>NC_052074.1:2176250-2485000 GCF_015852505.1 Tachyglossus aculeatus
CCCACGCCTGCGCGTGGCGGGAGGCGCGAGACAAAGCTTCCCGCGCGCCCCCTGCAACGGTTTGAAAACGGCCTCGCGCCTTCCCCCCACCATCAACCCGTCTCCAATGGCGCCCCTTCACGGGGAATGACGCCCCGTTGGCGGGCAGGCAACCCCACCTGCGACCCCCACCTTCCCCTCCCACACATCCCCGAGATTAAGGGAGGCTTTCCCATTTTCCCTCCCTCCCACCCTTCCTCCAGGCTCTGCCCCCGCCGCCCTCACCATGCCGCAAGCCTTCCCGGGTCCTCAAGCACCGCGTCGACACGTCCGCCCGCCTCGGCTGCTGCGCTCCGACTAATCCCCCCCCAACCGCCCCCGGCGCCTCATAAACACCTCCCTCCTCCGGATCCCTCCGCCGATAACGGAACGGCAGGAACGAGTTCCGGCCAACTGAGCAAGAGCCCCCCCCCCAACGCCCTTTCGGGACCCCCTCTTCAGTGTTCTGCGGCGGGGGCGATTGGCTGATCGATCGATCGATCGATCCGAAGGAGGGGTGGCCCCCGTTCCCCCTGCAGGGGCGCTGTCGGGAGGGGGAGGGAATTACCTCAGAGGGACTACTTTGCGGCGCGGAGGGACCCCGGCGCGGCCCTGAGGAGTGCCGAGCCCGGGAGGCGGCTCCCCATTGGTCGGTTCGTACCTGCAATGCGTCACTGGGCCGCGCTCTGATTGGCCAGGGGCCCGCCCTCCGCGGCCGTTGCCGCACGAGCCCACCGGTCCTGCCAACTGCGCCAGGCCGGAGCGTCGCGCGCGCACGCCCACACACGTGTACATATGTGTGCACACGTGTACATGTGTGTGCGCACGCATGCACCCGCCGCAACCAGGCCCACTTGAGGGGTGCAGAAAAGCCACCCCGTTTCCAAGAGCCTCCCCCCCTCACACACACAACCTGTCCCAGGAGCTCACCCCACACACAATTTCCACACAACCTGCTCCAGGAGCTCACCCCACACACAAATTTCCACACAACCTGCTCCAGGAGCTCACCCCACACACAATTACCACACAACCTGCTCCAGGAGCTCACTGACGAGACCCAACGTCACCCCAAGAAAAAAGAAAAAAAAAAAAGAAAATCACCCCCAAATGTCCGAGGAAGGGGATGATTTCTTTCCCCAAATTGCAGCCCCTCAGGGCCTGGCTGAGCAGCAAAGTGGGCGTCCTCTCCCTCATTATGGCCCCTCTCATCATCCTTCAATCACACTGTAGTTCCCCCGGGGCTAAAAATACCGCTTTGTCTCACACAATTGCCTCAAATTTTGTGTGTGTATGTGTGTGATTATTTTGCAGGCATCAAGCTAGCTGCTCGAAGGGTTTATCTGAAGACATGAAGACCCCCCCCCCCCCCCCCATGCACGCACACCCCACTGAAACTGGCGGTTACATAATTGAAATTCAAAGAAAAGAAAGGATTCCTGCAAAGGACTATTAAATTATACTGCATTAAAAAAAAAAAGTCTCCCAATTCTGAGCCAGAGAACTCCCAGCCACTCTCTTAACAGGAGATACAGCTCTTGTTTGGCAACCAACCCCTGGCAAGCCACATCAATCAATCAATCAATCAATCGTATTTATTGAACGCTTACTGTGTGCAGAGCACTGTACTAAGCGCTTGGGAAGTACAAGTTGGCAACTTATAGAGACGGTCCCTACCCAACAGTGGGCTCACAGTCTAGAAGGTGGGCTCACAGTCTAGAATGAAGTCATTCATTCAATCGTATTTATTCATTCCTTCATTCAATCAATCAATCAATCAATCGTATTTATTGAGCGCTTACTGTGTGCAGAGCACTGTAATAAGCGCTTGGGAAGTACAAGTTGGCAACATATAGAGACAGTCCCTACCCAACGGTGGGCTCACAGTCTAAAAGGGGGAGACGGAGAACAAAACCAAGCATACTAACAAAATAAAATAAATAGAATAGATATGTACAAGTAAAATAAATAAATAAATAAATAGAGTAATAAATATGTACAAACATATATACAGGTGCTGTGGGGAAGGGAAGGAGGTAAGATGAGGGGGATGGAGAGGGGGACGAGGGGGAGAGGAAGGAAGGGGCTCAGTTTTATTGAGCGCTTACTGTGTGCAGAGCACTGTGCTAAGCGCTTGGGAAGTCCAAGTTGGCAACATATAGAGCCGATCCCTGCCCAACAGCGGGCTCACGGTCTAGAAGGGGGAGACAGACAACAAAACAAAACATATTAACGAAATAAAATAAATAGAATAAATACATACAAGATCAATCAGTGGTCTTGATTGCTCAACTGTGCGCAGAGCACTGTACTAAGTGCTTGGAAGAGTACAATGTAACAGAATTGGTAGACGCGGGCCCACAAGGAAATTACAGTGAGGGGGAGACAGATTTTCCCTTCACTGTCGCTAAAACGAGAGCCAGAAAGAAACTGATTATGACATCAACCTGCCCAAACAAAAAGAGAAGCCTCAAAATGACAGACCTTTTTCCCTCCAATCATGGCCCCCAGAAATATACTGTCGTTAGTCACATAATCATCACCATCAACCATATTTATTGAGCACTTCCCGGGTGCAGAGACTGTACGAAATAAATTTTAAAACTGATATCTGTTAAGCACTATGTGCTGAGCACTGTTCTAAGCACTGGGGTAGATAGAAGGTTAATAGATTGTCCCACATGGGCTCACAGTCTTCACCCCCATTTTCCAGATGAGGGAGCTGAGGCCCAGAGAAGTGAAGTGACTTGCCCAGGGTCACACAACAGACAAGTGGGGGAGGCGGGACTCGAACCCATGACCTCTGACTCCCAAGCCCACGCTCTTTCCACTGAGCTGCGCTGCTTTTTTATTGAATGTTTTAGGGAGTACAATGCAACAGAATTGGTGGACGTGTTAGCTGCCCACACAGAGTTGACAGTCACACGATGAACTTATCAATCATTCGATAGTATTTATTGAGCATCTACTGAGTACAGAGCACTGTATTAAACACTTGGGGGAGTTCAGTAGAGAAGACAAGATCCCTGCCCTAGAGGAGCTTACAGTCTGCTGCTCGTAAAACACCCGACCATGTGTTTGGGAGACTATAATGGTGCACAAGGAGCTTACGAAGCAGCATGGCTCAGTGGAAAGAGCACGGGCTTTGGAGTCAGAGGTCATGGGTTCGAATCCCAGCTCCACCACACGTTTGCTGTGTGACCTTGGGCAAGTCACTTAACTTCTCTGCGCCTCAGTTACCTCACCTGTAAAATGGGGATTAAGACTGTGAGCCCCACATGGGACAACCTTATCACCTTGTATCCCCCCCAGCGCTTAGAACAGTGCTTTGCACATAGTAAGCGCTTAACAAATACCATCATCATCATCATCATCATCCCGCCATCGATCCCTGGCCCACGTCATCCCCCGGGCCTGGAATGCCCTCCCTCTGCCCATCCGCCAAGCTAGCTCTCTTCCTCCCTTCAAGGCCCTGCTGAGAGCTCACCTCCTCCAGGAGGCCTTCCCAGACTGAGCCCCTTCCTTCTTCTCCCCCTCGTCCCCCTCTCCATCCCCCCATCTTACCTCCTTCCCTTCCCCACAGCACCTGTATATATGTATATATGTTTGTACATATTTTTTTACTCTATTTATTTATTTATTTTATTTGTACATATCTATTCTATTTATTTTATTTTGTTAGTATGTTTGGTTTTGTTCTCTGTCTCCCCCTTTTAGACTGTGAGCCCACTGTTGGGTAGGGACTGTCTCTATATGTTGCCAATTTGTACTTCCCAAGTGCTTAGTACAGTGCTATGCACATAGTAAGCGCTCAATAAATACGATTGATGATGATGATGATCATCATCATCATTACGATTTACCAGGAGGGTTGACACTGAAGTGACAAGAAATGATAAAAACAAGAAAGAGAAGTGGAAACGTGTGTAAGTTAGTGATTCAATACTAAGGTATCCAAGTTGACACGTACCAAAGAGATACGGTTGGTTACATATTTGTTAAGCGCTGACTCTATGCCAAGCACTGTACTATAAGTGCATAATTGGGGTAGGAATCCCGAGTAGTATGGAGAGATAAAGTTGGGAGAGGAGAAAACAACCATTGGTATGAAAATGGCTCTACTGTCGTTGTATTAGGCAAGTGATGATGCCTGAATGCTAGTCTCTTGGACGATAAGAATCCGGATTTAAAACTCTTCAAAGATGCTCCTGTTCCATTCACGCCAAAAGAGGCCTTTCACTACCAGGAACTCCAGTACACCCTTTCACTGTTCCAGATAAATTCTCCCTTGTCTCATCTTAGAGTTTACGAAGCCCTTAACCAATCCCACGCACCAGAGACTCTACCACAGAAACCATCGTGTACCGCAGAGGGAGCAAACTGGGTGATTCTAAAAATGGGAATTGTTTTTGAGGGGAAAGAAAATGACTAAATGAATGACCCTCTTCTTCGGAGGGAGCAGGGAGCAGATGACCAAGCGGAGTCAGAAGGACCCGGTTTCCAATTCAGGCTCTGCCACGTGCCTGCCGTTCGATCTTGGGCAAGTCTCTGCATTTCTCTGTGCCTCAGTTACCTCATCTGTAAAATGGGGATTTGATACCTCTTACTTTGTGAACCCTGTGACTGCGCTTGACCTGATCACCTTGCATCTTCCCCAGTGCCTAGAATAGCATTTGACGCTTAGAAAGTGCTCAACAAATACCACAATTACTAATTATTATTATTTAGAAAACCCAAGAAAACAGTCCCCTCTAGGCTGTCAGCTCACTATGGGCAGGGAACGTGTCCGCTAATTCTGTTGAAATGTACTCTCCAAAGTGCTTAGTACGATGCCCTGTACATGGTAAGTGCTCAATAAATACCACCGATTGATTCGTTGAACCCCAAACACACAAATGCAAGCATAATAAAACTTTGGAATTTGTGCGTTAATATTTGTGCCTATAGAATATACATCCAAGTATATGTTCTCTGGACCTTTCAAATAGGGTAGATGAAAATGCCTTTCAAGGTCCGAAATTCTTTTCTAATTCTAAGAGTGTATGCGCGGAAAATAAAACGAGGGCCTGATCTTATGATAAAACAGCATCGTCTGCAGAGCCAAGTACCTACTGGCCTCTTCGAGAAGATCAGGCCACTGAGACTTACGTATATTTGAGCGTTTTCCAAGTCAATTTAATTAACAGAATGCTTGACTTCTCCAAAGGGATGAAGATGATGGTGAAGGAATCTCCTGTCAAGGACATCAGACAACCCTTGGACCTAAGACTTCAGGACCAAGAACTCGATGAGCTTCAAATGGCATTTACTGAGCACTTAACTTTGTGCGGATCACTGTACTAAGCGCTTGGGACAGTACAACAGAGTTGGTAGACATGATCCCTGCCCACGAGGAGCTTACAGTCTAGAGGGAAAGACAGACATTAAAATTACAGGTAGGAGAAGCAGAGGAATATAAGGAGATATACCCAAGTGCGGTGGGGCTGGGGGTGGGGTGATCATCAAAGTGCCCACTGTTGGGTAGGGACTGTCTCTATATGTTGCCAATTTGTACTTCCCAAGCGCTTAGTACAGTGCTCTGCACATAGTAAGCGCTCAATAAATACGATTGATTGATTGATTAAGGGGTACACACCCAAATGGATTGCTGAAAATTCCAGACTGTAATCTCGCTGTGGGCAGGAAATGTGTTTATTATTATATGGTACTACTGTACTCTCCCAAGTGCTTAGTACAGTGCTCTGCACACTGTGAGCACTCAATAAATACAACTGAACGAAGAGTGGGGAGATTAGAAGTTAGTCAGGGAAGGCTTCCTGAGGGAGAAATTATTTTTGTAGACTTTGAAAAAGGGGAGAGTGGGGGCTGACTGTACCGGATTTTGTCTCTTCCTGGAAAAGGTAAATTCTTCACTCCAGAGGTTTAAAATGCTGTCTGTGGCTCCACTTCCATAAAATGGAAACAGGGATTGGCCGATATCGAAGTTTTTGGGGTGTTTTTTTGATGGTCGTTCTGAGTTTATTGTACTCTTCCAACCCATAAAGTGTTCAGCGGCTTTCCAAAGGGATTTTAGAAGAGGGCATTCCCTTAGGTACTTTGTTCTTTTGCTTGGACTTCTGGGCCCAGTTTAGCTATTTTATTGTATGTTCTAAAGGGAGTGAATGGACCCAGATATATCAACAGAAAGTCTTCCTTTTTGCTGCCTCAGTTTCAACAGTAAATGACATTTTCAGTCCACGTTTCCCCCCTCCTCATGAATCCCCAGTAGTTGCCCACCCACCTCCACGTCAAACAGAAACTCTTTACCTTTGACTTTAAAGCCCTCAATCACCTTGCCCCCTCTTTCTTCACCTCACCGATTTTCTACTAAAGCCCAGATCGCATTCTTAGCTCCTCTAATAATAGTAATAATAATAATAATAATGGCATTCGTTAAGTGCTTACTATGTGCCGAGCACTGTTCTAAACGCTGGGAAAGATGCAAGGTGATCAGGTTGTCCTACTGGGGGCTCACAGTCTTAATCCCTATTTTCCAGATGAGGGAACTGAGGCCCAGAGAAGTGAAGTGACTTGCCCAAAGTCACACAGCAGACAAGTGGGGGAGTCGGAATTAGAACCCACAACCTCTGACTCCCAAGCCCGTGCTCTTTCCACTAGGCCACGCTGCTTCTCTAATTGCCAACCTAATAATAATGATAGTGATTTTTGTTAAGTACTTACTGTATGTCAAGCACTCTTCTTCACGCTGGGGCAGATGCAAACTAATTAGGATGGACACAGTCCCTGTCTCACATGGGACTTCCAGTCTTAATCCCCATTTTACAGATGAGGTAACTGAGTCCCAGAGAAGTTAAGTGACTGGACCAAGGTGACACAGCAGACAAGTGGCAGAGCCAGGATTAATAAATAAATAATAATTTTGGTATTTGTTAAGTGCTATCTGCAAAGCACTGTTCTAAGCGCTGGGAAGGATACAAGGTGATCAGGTTGTCCCTTGTGGTGCTCACAATCTTAATCCCCATTTTACAGATGAGGTCACTGAGGCCCAGAGAAGTGAAGTGACTTGCCCAAAGTCACACATCTGACAAGTGGTGGAGACGGGATTAGAACCCATGACCTCTGACTCCCAAGCCCGGGCTCTTTCCACTAGGCCACTCTGCTTCTCTAAATGCCAACCTAATAATAATGATCGTGATTTGTGTTAAGTACTTACTGCATGTCAAGCACTCTTCTAAACGCTGAGGTAGATACAAACTAATGAGGTTGGACACAGTCCCTGTCTCACATGGGGCTTCTAGTCTTAATCCCCATTTTACAGATGAGGTAACTGAGTCCCAGAGAAGTTAAGTGACTGGATCAAGGTGACGCAGCAGACAAGTGGCAGAGCCAGGATTAATAAATAAATAATAATTTTGGTATTTGTTAAGTGCTTACTATGTGCAAAGCACTGTTCTAAGCGCTGGGGAGGATACAAGGTGATAAGGTTGTCCCTTGTGGTGCTCACAATCTTAATCCCCATTTTACAGATGAGGTCACTGAGGCCCAGAGAAGTGAAGTGACTTGTCCAAAGTCACACAGCAGACAAGTGGGGGAGTCGGAATTAGAACCCACAACCTCTGACTCCCAAGCCCGTGCTGTTTCCACTAGGCCACGCTGCTTCTCTAAATGCCAACCTAATAATAATGATAGTGATTTTTGTTAAGTACTTACTGTATGTCAAGCACTCTTCTTAACGCTGGGGTAGATGCAAACTAATTAGGATGGACACAGTCCCTGTCTCATATGGGGTTCCAGTCTTAATCCCCATTTTACAGATGAGGTAACTGAGTCCCAGAGAAGTTAAGTGACTGCATCAAGGTGACGCAGCAGACAAGTGGCAGAGCCAGGATTAATAAATAAATAATAATTTTGGTATTTGTTAAGTGCTTACTATGTGCAAAGCACTGTTCTAAGCGCTGGGGAGGATACAAGGTGATCAGGTTGTCCCTTGTGGTGCTCACAATCTTAATCCCCATTTTACAGATGAGGTCACTGAGGCCCAAAGAAGTAAAGTGACTTGCCCAAAGTCACACAGCAGACAAGTGGGGGAGTCGGAATTAGAACCCACAACCTCTGACTCCCAAGCCCGTGCTCTTTCCACTAGGCCACGCTGCTTCTCTAAATGCCAACCTAATAATAATGATCGTGATTTGTGTTAAGTACTTACTGTATGTCAAGCACTCTTCTTAACACTGCGGTAGGTGCAAACTAATGATGATGATGATGATGATGATGATGGTATTTGTTAAGCGCTTACTATGTGCAAAGCACTGTTCTAAGCGCTGGGGGGGATACAAGGTGATCAAGGTGACCCACGTGGGGCTCACAGTCTTCATCCCCATTTTACAGATAGGGGAACTGAGGCTCTGAGAATTTAAGTGACTTATTTAAGTAACTAATTAGGATGGACACAGTCCCTGTCTCACATGGGGCTTCCAGTCTTAATACCCATTTTACAGATGAGGTAACTGACTCCCAGAGAAGTTAAGTGACTGGACCAAAGTGACACAGCAGACGAGGGGTAGAGCCAGGATTAGAACCCAGGTCCTCCCGACTCCCAGCCCCCTGCTCTGGCCACTAGGCCATGCTGCTTCCCTTCCCTTCCCTGACTTTGGGCAAGTCACATCACTTCTCTGTGCCTCAGTTCCCTCATCTGTAAAAGGGGGATGAAGACTGTGAGCCCCCCGTGGAACAACCTGATCCCCTTGTAACCTCCCCAGCGCTTAGAACAGTGCTTTGCACAGAGTAAGCGCTTAATAAATGCCATTATTATTATTATTATTACCTACTCTTTGTACGTTAATCTCATCTATCTCATCACCAACCCCTCACCCACGTCCTGCCTCTGGCCTGGAAAGCCCTCATTCATTCACTCATTCAATCGTATTTATTGAGCGCTTACTGTGTGTAGAGCACTGTACTAAGCGCTTGGGAAGTCCAAGTTGGCAACATATAAAGACGGTCCCTACCCGACAATGGGCTCACAGTCGAGGAGGGGAGGCCCTCCCTCCTCATATCCCACAGACGATCACTCTTCCCACCTTCAAAGTCTCATTAGAGTCTTATTAGTCAGAGAAGCAGCGTGGCTCAGTGGAAAGAGCCCGGGCTTTGGAGTCCGAGGTCATGGGTTCGAATCCCTGCTCGGCCACATGTCTGCTGTGTGACCTTGGACAAGTCATTTCACTTCTCTGAGCCTCAGTTCCCTCATCTGTAAAATGGGGATGAAAACTGTGAGCCCCCGTGGGACAACCTGATCACTTTGTAGGCCCCCCCAGTGCTTAGAACAGTGCTTCACACATAGTAAATGCTTAACAAATGCCAACATTATTATTATTATTGTTATTATTATTAAAAGCCCATCTCCTCCAAGAGGCCTTCCCTGGCTAAGCCCTCATTTCCTCTTCTTCCACTCCCTTCTGCATCGCCTTTGTGCTGGATTCGCACCCTGTACTCCCCCCTCCCTTAGCCTCACAGCCCTTATAAACGCATCCATCAGCGTGGCTCAGCGGAAAGAGCCCGGGCTTTGGAGTCAGAGGTCACGGGTTCAAATCCCAGCCCCGCCAACTGTCAGCTGTGTGACTTTGGGCGAGTCACTTAACTTCTCCGTGCCTCAGTTGACCTCATCTGTAAAAATGGGGATTAAAACTGTGAGCCCCTCATGGGACAACCTGATCACCTTGTATCCTCCCCAGCGCTTAGAACATAGTAAGCGCTTAACAAATGCCATCATTATTATTATTATTAGATAAGGTCACTGAGGCACATAGAAGGGAAGTGACTTGTATGTATTTATTACTCTATTTATTTATTTATTTTACTTGTCCATAGCTATTCTATTATTTTATTTTGTTAATATGTTTTGTTTTGTTCTCTGTCTCCCCCTTCTAGACTGGGAGCCCACTGTTGAGTAGGGACCGTCTCTATACGTTGCCAACTTGGACTTCCCAAGCGCTTAGTCCAGTGCTCTGCACACAGTAAGCGCTCAATAAATACGATTGATTGATTGATTGATTGACTTGCCCAAGATCACACAGCAAACAGCTCTTCGTGGGCAGGGAATGTGTCCGTTTGGTGTTGCATCATGCTCTCCCAAGCGCTAAATACAGTGCTCTGCACCCAGTAAGCGCTCAATAAATACGATTGAATGACTGAATGAATTGTGTGGAGCCAATGGAAGACCAAATCCCAGGGAAAATGGATTCCCTCTACTAGGGCCCACGGAAGCAGTCGCTGCCGGTCAAGTATATATATATATATATATATATATCAATCAATCAATCGTATTTATTGAGTGCTTACTATGTGCAGAGCACTGTACTAAGCGCTTGGGAAGTACAAATTGGCAACACATAGAGACAGTCCCTTCCCAACAGTGGGCTCACAGTCTAAAAGGGGGAGACAGAGAACAGAACCAAACATACCAACAAAATAAAATAAATAGGATATATATATATATATATATCCTGTATATATATATATATATATATATATCCTGTATATATATATATATATACATATATATATGTGTGTGTGTGTGTGTATATATATATATCCTGTATGTATGTATATATGCTTGTTCATATTTATTACTCTATTTATTTATTTTACTTGTACATATCTATTCTATTTATTTTATTTTGTTAGTATGTTTGGTTTTGTTCTCTGTCTCCCCCTTTTAGACTGTGCGCCCACTGTTGGGTAGGGACCGTCTCTAGATGTTGCCAACTTGGACTTCCCAAGCGCTTAGTACAGTGCTCTGCACACAGTAAGCGCTCAATAAATACGATTGATGATGAGGTGCGTTTTCTGAAGTGGCGATCCAAACTGGACTCTTTTGGCGTGATTACAGCCCCGTGGGAGATAATGAGATAAGCTCGTAAGTATCCCTCACCACGCAAAATGTCATTTATGACCCCCTCTCATCCCACTCGCTGACCTTGTCTGCTGCCTCTCTAGAGCGAAAACGCCTCTCAGTTTCATATGCGAACTCTGACTGTCAATCAATCAATCAATCAATTGTATTTATTGAGCGCTTACTGTGTGCAGAGCACTGACTAAGCGCTTGGGAAGTACAAATTGGCAACATATAGAGACAGTCCCTACCCAACAGTGGGCTCACAGTCTAAAAGACTGTTTTGACTGTCATTCAAACAATCAATCAATCAATCATATTTATTGAGCACTTACTGTGTGCAGAGCACTGTACTAAGCACTTGGGAAGTACAAGTTGGCAAACAACGAGCTGCTTTCCGACGGCTTTCAGCGTTCAGGGGAAGCGTTGGGGTTCAGTATTTATTAAAAACGGACGAAAAACAGACAAGGAGGCAAATTAGGTGTTGCTGCGATACGTGCCGAGCACAAGAAGGCAAACTTCTAATTAATCAATCAATTAATGATTGATTAATATAGCAGCTATGAAAGAGGGAGCGCGTAAAAGTGTGTTGCGTTTAAGGGAAAATTACAAATCTTTCTGCAGAAAGGCACTCATATCTCGTTCGGAAATTGAATGTGTTATCTTTATCAAAATCTGTTTATTCTGAAAAATTAAAAGAATGATCAATCACTCACTGGCATTTATTGAGTTCTTACTATATACGGAGCTCCACAGTAAGCACTTGGGAGAGCACAATACAGCAGAGGGCTGTTTTTTGGGTTTTTTTTACGGTATTTGATAAGCGCTTACTATGTGCCAGGTCCCGTACTAAGCACTGGGGTAGATACAAGCTAATCAGGTTGGACACAGTCCCTGTCCCACATGGGGCTCACAGTCTTAATCCCCATTTTACAGATGAGAGAACTGAGGCCCAGAGAAGTGAAGTGCCTTGCCCTTGGTCACACAGCAAAGGGGGGGAATCCATTAGAACCCATGTTCCTCTAACTCCCAGGCCCGTGATGATGATGATGGCATTTATTAAGCACTTACTACGTGCAAAGCACTGTTCTAAGCGCTGGGGAAATTACAAGGTGATCAGATTGTCCCACGGGGGACTCACAGTCTTAATCCCCATTTTGCAGATGAGGGAACTGAGGCACAGAGAAGTTAAATGACTTGCCCACAGTCACACAGCTGACCCTTGGTGGAGCCGGGATTTGAACCCATGACCTCTGACTCCAAAGCCCGGGCTCTTTCCACTGAGCCATGCTGCTTCTCCTAGAGTTAGCAGACTAAAAATAAATTAGCCTCAGATGCGGTATTAATAAGATATTGGAATTTCTGCGGTTATTTCCCTGTAATCATTCAACCACTTTATGTCTAGAAGTCAAACCAATTTTCTAAATTCAATCGACCACTTCCATATTTCCCATACAAAGCTAATTTACGCGGCGAAATAACAGCAGGGAACGGGACTAGTGTTTGTACTAGAGAAGCAGCGTGGCTCAGTGGAAAGAGCCCGGGCTTTGGAGTCAGAGGTCGTGGGTTCAAATCCCGGCTCCACCACTTGTCAGTTGTGTGACTTTGGGCAAGTCACTTCACTTCTCTGGGCCTCAGTTCCCTCATCTGTAAAATGGGCATTAAGACTTTGAGCCCCTCGGGGGATGACCTGATCACCTTGTAACCTCCCCAGCGCTTAGACCAGTGCTATTCTAGACTGTGAGCCCACTGTTGGGTAGGGACCGTCTCTATATGTTGCCAACTTGTACTTCCCAAGCGCTCAGTACAGTGCTCTGCACACAGTAAGCGCTCAATAAATACGATTGATTGATTGATTGATTTGCACATAGTAAGCACTTAATAAATGCCATTCATTCATTCATTCATTCAATCGTATTTATTGAGCACTTACTGTGTGCAGAGCACTGTACTAAGCGCTTGGGAAATACAAGTTGGCGACATACAGAGACGGTCCCTACCCAGCAACGGGCTCACAGTCTAGAAGGGGGAGACGGACAACAAAACATGTGGATGGGTGTCAAGTCGTCAGAATAAATAGGATTAAAGCGAAATGCACGTCATTAACAAAATAAATAGACTAGTAAATATGTACAAGTAAAATGAATAGGGTAATAAATCTGTACAAACATATATACAGGTGCTGTGGGGAGGGGAAGGAGGTAGGGCGGGGGGGGAATGGAGAGGAGGAGAGGAAAAAGGGGGCTCAGTTATTATTATTTATTATTTATTACTTCTTCCATCCCTTGGGTGACTGAGCTAAACATATAACAGAGGAGGATTTTACCATCTAGAAATCTATCTTTTGAACGTAAATCCCAACAGCATAAACAGGGCTCCTGAAAATGTCAACCTAATGGAAACCGACCCTGCAGTGACTTCTTTTTATGCTGTCAAGTTCTTACTATGTGTCAAGCACCGTTCCAAGCGCTGGGGTAGATTCATTCATTCATTCAATCGTATTTATTGAGCGCTTACTGTGTGCAGAGCACTGGACTAAGCGCTTGGGGAGTAGAAATCGGCAACATATAGAGACGGTCATTCATTCATTCATTCAATATAAGCTAATCACATTGGACACAGTCCCTGTCCCACATGGGGCTCACAGTCTTAATCCCCATTTTACAGATAAAGTAACTAAGGCACGGAGAAGTGGAGTGACTTGCCCAAGGCCACCGGGCGGGCAAGTGGCGGAGCCGGGATTAGAACCACAGTCCTCTGTCAATCAATCAATCAATCGTATTTATTGAGCGCTTACTGTGTGCAGAGCACTGGACTACGTGCTTGGGAAGTACAAATTGGCAACGTATAGAGACAGTCCCTACCCAACAGTGGGCTCACAGTCTAAAAGGGGGAGACAGAGAACAAAACCAAACATACTAACGAAATAAAATAAATAGAATAGATATGTACAAGTAAAATAAATAAATAGAGTAATAAATCCATACAAACATATATACATATATACAGGTGCTGTGGGGAAGGGAAGGAGGTAAGGCGGGGGGGATGGAGAGGGGGAGGAGGGATTAAGCCCACTGTTGGGTAGGGACTGTCTCTATATGTTGCCAATTTGTACTTCCCAAGCGCTTAGTACAGTGCTCTGCACATAGTAAGCGCTCAATAAATACGATTGATGATGATGATGATGATTAAGATTAAGATTTGCGAGCCCTGTGTCCAGTCTGATTAGCTTGTGTCTACCCCCAGTGCTTAGTACAGTGCCTGGCACATGGTGGGCGCTTAACAGATACCATTTTAAAAAAAAACAAAACATACATGTAAAAAACATATATACATCCCAGGCTCGTGCTCTTTCCACTAGGCCACACTTCCATACTGCTGTCTCTTTTAAATTGATGCAACCGGTCTCGGAACTAGGCCCAGGTATTCTATTTACATATCTATTCTATTTATTTATTTTATTTTGTTAGTATGTTTGGTTTTGTTCTCTGTCTCCCCCTTTTAGACTGTGAGCCCACTGTTGGGTAGGGACTGTCTCTATATGTTGCCAATTTGTAATTCCCAAGCGCTTAGTACAGTGCTCTGCACATAGTAAGCACTCAATAAATATGATTGATGATGATGATGATGGCCATTTTCATAGGTTTGCACGCCTCCCCCTCAGCAGTGGGGGAAAAATAAGACCGAAAAGCAGTACGGCCCAGTGGATAAACTACAGGCTTGGGAGTCAGAAGGATCGGGTTTTCATCCTGGCTCCGCCACTTGTCTGCTCTGTGACCTTGGTTGAGTCACTGCACTTCCCCCGGGGCCTCAGTTACCGCGTCTGTAAAATGAGGATTAAGATTGTGAGCCCCACGTGGAGCAGGGACTGTGTCCAGCTCGATTAGCTTGTACCTACCCCAGCGCTTCGAAGAGGGCCTGACACATAGAAAGCTCTGAACAATACAATTTTTTAAAAAAGTAAAGACACCTCCCCTTCTCTGGACTGGATGCAAATAAGGCTTTTTGAATTCCTGTCTACCAAAGACCTGCTTATTGCCTGGCTCTGACTGGCTTACCGTCGCTTCCAAGGATGCTATTTTCCCTAGCAAATTATAGCAAAACATTTTTTTTTTAACTTTGTATTTTTTTACACCACGAAGTGGTCTGGAGATACTCAGTCTTTTATATCCTTCTAGCTGTGAAGGCCTCAGAAGAGCTATGTACTTGGAAACATTTGCCCGGCTGAAAGCCTGATTTAAAATCCTTTTCTTAAATTCGGCTCAGAGACGGCATCCCCCCCCCAAACCCCTGCTGCTCTGGCCGAGATGAAGACCCCCAGATGGTGAGGATTGGTTGCAGGGGGCCAAGACTGTGGAAGCCCCCCTCTTCTTGCCCAGATAATCAGGCAACTTTGTCCTTGACAATCGCTCTCCATGGACCAGCCTCTGAAACCTCTGTCTCTATTGACGGTTACGTATTGCGTTGGTTGGAGGAGAAGCAGTTTGGCCTAGTAGCTAGAGCCCAGGCCTCACAAGGACCTGGGTTCTAATCCTGACTCCGCTACTTGTCTGCTGTGCGACCTTGGACAAGTCACTTCAGTCCTCTGGGCCCTAGTTACCTCATCTGTAAAACAATAATAATGATGATGACATTTGTTAAGAGCTTACTACGTGCAAAGCACTGCTCTAAGCGTGGGGGTGGATACAAGGTGATCGGGTTGCCCCACGGGGGGCTCACAGCTTTAATCCCCATTTTACAGATGAGGGAACTGAGGCCCAGAGAAGTGAAGCGACTTGCCCCAAGTCACACAGCTGACAATTGGCGAGCCGGGATTTGAACCCAGGACCTCTGACTCCCAAGCCCGGGCTCTTTCCATTGAGCCACGCTGCTTCTCTAAACGGGGATTAAGATTGAGAGCCCCATGTGGGACAAGGACTGTGTCCAACCCTATTAGTTTAGATCTACCTCGGCGCTTAGTACGGTGCCTGGCACACAGTAAGCACTTAAATAACACAATTAATAATAATGATAATAATAATAATAATAGTATTTTTAATACTATTATACTATACTTTGGAGTCAGAGGTCGTGGGTTCAAATCCCCGCTCTGCCCCTTGTCAGCTGTGCGACTTTGGGCAAGTTACTTCATTTCTCTGGGCCTCGGTTCCCTCATTTGTAAAATGGGGATGAAGACTGTGAGCCCCACGTGGGACAACCTGATTACCTTGTATCTACCCCAGCGCTTAGAACAGTGCTTTGCACATAGTAAGCGCTTAACAAATACCAACATTATTATTATTATTATTATTATTTTTGATGGTGGTATCCACTGGGGTGGATACAAGCAAATCAAGTTGGATACAGTCCCTGGCCCATGTGGAGCTTACAGTCTCAATCCCCATTTTGCAGATGAGGTAACTGAGGCACAGAGACTTACCCAAGGTCACACAGCAGGCAAGTGGTAGAGCCAGGATTAGAACTCATGACCTTCTGAGTCTCAGGCCTCTCTCTCTGTGCTTTCTCCAATACACCATGCTACTTATACTGGGGACTCCGGGTTGGCTCCCTGATTCTCCTGGGAGCCCAGACGTCCGATCCGGGGAAAAAATGGGATAGGGTGGGGGGCGGGATAGGGCAAACCAGGCTCTCCCAATCCCGCTTGAAGCCTCAGAAGGAGGCCTAGGACAAAGCCCTTTATTTCCCCAGACTGTAAACTCATTGTGGGCAGGGAATGTGTCTGTTATATTGTTCCGCTGTCTTCTCCCGGCATCTTAGTACAGTGCTCCGCACGCAGTAAGCGCTCAATAAACACCATCATCATCATCATCATCATCAATCTTATTTATTGAGCGCTTACTATGTGCAGAGCACTGTACTAAGCGCTTGGGAAGTACAAATTGGCAACATATAGAGACAGTCCCTACCCAACAGTGGGCTCACAGTCTAAAAGGGGGGAGACAGAGAACAAAACCAAACATACTAACAAAATAAAATAAATAGAATAGATATGTACAAATAAAATAAATAAATAGAGTATCGATTCCCGACATACCATGCCCTCCTGTGCCGGGCTGGGATGCTCCCTTTTCGGCATTGACACCATTTTGGGAAAGTGACGGGAGAGCTCATTAAGCGTTTCTCTGCTGGCAAACTCCCTCCGGAAACTCCTTCTCCGCAAGAGAAGTGTCGAGGTTCACCCGTCATCCAGGTGGCCTGTTTAAGTCGGGCACGACGGCTTGGTCAACATGCTAATGACAATCACTGTGGTATTTGTTAAGCGCTTACTACGTGTCAAACGTTGTACTAAGCGCTGGGGTAGATGCAAGATAATTAAATCCCATGTAGGGCTCACAGTCTAAGTAGGAGGGAGGACAGGTTTATGAATCCCCATTTTGCAGATAGGGAACTGATGATGATGATGAGGATGACGATGATGATGGCATTTGTTAAGTGCTTACTATGTGCAAAGCGCTGTTCTAAGCCCTGTGGGGGGGGATACAAGGTGATCAGGTTGTCCCACGTGGGGCTCACAATCTTCATCCCCATTTTACAGATGAGGTAACCAAGGCCCAGAGAAGTGAAGTGACTTACCCAAAGTCACCCAGCTGACAATTGGCGGAGCGGGGATTTGAACCCATGACCTCCGACTCCAAAGCCCGCGCTCTTTCCACTGAGCCACGATGCTTCTTATATCTCATATCCATATCTCACATCCAATTAACGTGTTTATTGAGTGCTTACTGTGTGCCGATCACATATCTCACATCCAATCAACGTGTTTATTGAGCGCTTACTGTGTGCCGACCACTGTACTAAGCGCTTGGGAGAGTACAACAATAAGCAGACACATTCCCTCCTTTCCTCTTCTCCCACTCCCTTCCACTTCACCCTGACTTGCTCCCTTTATTCCCACCCCTGCTGCAGTTATGTGCATATCTGTCATTTATTTAATTCTATTCATTCATTCATTCAATTCATTCAATCGTATTTATTCATTTATTCATTCATTCAATCGTATTTATTGAGCGCTTACTGTGCTCAGAGCACTGTACTAAGCGCTTGGGAAGTCCAAGTTGGCAACATATAGAGACGGTCCCTACCCAACAGCGGGCTCACAGTCTAGAAGGGGGAGACAGACAACAAAACGAAACATATTAACAAAATAAAATAAATAGAATAAATATGTACAAGTAAAGTAAATAGAGTAATAAATAAGTACAAACATATATACATTTTCATTCATTCAGTCATTCAATCGTATTTATTTAGCACTTACTGTGTGCAGAGCACGGTACTAAGCGCTTGGGAAGTACAAGTTGGCAAGATATAGAGACGGTCCCTACCCAACAACGGGCTCACAGTCTAGAAGATTATTAACCTCTGTTAACATCTATTAACGTCTGTCTCCCCCTCTCAACTATACGCTCATTGTGGGCTGGGAATGTGTCTATTTATTCATTCATTCATTCATTCAATAGCATTTATTGAGCGCTTACTGTGTGCAGAGCACTGGACTAAGGGCCTGGGAAGTCCAAGTTGGCAACATCTAGCGACAGTCCCTACCCAACAGCGGGCTCACAGTCTAGAAGGGGGAGACAGAGAACAAAACAAAACATATTAACAAAATAAAATAGATAGAATAAATATGCAGAAATTTAAAAAATAGAGTAATAAATTCATTCATTCATTCAATCGTATTTATTGAGCGCTTACTGTGTGCAGAGCACTGGACTAAGCGCTTGGGAAGCCCAAGTTGGCAACATATAGAGACGGTCCCTACCCAACAGCGGGCTCACAGTCTAGAAGGGGGAGACAGAGAACACAACAAAACACATTAACAAAATAAAATCAATAGAATAAATATGTACAAATAAAATAAATAAATAGAGTGATAAATTCATTCATTCATTCAATCGTATTTATTGAGCGCTTACTGTGTGCACAGCACTGTACTAAGCGCTTGGGAAGTACAAGTTGGCAACATATAGAGATGGTCCCTACCCAACAGCGGGCTCACAGTCTAGAAGGGGGAGACAGAGAACACAATAAAATATATTAACAAAATAAAATCAATAAAATAAATATGTACAAATAAAATAAATAAATAGAGTAATAAATTCATTCATTCATTCAATCGTATTTATTGAGCGCTTACTGTGTGCACAGCACTGTACTAAGCGCTTGGGAAGTCCAAGTTGGCAACATATAGAGATGGTCCCTACCCAACAGCGGGCTCACAGTCTAGAAGGGGGAGACAGACAACAAAACAAAACGTATTAACAGAATAAAATAAATAGAATAGATATGCACAAGTAAGACAAATAAATAAATAGAGTAATAAATATGTACAAACATATATACAGGTGCTGTGGGGAAGGGAAGGAGGTAGGATGGGGGGATGGAGAGGGGGACGAGGGGCGCTTTCCAATCGCCTGGTACAGTGCTCTGCACACAGTAAGCGCTCAATGAATACAATTGAATGAAGGGACCTTAGATATTGATAGAGCAGCGATAACTCTGGTCTAGGCATCAAACCGCCAACATCAGTGGAAAGAGCGCGGGCTTGGGAGTCGGGGGTCATGGGTTCGAATGCTGCCTCCCCCACATGTCTGCTGTGTGACCTTGGGCAAGGCACTTCACTTCTCTGGGCCTCAGTTCCCTCATCTGGAAAACGTGGATTAAGACTGTGAGCCCCACATGGGACAACCTCATCTCCTTGTGTTCCCCCCAGCGCTTAGAACAGTGCTTTGCACATAGTAAGCGCTTAACAAATACCAACATTATTATTATTATTAACCTCTGCTCCTGGACAGACAGTGAATTGAAAGGTCACACTCTTCTGTCTTTGTGTGGGTCTGTCTACCACGGAGTCCAGATCTGACTCAGTTTACCTCTCTCTCTCTCCTTCAGACTCTGGGTCTGTGGCTTTACTGCCTTTCTCAGTCTCTGTCTGTCCCTGTCTTTCTGCTTTAGTCTTTGCATCTATCTTTCTGTTTCTGTCAGTCTCTATCTTCCTGGTCTCCCTAAGGGCCCTTCCGTCTCTGCCTCATTATCTTTCCATCTTGGCCTCAGTCTCTCTGTCTGACTATGGGCGGTCCCGTCTATCTGCCTGTTTCTCCCGGACCCCGCTCTCCCTGGTTACATAGATAATAATAATAATAATGGCTTTTATTAAGCGCTCACTATGTGCAAAGCACTGTTCTAAGTGCTGGGGAGGTTACAAGGTGATCAGGTTGTCCCACGGGGGGCTCACAGTCTTCATTCCCATTTTACAGATGAGGAAACTGAGGCCCAGAGAAGTGAAGTGACCTGCCCAAACTCACACAGCTGACACTTGGCGGAGCCGGGATTAGAACCCATGACCTCTGACTCCCAAGCCCGGGGTCTCTCCCCTGAGCCACGCTGCTTCTCAGAGAAGTGAAGTGACTTGTCCAAGGTCACACAGCAGGCAAATGAGAGCCTACTGAGAGCTCACCTCCTCCAGGAGGCCTTCCCAGACTGAGCTCCCTCCTTCCTTTCCCCACCTGTGTATATGTTTGTACAGATTTATTACTCTATTTATTTTACTTGTACAAATTTACTATTCTATTTATTTTCTTTTGTCAATATGTTTTGTTTTGTTGTCTGTCTCCCCCTTCTAGACTGTGAGCCCGCTGTTGGGTAGGGACTGTCTCTAGATGTTGCCAACTTGGACTTCCCAAGTGCTTAGTACAGTGTTCTGCACACAGAAAGTGCTCAATAAATACAATTGAATGAATGAATTACTCTATTTTACTTGTACATATTAACTATTCTATTTATTTTCTTTTGTTAATCATATGTTTTGTTTTGTTGTCTGTCTCCCCCTTCTAGACCATGAGCCCGCTGTAGGGTAGGGACCGTCTCTAGATGTTGCCAACCTGGACTTCCCAAGCGCTTAGTCCAGTGCTCTGCTCACAGTAAGCGCTCAATAAATACCATTGAATGAATGAATAAATTACTCTATTTATTTTACTTGTACATATTCACTATTCTATTTATTTTCTTTTGTTAATATGTTTTGTTTTGTTGTCTGTCTCCCCCTTCTAGACTGTGAGCCCGCTGTTGGGTAGGGACCGTCTCTCGATGTTGCCAACTTGTACTTCCCAAGCGCTTAGTACAGTGGTCTGCTCACAGTAAGCGCTCAATAAATACGATTGAATGAATGAATTACTCTATTTATTTTACTTGTACATATTTACTATTCTATTCATTTTATTTTGTTGATGTTTTGTTTTGTTGTCTGTCTCCCCCTTCTAGACTGTGAGCCCACTGTTGGGTAGGGACCGTCTCTCGATGTTGCCAACTTGGACTTCCCAAGCGCTTAGTCCGGCGCCCTGCACACAGTAAGCGCTCAATAAATACGATTGATTGATTGACTTCCCAAGCGGTTAGTACGGTGCCCTGCGCACAGTAAGCGCTCAATAAATACGACTGAATGAATGAATGAATGAAAAGTGGCAGAGCTGGGATGAGAACCCAGGTCCTTCTGCTTCCCAGACGCGTGCACTACCCACTAGGCCGTGCTGGACGCCCTTGTTTGGAGCCGTGGCCAGGTTGGCCGCTTAGTACAGGGATACGCCAGGGAGGGGGGTCCAAGCCAGAGCCGCAGGAGGGGAGGTTGCCCGGGGTCGCGGCCACGCCAGGGAGAGGTGCCCAGTACTGGGGTCGGGACGGGGAGCGGGGCCTTGTTCCGGGCCGGGGCAGACCGCGGAGGGCAGGGCCCAGGCTGCGGCGGGAACGATGCCCAGATTTGGAGCCCGGGGCCACTGGGACGACCCCGGGACTGAGCCTCGCCCCCTCAGACGCCCCTCACTCTCCTCGCCTCCGGTCACGCTCCCAAATTTGCTCATCCTTGACGACTCCCGGATACACTCGGCCCAGAGACAAACTTCTAGACATGCTCACGTACTCACCAACCGGATACTTTAATAATAATAATAATAATGATGGCATTTATTAAGCGTTCACTATGTGCAAAGCACTGTTCGAAGCGCTGGGGAGGTTACAAGGTGATCAGGTTGTCCCACGGGGGGCTCACAGTCAATCCTCGTTTTACAGGTGAGGTAACTGAGGCACGGAGAAGTGAAGTGACCTGCCCGAGGTCACATAGCAGACAAGTGGCAGAGTCGGGATTAGAATCAATCAAACAATCAATTGTATTTATTGAGCGCTTACTGTGTGCAGAGCACTGGACTAAGCGCTTGGGAAGTACAAGTTGGCGACATATAGAGACGGTCCCTACCCAACAGTGGGCTCACAGTCTAGAAGATTAGAACCCACGACCTCTGACACCCAAGCACGGGCTCTTTCCACTGAGCCACACTGCCAACACCCCCGACTCTCTCCTCTCCATCCCTGACTCTCCCCCCAGTGACCCAATATAAAATAATAATAATGTTGGCATTTGCTAAGCGCTTGCTGTATGCCAAGCACTGTTCTAAGAGCTGAGGTAGATACAAGGTAATTAGGTTGTCCCACGTGGGGCTCACGGTCTTCATCCCCATTTTACAGACGAGGGAACTGAGGAACGGAGAAGTGAAGTGGCTTGCCCAGGGTCACATAGCAGACAAGTGGCAGAGTCGGGATTAGAATCAATCAATCAATCGATCGTATTTATTGAGCGCTTACTGTGAGCAGAGCACTGGACTAAGCTCTTGGGAAGTACAAGTTGGCGACATATAGATACGGTCCCTACCCAACAGTGGGTTCACAGTCTAGAAGATTAGAACCCACGACCTCTGACACCCAAGCACAGGCTCTTTCCACTGAGCCACACTCCCAACACCCCCGACTCTCTCCTCTCCATCCCTGACTCTCCCCCCAGTGACCCAATATAAAATAATAATAATGTTGGCATTTGTTAAGCACTTACTATATGCCAAGCACTGTTCTAAGAGCTGAGGTAGATACAAGGTAATCAGGTGGTCCCATGTGGGGCTCACGGTCTTCATCCCCATTTTACAGACGAGGGAACTGAGGCACGGAGAAGTGAAGTGACTTGCCCAGGGTCACGTAGCAGACAAGTGGCAGAGTCGGGATTAGAATCAATCAATCAATCGTATTTATTGAGCGTTTACTGTGAGCAGAGCACTGGACTAAGCGCTTGGGAAGTACAAGTTGGTAACATATAGAGACGGTCCCTACCCAACAGTGGGCTCACAGTCTAGAAGATTAGAACCCGTGACCTCTGACACCCAAGCACGGGCTCTTTCCACTGGCAACACCCCTGACTCTCTCCTCTCCATCCCTGACTGTCTCCCGGCAACCCAGCAGGGATCACCCGCCGTTCCCGATTCCCCGCCCCGTAACCCAGCATGGACCACCCACGGACCGCCCGACTCTCCCGTCTCCATCGAAGTCGTCTCTCTCCTCAGCGACCGAGCCCACACCCGTACGTACCCCTCCGGGCCCTGCCGATATTTTCAGACCGCGGCAGCAAGTTCCTCTCAAGCCCTCTCAGGGTTGGCACGCGGACTGGCACAGATGCAGCAGGATGGCATCCTGCCAAGCGGTGCCTACATTACGATAGGAAAGAGACGCTTACCGAAGACGACCGGGCCGTTTTCGGTGGCTTGTTTCGAATGGCTTCCCTCCGCGTTTAGCCCAGCGTCCCGCTTGGAGGATGAAAAAGGATTTAGAAAGGCCTTCTAAAAAACAAGGGACGTCTCAGAGAGAAACCTCCGTGCCAGGCCGACTCGCCCTGGGCCTGACCGTTCTTCCCCGTGATTCGAAGCCTCCTCCGGCAGCAGCACCGCGGTGTTAAAAATATTCCTCCCCGAAGGTAGAACGGCACCGGAGCAGATGTCTCTGTCTTTGGAAGTAGCTATTAAAAGGAACGTAATTAGGTTGTCATCCTTTTCGGTGCTTCGGAGCCGGAGGGGGCTTCTGAAGTTGGTCTTTTGGAAAGTTTTTCGGGTTTCCCCATGTCCTTTTAGACTGTGAGCCCACTGTCGGGTAGGGACTGTCTCTGTTGCCAATTTGTACTTCCCAAGCGCTTAGTACAGTGCTCTGCACATAGTAAGCGCTCAATAAATACGATTGATGATGATGATGACGCTGTCCGAGGACCCTCAGAGTTGGGCTTATCATCAATTGTATTTATTGAGCACTTACCGTGTGCAGAGCACTGTACTAAGCGCTTGGGAAGTACAAGTTGGCACTAGTTGGCCAAGTACAAGTTGGCTTATTTATGCTGGCCCGTCCCCAGACGTCTGTACGGACTCAGTCATCCGCGGGTTTGCCTTGGTCATCCCACGGGGAAAGTCCCCTGCGACCCCCCACCTTCCACGGTCACTTGGACCCCCCAAATTCGGCTGGCGGGGAGTCCTGTGATCGGGGCCGGCCTAGATAACAGCCAGAATCCCCAAGCTGCTGGCCTGGGTGAGAAGCTTTGGTGAGCACCTCTTCTCTTCCTCCCTTCAAGGCCCTACTGAGAGCTCACCTCCTCCAGGAGGCCTTCCCTGACTGAGCCCCTTCCTTCCTCTCCCCCTCATCCCCCTCTCCATCCCCCCCCATTTAACCTCCTTCCCTTCCCCACAGCACCTGTATAGATGTATATATGTTCGTACATATTTATTACTCTATTTATTTATTTTGCTTGTACATATCTATTCTATTTATTTTATTTTGTTAGTATGTTTGGTTTCGTTCTCTGTCTCCCCCTTTTAGACTGTGAGCCCACTGGTGGGTAGGGACTGTCTCTATATGTTGCCAATTTGGACTTCCCAAGCGCTTAGTCCAGTGCTCTGCACACAGTAAGCGCTCGATAAATACGATTGATGATGATGATGATTGTGGTATTTTTGGAGTCGGAGGACCTGGGTTCTAATCCCAGCCCTGCCCGTTGCTTGCTGTGCGATCTTGGGCAAGACGCTTAACTTCTCTGAGCCTCAGTTTTCTCCAATGGGGATCCAATCCCTGTTCTCTCTCCTACTTAGACCGTGAGCCCCAGGAGGGACATGAACTGTGTCCAACCTAATTGCCATGTACCACCCCCGACCCCAAGAACTCCACGGGGCATCCCCGTGAAGCAGCGTGGCTCGGTGGAAAGAGCCCGGGATTGGGAGTCAGAGGACGTGGGTTCTAATCAATCAATCAATCAATCAATCAATCAATCAATCGTATTTATTGAGCGCTTACTGTGTGCAGAGCACTGTACTAAGCACTTGGGAAGTACAAGTTGGCAACATATAGAGACAGTCCCTACTCAACAGTGGGCTCACAGTCTATATATGTATAGTGTATATAGTGTATAGTATATATACAGTGTATATATGTATATATGTTTGTACATATTTATTACTCTATTTATTTATTTATTTTACTTGTACATATCTATTCTATTTATTTTATTTTGTTAGCATGTTTGGTTTTGTTCTCTGTCTCCCCCTTTTAGACTGTGAGCCCACTGTTGGGTAGGGACTGTCTCTATATGTTGCCAATTTGTACTTCCCAAGCGCTTAGTACAGTGTTCTGCACATAGTAAGCGCTCAATAAATACGATTGATGATGATGATGATGATAGAAGGGGGGAGACAGAGAACAAAACCAAACATATTAACAAAGTAGAAATGGAGAGAGAGAAACAGAGAGGGGGCAGAGAAACAGACAGAGAAAGAGAGGAAGAAATAGAGAAATGGAGAGAGAGAGAGAGAGAAACAGAGAGGGGGCAGAGAAACTGAGACAGAAAAAGAGAGGAAGAAATCAAGAAATGGAGAGAGAGAGGGCAGAGAAGCAGACAGAGACAGAGAGAGAGAGACAGAAAGAGAAACAGAGACAAACAGGGAAACAGAGACAGAGAAACAGAGAGAGAGAGGCAGAGACAGAGAGAGAGAGAGAGTTAATACAAGTTAATCAGGTTGGACACAGTCCCATAATCCCCATTTTACAGATGAGGTAACCGGGTCACGGAGAAGTTAAGGGACTTGCCCAAGGTCACATAATCCCGGCTCCGCCGCTTGTCAGCTGTGTGACTTCGGGCAAGTCACTTCACTTCTCTGGGCCTCAGTGCCCTCATCTGCAGAGTGGGGATTGAGACTGCGTGGGACACCCTGATCACCTTGTATCGACCCCAGCACTTAGAATAGTGCTTGGCACATAGTAAGCGCTTAACAAATACCGTCATTATTATCCTCAGCCCATCCTGGCTGGCCTCTGAGGGATGAATACTTTGCGAAAGAGAGCGGCGCATAGTGATGTTCGAACATGGTTTGTGACTCAGCCATAATAATAATAATAATAATAATGATGGCGCTGGGGTAGATACAAGGTAATCAGGTTGTCCCACAGTGGGCTCCCAGTCTTCATCCCCATTTTCCAGATGAGGGAACCGAGGCCCAGAGAAGTGAAGTGACTTGCCCAAAGTCACACAGCTGAAAATGGGCGGAGCCGGGATTTGAACCTATGACCTCTGACTCCCAAGCCCGGGCTCTTTCCACTGAGCCACGCTGCTTCTGACTTAACTTCTCTGAGCCTCAGTGACCTCATCTGTAAAATGGGGATGAAGACTGTGAGCCCCACATGGCGCAACCTGATTACCTTGTATCTACCCCAGCGCTTAGAACAGTGTGTTGCACATAGTAAGCACTTAATCAATCAATCAATCAATCGTATTTATTGAGCGCTTACTGTGTGCAGAGCACTGTACTAAGCGCTTGGGAAGTACAAATTGGCAACATATAGAGACAGTCCCTACCCAACAGTGGGCTCACAGTCTAAAAGCTTAATAAATGCCATCATTATTATTATTAAGTCACTTGCCCAAGGTCACGTAGCAGACAATAATAGTAATGATGATGGTATTTGTTAAGCGCTTAGAACAGTGAAGCGGCATGGCTCAGTGGGAAGAGCCCGGGCTTTGGAGTCAGAGGTCATGGGTTCAAATCCCGGCTCCGCCACATGTCTGCTGTGTGACCTTGGGCAAGTCACTTCACTTCTCTGAGCCTCAGTGACCTCATCTGTGAAATGGGGATGAAGACTGTGAGCCCCACATGGGACAACCTGATCACCTTGTATCCCCCCCAGCGCTTAGAACAGTGCTCTGCACATAGTAAGCACTCAATAAATACGATCGAATGAATGAATGAACAGTGCTTGGCACCTAGTAAGCGCTTAACAAATGCCATTATTATTATTAACAAATACCAATATTGTTATTATTATTATTATATTGGACTCTCCCTAGGGTTTAGTAGGGTGGCTAGTAGGGATCATTGATCCCTACATAAAATAAAATAAAATAAAATAAAATAAAATAAAATAAAATAAAATAAAATAAAATAAAATAAAATGTCATCATTATCATTGATTGATTGATTGAATAAAATAAAATAAAATATCATTATCATTCATTGATTGATTGATTGAGTGGGAGGTCTTGGGCCCAGAATATGGGGAAGGGGAAGAATTACCAGATTCTGCAGGCAGATTCTTGATGCCATCTGCTGGCAAACACTTCTTCCCTGCAATACATTCAGTTCATTCAACCGTATTTATTGAGCGCTCACTGGGCGCAGAGCACTGTATTAAGCGCTTGGGAAGTCCAAATCGGCAACATTCAATCAATCAATCAATCAATCGTATTTATTGAGCGCTTACTGTGTGCAGAGCACTGGACTAAGCGCTTGGGAAGTCCAAGTTGGCAACATCTAGAGACGGTCCCTACCCAACAGCGGGCTCACAGTCTAAAAGGGGGAGACAAAACCAAACATACTAACAAAATAAAATAAATAGAATAGATATGTACAAGTAAAATAAATAAATAGAGTAATAAATATGTACAGACATATATACATATATACAGGTGCTGTGGGGAAGGGAAGGAGGTAAGATGGGGAGGATGGAGAGGGGGACGAGGGGGAGAGGAAGGAGGGGGCTCAGTCTGGGAAGGCCTCCTGGAGGAGGTGAGCTCTCAGTAGGGCCTTGAAGGGAGGAAGAGAACATATATCTTCACTCATTCATTCATTCAATCGTATTTATTGAGTGCTTACTGTGTGCAGAGCACTGGACTAAGCGCTTGGGAAGTCCAAGTTGGCTGCATATAGAGACCATCCCTACCCAACAGCCGGCTCACAGTCGAGAAGGGGGAGACAGACATCAAAACAAAACATATTCACAAAATATGCTTACTGTGTGCAGAGCACCGTACTAAGCGCTTGGGAAGTCCAAGTTGGCAACATATAGAGACAGTCCCTACCCAACAGTGGGCTCACAGTCTAGAAGGGGGAGACAGAGAACAAAGCCAAACATACTAACAAAATAAAATAAATAGAATAGATATGTACAAGTAAAATAAATAGAGTAATAAATATACAAATATATAATAAATAGAGTAATAAATATACAAATATATAATATATATTATATATATTCTTTGCCAAGCACTGACCTGAGAATAATAATAATAATAATAATGATGGCATTTATTAAGCGCTTACTGTGTGCAAAGCACTGTTCTAAGGGTTAAGGAGGTTACAAGGTGATCAGGTTATCCCACGGGGGGCTCACAGTCTTAATCCCCATTTTACAGATGAGGTAGCTGAGGCCCAGAGAAGTGAAGTGACTTGCTGAAGGAGCCCGAATTAGAACCCACGACCTTCCGCCTCCCAGGCCCGGGCCGCCACTTGTCAGCTGTGTGACTTTGGGCAAGTCACTTTACTTCTCTGGGCCTCAGTTACCTCATCTGGAAAATGGGGATGAAGTCCGCGAGCCCCACCTGGGACAACCTGGTGACCTTGTATCTCCCCCAGCGCTTAGAACAGTACCTGGCACATAGTAAGTGCTTAACAAATACCATTATTATTATTATTATTTATCCATCCCACCAGGCTGCTTCTTGGAAATGGAAGTTTCCAGGGGCAGAGCCCCCCACCCTTCCGCTTACCGTGCCCCCAGACTGTCTCTGCCCCCATTCCCGCTCCCGCCCACCCTCCAAAGATGCCAAGCCCCGCGTCTTCGATGGAAACAGCAGGATCTGCTCCAAATCCCTGCTGGGAACTGACCTCAGAGGAGCGGCCCGGGGAAGGAATGCGATTTGGAGGGCAAGCCCTCTCCCACGCCTGTGGCTTCGCCAGAAATAGTCTCTGTGTTGCCTTCCGCTGGCTTTGGTCTTGAGGAATCTGAGGTCCACGACTTTTGCAATTCTGCCCGGGACCGACCTGACTCAAGATGGTTGGGGAGAGGAAAAATGAAGGCCCGTTACCTCCTGTGGGACTGGAGCTTAATAAAGACGGTGACTTGGCCAGTGGAGTAGCCAGAAAGGAATTCACCCCAGCCCAAGAAAAGCATTCCTCTCATTCTCTTTAGCCCTTCTTCCCTTCCAGCCTCCCACCCTCATCTCTTTCCCACTTCCTCCTTTCTCTCCGTCCTCCTCTTCCGTTCTCTTTTCCTCAAACTCCGGGTCCCTCATCTCTTTCCCACTTCCTCCTTTCTCTCCATCCTCCTCTTCCATTCTCTTTTCCTCAAACTCCGGGTCCCTCATCTCTTTCCCACTTCCTCCTTTCTCTCCGTCCTCCTCTTCCATTCTCTTTTCCTCAAACTCCGGGTCCCTCGTCTCTTTCCCACTTCCTCCTTTCTCTCCGTCCTCCTCTTCCATTCTCTTTTCCTCAAACTCCGGGTCCCTCGTCTCTTTCCCACTTCCTCCTTTCTCTCCGTCCTTCTCTTCCATTCTCTTTTCCTCAAACTCCGGGTCCCCCCTCCTCTCCCGATTCAAGCCAGAGGACCAGCTTCTCCCATGGCGGAGAGCTAATCCCGCCAAGGGGAAAGAGATTACGGTGGTTCGGATCAACCGATCGATGGTATTTATCGAGTGCTTACATGGGGCTCGCGGTCTTATCTCCCATTTTACGGATGAGGTAACTGACGCCCAGAGAATTGAAGTGTCTTGCCTGCGGTCACTCAGCAGACAAGTGGCGGAGCCAGAATTAGAACCACCAGAATTAGAACCCAGGTCCTTCGGGTTCCCAGGCCTGTGCTCTATCCGCGAAGCCATTCTGCTTCTCAAAGAGCTGTGCTCAATTGCTCAAGAGCTCAATTGTCAGCTGTGTGACTTTGGGCAAGTCACTTCACTTCTCTGGGCCTCAGTTCCCTCATCTGTAAAATGGGGATTAAGACTATGAGCCCCCAGTAGGACACCCTGATTATCTTGTAATCTCCCCAGCGCTTAGAACAGTGCTTTGCACATAGTAAGCGCTTAATAAATGCCATTATTACTATTATTATTATTCTTTGGGCCTAAAATGTGGACTAAGACTGTGAGTCCCATGTGTCATGGGTTCAAATCCCAGCTCCACCAATTGTCAGCTGTGTGACTTTGGGCAAGTCACTTCACTTCTCTGGGCCTCAGCGACCTCATCTGTAAAATGGGAATGAAGACCGTGAGTCCCCCATGGGACAACCTGATCATCTTGTAACCTCCCCAGTGCTTAGAACCGTGCTTTGCACATAGTAAGTGCTCAATAAATGCCATCATTATTATTATTATTCTAGACCGCAAGGCAGTTGTGGGCAGCGATTATCTCTATTTGTTGCTGAATTGAACTTCCCGAGTGCTTACTACAGTTCTCTGCACACAGTAAGCGCTCAATAAATACAACTGAATGAATGGATGAATGAAGTCCGCCCCCTGCTTTGGGCATAGAATGGTTGGAGACGGTCAAGCTGCGCTCAGGCCTGGCATGGGGAGAAAAGGGGACACCCCAAGAGCTTGTCATGAGGTCGAGGGATGGAGGTTCAGTTCCTTCGAAGAGCCATACCCCCAGCTTAGTTGGGGTCATTCATTTGTTCATTCAAGCATATTTATTGAGTGCTTATTGTGTGCAGAGCACTGTACTGAGCGCTTGGGAGAGGACAATACAACGATAGGCAGACACATTCCCTGCCCGCAATGAGCTTAGAGTCTAGAAGCAGCATGGCTCTTCTAGATCTCCCATCTCTCCTTCTCTCTGATCTCCCATCCTCGTGTCTCTCCCCACTTCAATCCATACTTCACGCCGCTGCCCGGATTGTCTTTGTCCAGAAACACTCTGGGCATGTTACTCCCCTCCTCAAAACTCTCCAGTGGCTCCCAATCAATCTGCGCATCAGGCAGAAACTCCTCACCCTGGGCTTCCAGGCTGTCCATCCATCCCCTCGCCCCCTCCTACCTCACCTCCCTTCTCCCCTTCTCCAGCCCAGCCCGCACCCTCCACTCCTCCGCCGCTAATCTCCTCACCGTACCTCGTTCTTGCCTGTCCCGCCATCGACCCCCGGCCCACGTCCTCCCCCGGGCCTGGAATGCCCCCAATCCCTCTGCCCATCTGCCAAGCTCACTCTCTTCCTCCCTTCAAGGCCCTACTGAGAGCTCACCTCCTCCAGGAGGCCTTCCCACACTGAGCCCCTTCCTTCCTCTCCCCCTCGTCCCCCTCTCCATCCCTCCCATCTTACCTCCTTCCCTTCCCCACAGCACCTGTATATATGTATATATGTTTGTACATATTTATTACTCTATTTATTTATTTATTTATTTATTTATTTTACTTGTACATATTTATTCTATTTATTTTATTTTGTTAGTATGTTTGGTTTTGTTCTCTGTCTCCCCTTTTTAGACTGGGAGCCCACTATTGGGTAGGGACTGTCTCTATATGTTGCCAACTTGCACTTCCCAAGCGCTTAGTACAGTGCTCTGCACACAGTAAGCGCTCAATAAATACAATTGATTGATTGATTTCATTGTCTGTCTCCCCCTTCTAGACTGTGAGCCCACTGTTGGGCGGGGACCGTCTCTAGATGTTGCCAACTTGGACTTCCCAAGCGCTTAGTACTGTGCTCTGCACACAGTAAGTGCTCAATAAATATGATTGATGATGATGATTCAAACCCATGACCTCTGACTCCAAAGCCCGTGCTCTTTCCAATGAGCCAAGCTGCTTCTCTATTTAGTATTATTATTATTATGCTTCTCTATTTATTAAGCACTTACTCTGTGCAAAGCACTGTTCTAAGTGCTGGGGAGGTTACAAAGTGACCAGGTTGTCCCACATGGGGCTCACAGTCTTCATCCCCATTTTCCAGATGGGGTAACTGAGGGCCAGTTACTACTACTCTACTCTACTCTCAATAAATACGATTGACTGATTGATTGATTGGCCAAATCAGGCTTAATATGAGTCAGGCCACCAAGAACTCACCCAAGGGCCTCGCCTAGCTGACTCAGCCTGTGAACCCTGGCCCAGCTGATAAGGGCTCCATCTGCTAAGGGCTAAAGAGCACCTCAGTTGGGAGGGAAACAAGGGAAATGCCCAAGAAAATAATAATAATAATAATAATAATAATAATAATAATAATAATGGTATTTGTTAATGGTTTATTATATGCCAAGCACTGTTCTAAGCACTGGGGGAGATACAAGGTGATCAGGTTGTCCCACGGGGGGCTCACAGTCTTCATCCCCATTTTCCAGATGAGGGAACTGTTCTAAGCACTGGGGGGATACAAGGTGATCAGGTTGTTGTCCCACGGGGGGCTCACAGTCTTCATCCCCATTTTCCAGATGAGGGAACTGTTCTAAGCGCTGGGGGGATACAAGGTGATCAGGTTGTCCCACACGGGACTCACAATCTTAATCTCCATTTTCCAGATGAGGTAACTGAGGCTCAGAGAAGTGAAGTGACTTGCCCAAGGTCACGCAGCGGGCATGTGGCGGAGCCGGGATTCGAACCCACGACCTCTGACTCCAAAGCCCGTGCTCTTTCCACTGAGCCACAGCTGCTTCTCTAAGTGCTGGGGAGGTTACAAGGTGATCAGGCTGTCCCACGGGGGCTCACAGTGTTAATCCCCATTTTCCAGATGAGGGAACTGGCATTTATTAAGCGCTTACTCTGTGCAAAGCACTGTTCTAAGTGCTGGGGAGGTTACAATAATAATAATAATAATAATAATGATGGCATTTATTAAGTGCTTACTATGTGCAAGCACTGTTCTAAGTGCTGGGGAGGTTACAAGGTGATCAGGCTGTCCCACGGGGGCTCACAGTCTTAATCCCCATTTTCCGGATGAGGGAACTGAGGCCCAGAGAAGTGAAGTGACTTGCCCAAAGTCACACAGCAGACAAGTGGCGGAGCCGGGATTCATTCATTCAATCGTATTTATTGAGCGCTTACTCTGTGCAGAGCACTGGACTAAGCGCTTAGGACCCACGGCCTTCGGACTCCCAGCCCGTGCTCTATCCATTAGGCTATGCTGCCCTAAGTGTTTAATACAGTGCTCTGCACACAGTGAGCGTTCAATAAGTAGGACTGATTGTCCTCCTCGTCCCCCTCTCCATCCCCCCCATCTTACCTCCTTCCCTTCCCCACAGCACCTGTATATATGGATATATGTTTGTACATATTTATTACTCTATTTATTTATTTTACTTGTACATATCTATTCCATTTATTTTATTTTGTTAGTATGTTTGGTTTTGTTCTCTGTCTCCCCCTTTTAGACTGTGAGTCCACTGTTGGGTAGGGACTGTCTCTCTATGCTGCCAACTTGGACTTCCCAAGCGCTTAGTCCAGTGCTCTGCACACAGTAAGCGCTCAATAAATACGATTGATTGATTGATTGATTGATTGACTGAAGGATTGATTCCACCGCAAAGGGAGTTGGATTTCACTTCCAGGAGATTTCCTTTAGAAGTCTCCTTCCCAGCAGAGATGGCAGGAATGCTTGACCCTTTGAGTGGAGTTCTGTGGCCCTCCAGAGGTAGCATCTGGGAAATCTCATAGTAATAATAATAATTAATAATTAATAATAATACTGGGAAATCTCATAGTAATAATAAATATTAATAATAATAATTGATAATAATAGCATTTATTAAGCGCTTACTATGCGCCAAGCACTGTTCTAAGCACTGGGGTGGTTACAAGGTGATCAGGTTGTCCCACGGGGGGCTCACAGTCTTCATCCCCATTTTCCAGATGAGGGAACTGAGGCCCAGAGAAGTTGTGACTTAATAATAATAAATAATAACGATGGCATTTATTAAGTGCTTAGTATGTGCCAAGCACTGTTCTAAGCGCTGGGGTGGTTACAAAGTGATCAGGTTGTCCCACAGGGGGTTCACAGTCTTCATCCCCATTTTCCAGATGAGGGAACTGAGGCCCAGAGAAGTTGTGACAATAATAATAAATAATAATGATGGCATTTATTAAGCACTTACTATGTGCCAAGCACTGTTCTAAGCACTGGGGTGGTTACAAGGTGATCAGGTTGTCCCACAGGGGGTTCACAGTCTTCATCCCCATTTTCCAGATGAGGGAACTGAGGCCCAGAGAAGTTGTGACAATAATAATAAATAATAATGATGGCATTTATTAAGCCCTTACTATGTGCCAAGCACTGTTCTAAGCACTGGGGTGGTTACAAGGTGATCAGGTGGTCCCATGGGGGGCTCACAGTCTTCATCCCCATTTTCCAGATGAGGGAACTGAGGCCCAGAGAAGTTGTGACTTAATAATAATAAATAATAATGATGGCATTTATTAAGCGCTTACTATGCGCCAAGCACTGTTCTAAGCACTGGGGTGGTTACAAGGTGATCAGGTTGTCCCACACGGGGCTCACAGTCTTCATCCCCATTTTACAGATGAGGGAACTGAGGCCCAGAGAAGTTGTGACAATAATAATAAATAATAATGATGGCATTTATTAAGCACTTACTATGTGCCAAGCACTGTTCTAAGCACTGGGGTGGTTACAAGGTGATCAGGTTGTCCCACAGGGGGCTCACAGTCTTCATCCCCATTTTCCAGATGTGGGAACTGAGGCCCAGAGAAGTGAAGTGACTTGCCCAAAGTCACACAGTTGACAATTGGCGAAGCTGGGATTTGAACCCATGACCTCTGACTCCAAAGCCCGGGCTCTTTCCACTGAGCCACGCTGCTTCTCATCTTAAAGGTACCGCCTGATTCTGGCCCTGCTTCCTGCTTTCAATAATAATAATAATGATGGCATTTGTTAAGTGCTTACTATGCGCCAAGCACCATTCTAAGCACTGGGGTAGATACAAGATTATCCGGCTGCCCCACGTGGGGGTCACAGCCTTAACCCCCATTTTACAGATGAGGGAACTGAGGCCCAGAGAAGTTAAGTGACTTAATAATAATAGATAATAACGATGGCATTTATTAAGCCCTTACTATGTGCCAAGCACTGTTCTAAGTGCTGGGGTGGTTACAAGGTGATCAGGCTGTCCCACAGGGGGCTTACAGTCTTCATCTCCATTTTCCAGATGAGGGAACTGAGGCCCAGAGAAGTTTAGTGACTTGCCCAAAATCACACAGTTGACAATTGGCGGAGCCGGGATTTGAACCCATGACCTCTGACTCCAACGCCCGGGCTCTTTCCACTAGAGCCACGCTGCTTCTCATCTTAAAGGTACCGCCTGATTCTGGCCCTGCTTCCTGCTTTTAATAATAATAATAATGATGGCATTTGTTAAATGCTTACTATGCGCCAAGCACCGCTCTAAGCACTGGGGTAGATACAAGATTATCCGGTTGCCCCATGTGGGGCTCACAGCCTTAACCCCCATTTTACAGATGAGCTAACTGAGGCCCAGAGAAGTGAAGCGACTTGTCCAAAGTCACCCAGTTGACAATTGGCAGAGCAGGGATTTGAACCCATGACCTCTGACTCCAAAGCCCGTGATCTTTCCATTCATTCATTCATTCAATCGCATTTATTGAGCGCTTACTGTGTGCAGAGCACTGAGCCACGCTGCTTCTCATCTTAAAGGTACCGCCTGATTCTGGCCCTGTTTCCTGCTTTCAATGATAATAATAATGATGGTATTTGTTAAGCGCTTACTATGCGCCAAGCACTGTTCTAAGTGCTGGGGTAATAATAATAATAATAATAATAATAATGGCATTTATTAAGAGCTTACTATGTGCAAAGCACTGTTCTAAGCGCTGGGGGGATACAAGGTGATCAGGTTGTCCCACGTGGGGCTCACAGTCTTCATCCCCATTTTACAGATGAGGGAACTGAGGCACAGAGAAGTTAAGTGGCTTGCCCAAGGTCCCACAGCTGACAAGTGGCGGAGCTGGGATTCGAACCCATGACCTCTGACTCCAAAGCCCATGCTCTTTCCACTGAGCCACACTACTTCTCAAGAAGCACAAACACAAGGTTATCCAGTTGCCCCATGTGGGGCTCACAGTCTTAACCCCCATTTTCCAGATGAGGGAACTGAGGCCCAGAGAAGTGAAGTGACTTGCCCAAAGTCACCCAGCTGACAGGTGGCGGAGCTGGGATTCGAACCCATGACCTCTGACTCCAAAGCCCGGGCTCTTTCCACTGAGCCACACTGCTTCTCAAGAAGCACGAACACAAGGTTATCCAGTTGCCCCATGTGGGGCTCCCAGTCTTAACCCCCATTTTCCAGATGAGGGAACTGAGGCCCAGAGAAGTGAAGTGACTTGCCCAAAATCACCCAGCTGACAGGTGGCGGGGCCGGGATTTGAACCCATGACCTCTGAGTCCAAAGCCCGGGCTCTTTCCACTGAGCCACGCTGCTTCTTTCAAGGCCCGAAGGGACACGTAGGGCTCTAGTGACCATTGTGGGATCCGCCGTTTTGCCTGAACCTGACCTGGAACTGGGAAAATCTGCCCTGGGAGAAGAGGAAGCAAAACGCTTCACTTCATCATCATCATCATCATCAATCGTATTTATTGAGCGCTTACTGTGTGCAGAGCACTGTACTAAGGGCTTGGGAAGTACAAGTTGACAACATATACAGACAGTTCTCCCGAAACCCCTTCCCCTCATCATCATTTATTAGAGAAGCAGCGTGGCTCAGTGGAAAGAGCCCGGGCTTTGGAGTCAGAGGTCATGGGTTCAAATCCCGGCTCCACCACTTGTCAGCTGGGTGACTTAGGGCAAGTCACTTCACTTCTCTGGGCCTCGGTTCCCTCATCTGGAAAATGGGGGTGAAGACTGGGAGCGCCCCCATGGGACAACCTGACCTGATCACCTTGTATCCTCCCCAGCGCTTAGAACAGTGCTTTGCACATAGTAAGCGCTTAATAAATGCCATCATTATTATTATTATTATTATTCTCTGGGCCTCAGTTACCTCCTCTGTAAAATGGGGATTAAAACTGTGAGTCCCAAGTGGGACAACCTGATCACCTTGTAACCTCCCCAGCGCTTAGAACAGTGCTTTGCACATAGTAAGTGCTTAATAAATGCCATCATTATTATTATTATTATTCTCTGGGCCTCAGTTACCTCCTCTGTAAAATGGGGATTAAAACTGTGAGTCCCAAGTGGGACAACCTGATCACCTTGTAACCTCCCCAATGCTTAGAACAGTGCTTTGCACATAGTAAGCGCTTAATAAATGCCATCATTATTATTATTATTCTCTGGGCCTCAGTTACCTCCTCTGTAAAATGGAGATTAAAACCGTGAGTCCCAAATGGGACAACCTGATCACCTTGTAACCTCCCCAGCTCTTAGAACAGTGGTTTGCATATAGTAAGAGCTTAATAAATGCCATCATTATTGTTATTATTATTCTCTGGGCCTCAGTTACCTCCTCTGTAAAATGGGGATTAAAACTGTGAGTCCCAAGTGGGACCACCTGATCACCTTGTAACCTCCCCAGCACTTAGAACAGTGCTTTGCACATAGTAAGTGCTTAATAAATGCCATCATTATTATTATTATCCTCTGGGCCTCAGTTACCTCCTCTGTAAAATGGGGATTAAAACTGTGAGTCCCAAGTGGGACAACCTGATCACCTTGTAACCTCCCCAGCGCTTAGAACAGTGCTTTGCACATAGCGCTTAACAAATGCCAACATTATTATTATTACTCTTCTCTATGCCACGGTTGCCTCGATCTACCCCAGCAGTTGGAACAGTTTTGGGCACAGAGTAGGTGTTTAATAAATACCACAAATATTATTATTATTATTACTATTCTCTGTGCCACAGTTGCCTCGATCTACCCCAGCAGTTGGAACAGTTTTTGACACATAGTAGGTGTTTAATAAATACCACAAATATTATTATTACTATTCTCTGTGCCACAGTTGCCTCAATCTACCCCAGCAGTTGGAATAGTTTTGGGCACATAGTAGGTGTTTAGTAAATACCACAAATATTATTATTATTATTACTATTCTCTGTGCCACAGTTGCCTCGATCTACCCCAGCAGTTGGAACAGTTTTGGGCACATAGTAGGTGTTTAATAAATACCACAAATATTATTATTGCTAGCAGCAGAAGCAGCGTGGCTCAGTGGAAAAAGCACAGGCTTTGGAGTCAGTGGTCATGGGTTCAAATCCCGCCTCCACCGATTGTCAGCTGTGTGACTTTGGGCAAGTCACTTCACTTCTCTGGGCCTCAGTGACCTCATCTGTAAAATGGGGATTGATTGTGAGCCTCCCCGTGGGACAACCTGATCACCTTCTAAGCTCCCCAGCGCTTAGAACAGTGCTTTGCACGTAATAAGCGCTTAATAAATGCCACCATTATTATTATTATTCCTATTCTCTGTGCCGCAGTTGCCTCATTTGTAAAATGGGGGTTAATGACTGGGAGCCCTGTGTGGGACAGGGACTGTGTCCAACCTGAATAACTTGTATCTACTGTAGCACTTAGTACAGTGCCCGGCACATATTAAACACCTAAGAAATACCATGAGGGGGAAAAAAAGATTTGCCGTTCCTCCCATCAGTCCCATCGGGCAATGAGCTGAGTAAGCTTAGCCATTTCACCTCCCCGATTCAGTTTCCCATCTTCAAAATCTTCAAAGCAGTACTTTTTGCAGGGCCCGAGTGAAGTTTGTTTTGGGTTTGGGAAAGGCTTTGAAGTAGTTAAGGGCTAAGTATTATTATTGCTATTAAGTCCAGAGGAAAATAATATGGTTGGGTGTGCTTGTGCTTGAATGTAGAAATAGGTCGGCTCAGATACCCATCGGATGCTGCCCCGCTGGGCTGCGGGCAAGAAGGAACCGAGGCGGCAACCCCGTGGCAGGAAACTGGCTGGACTGAGGCCATTTTCCAGGGTTGGCTTTCCAATCCCGCCCTCCCCGTCCACAACGAGCTTGATTTCAGTTCGACATATCATTTCCTCTGTAGCCGTGTCGATCAATTCCGTCACACCGTGCTCTCCCAAGCACTTAATACAGCACTTAGCGCTCAGTGGCTTTACGGGCCGGCCTCCGGATGGATGGAAGCGGATGATCCTCTCCGAGTGGGTCTGAGTCTAGTTCCCATCTCCTGAAGGAGTTATTTCTGCTCACAGGGTTGGCTTTCCAATCCTGCCCTCCCCGTCCACAACGAGCTTGATTTCAGTTCGACATATCATTTCCTCTGTAGCCGTGTCTATCAACTCTGTCACACCGTGCTCTCCCGAGCACTTAGTACAGCACTTGGCGCTCCATGGCTTTACGGGCCGGCTTCTAGACGGAAGCGGACGATCCTTTCCAAGTGGGTCTGAGTTCCCATCTCCTGAAGGAGTTGGTTCCGCTCCCAGGGTTGGCTTTCCAATCCCTCCCTCCCCGTCCACAACGAGCTTGATTTCAGTTTGACATATCATTTCCTCTGTAGCCATGTCGATCAACTCCGTCACACCGTGCTCTCCCAAGCACTTAGTACAGCACTTAGCGCTCAATGGCTTTACGGGACGGAAGCGGATGATCCTCTCCGAGTGGGTCTGAGTCTAGTTCCCATGTCCTGAAGGAGTTGGCTCCACTCCCAGGGTTGGCTTTCCAATCCCGCCCTCCCCATCCAAAACGAGCTTGATTTCAGTTCGACATATCATTTCCTCTGTAGCCGTGTCTATCAATTCTGTCACACTGTGCTCTCCCAAGCACTTAGTACAGCACTTAAGCACTCAATGACTTTACGGGTCGGCTTCCGGCCGGAAGTGGATTATCCTTTCCGAGTGGGTCTGAGGCTAGTTCCCATCTCCTGAAGGAGTTGGTTCCGCTCCCAGGGTTGGCTTTCCAATCCCGCCCTCCCCGTCCACAACGAGCTTGATTTCAGTTCGACATATCATTTCCTCTGTAGCCGTGTCTATCAATTCCGTCACACCGTGCTCTCCCAAGCACTTAGTACAGCACTTAGCGCTCAACGGCTTTACGGGCCAGAAGCGGATGATCCTCTCCAAGTGGGTCTGAGTCTAGTTCCCATCTCCTGAAGGAGTTGGTTCCACTCCCAGGGTTGGCTTTCCAATCCCACCCTCCCCGTCCACAACTAGCTTGATTTCAGTTCGACATATCATTTCCTCTGTAGCCGTGTCGATCAACTCCGTCACACCGTGCTCTCCCAAGCACTTAGTACAGCACTTAGTGCTCAGTGGCTTTACAGGCCGGCTTCCAGACGGAAGCTGATTATCCTTTCGGAGTGGGTCTGAGGCTAGTTCCCGTGTCCTGAAGGAGCTGGTTCCGCTCCCAGGGTTGGCTTTCCAATCCCGCCCTCCGCGTCCGCAACAAGCTTGATTTCAGTTCGATATATCATTTCCTCTGTAGCCGTGTCGATCAGTTCTGTCACACCGTGCTCTCCCAAGCACTTAGTACAGCACTTAGCGCTCAGTGGCTTTACAGGCTGGAAGCGGACGATCCTCTCCCAGTGGGTCTGAATCTAGTTCCCATCTCCTGAAGGAGTTGGTTCCACTCCCAGGGTTGGCTTTCCAATCCCGCCCTCCCCGTCCACAGCGAGCTTGATTTCGGTTCGACATATCATTTCCTCTGTAGCCGTGTCGATCCATTCCGTCACACCGTGCTCTCCCAAGCACTTAGTACAGCACTTAGCGCTCAACGGCTTTATGGGCCGGCTTCCGGACGGAAGCGGACGATCCTTTCCGAGTGGGTCTGAGTCTAGTTCCCATCTCCTGAAGGAGTTGGTTCCGCTCCCAGGGTTGGCTTTCCAATACCTCCCTCCCCGTCCACAACGAGCTTGATTTCAGTTAGACATATCATTTCCTCTCTAGCCGTATCTATTAACTCTGTCACACTGTTGGTTCCGGTCACCTGAAGAGGTGGGTTACCTGTATATATGTAAACATGTTTGTACATATTTATTATTTATTTATAAATAAATAAATTTATTTATAAAATACTACATAAATTTATTTATTTATTATTTATTTTGCTTGTACATATTTATTCTATCTATTTTATTTTCTTAATATATTTTGTTTTGTTGTCCGTCTCCCCCTTCTAGACTGTGAGCCCGCTGTTGGGTAGGGACCATCCAAAGCAGCGTGGCTCAGTGGAAAGAGCCCGGGCTTTGGAGTCAGAGGTCATGGGTTCGAATCCCGGCTCCACCACATGTCTGCTGTGTGACCTTGGGCAAGTCACTTCACTTCTCTGGGCCTCAGTTCCCTCATCTGTAAAATGGGGGTGAAGACTGTAAGCCCCATGTGGGACAATTTGATTACCTTGTATCTACCCCAGTGCTTAGAACAGTGCTTGGCACATAGTAAGCGCTTAACAAATACCAACATTATTATTATTATTATTATATGTTGCCAACTTGGACTTCCCAAGCGCTTAGTACAGTGCTCTGCACACAGTAAGCGCTCCATAAATACAATTGAATGAATGAATGAATGATCACCTGAAGGGGCTGGTTTCAATTGCCTGAATGGCAGGTGACCGGTCCAAATCAATCAATCAATCAATCAATCGTATTTATTGAGCACTTACTGTGTGCAGAGCACTGGACTAAGTGCTTGGGAAGTCCAAGTTGGCAACATATAGAGACGGTCCCTACCCAACAGTGGGCTCACAGTCTAGATGGGATAAGTGGCGGAGCCGGGATTAGAACCCACATCCTCTGACTCCCAAGCCCGGGCTCTTTCCACTAAGCCACGCTGCTTCTCATGTTTCCTGCCCATGAGGAGCTCACAATCAGAGGAATTTATTGAGCGCTTACCCTGTGCAGAGCACTGTACTAAGGGCTTGGGAGAGCACAGTGGAACAGAGTTGATAGACACGGCTAGAGAGGGGATAATATGTCTAACTGAAATCAGGCTCGTTGTGGGCTGGGAATGTGTCTTAACAAGTCTGCTGTACTAGCCGAGGTGCTTAGTACAGTGTGCTGCACACGCTAAGTGCTCAATAAATACCATCAACTGATTGATCTATCTTTTTCTCTGCTTACTCCATGGGGTGACCCCCTGCTTAAAACCGAAGTCTTGCGAGTTAAAATCGTCTTGCGAGTTAAAGTCCTGATGATCATGATTAATCAATCAATCAATCGTATTTATTGAGTGCTTACTGTGTGCAGAGCACTGTACTAAGCACTTGGGAAGTACAAGTTGGCAACATATAGAGACAGTCCCTACCCAACAGTGGGCTCACAGTCTAAAAGGGGGAGACAGAGAACAAAACCAAACATACTAACAAAATAAAATAAATAGAATAGATATGTACAAGTAAAAGAAATAAATAGTGTAATAAATATGTACAAGCATATATACATGATGATAATGATGATGGCATTTATTAATAATAATAATAACATTTATGAAGCGCTTACTATGTTCTAAGCGCTGGGGAGGTTACAAGGTGATCAGGTTGCCCTACGGTGGGCTCACAGTCTTAATCCCCATTTTCCAGATGAGGGAACTGAGGCCCAGAGAAGTGAAGTGATTTGCCCAAAGTCACCCAGCTGACAAGTGGCGGAGCCGGGATTTGAACCCATGACCTCTGACTCCAAAGCCCGGGCTCTTTCCACTGAGCCATCCTGCTTCTCCCGAAGCGCTTACTATGTGCAAAGCACTGTTCTAAGCGCTGGGGGAGGTTACAAGGAAGCAGCGTGGCTCAGTGGAAAGAGCATGGGCTTCACACTTCTAATAATAATAATAATGATAATAATAATGTTGGTATTTGTTAAGCGCTTACTATGTGCAAGGCACTGTTCTAAACGCTAGGGTCTAAGTTCTAGACTGTGAGCCCACTGTTGGGTAGGGACTGTCTCTATATGTTGCCAACTTGTACTTCCCAAGTGCTTAGTACAGTGCTCTGCACACAGTAAGCGCTCAATAAATACGATTGATTGATTGATTGATTTGGAGTCAGAGGTCGTGGGTTCAAATCCAGGCTCCGCCACTTGTGAGCTGTGTGACTTTGGGCAAGTCACTTCACTTCTCTCGGCCTCAGTTCCCTCATCTGGAAAATGGGGATGAAGGCTGTGAGCCCCCCGTGGGACAACCTGATTACCTTGTATCTATCCCAGCGCTTAGAACAGCGCTTTGCACGTAGTAAGCGCTTAACAAATGCCAACATTATTATTATTATTATTATTACAAGGTGATCAGGTTCATTCATTCATTCAATCGTATTTATTGAGCGCTTACTGTGTGCAGAGCACTGTACTAGGCGCTTGGGAAGTACAAGTCGGCAACATATAGAGATGGTCCCTACCCAACAGCGGGCTCGCATTCATTCATTCATTCAATCATATTTATTGAGCGCTTAGTGTGCGCAGAGCACTGGACTAAGCGCTTGGGAAGTCCAAGTCGGCAACATGTAGAGACGGTCCCTACCCAACAGCGGGCTCACAGTCTAGAAGGGGGAGACAGACAACAAAACAAAACATGTGGACGGGTGTCACGTTGTGCAGTTATGGTTGTACTGTACTCTCCATTCATTCATTCATTCATTCGTATTTATTGAGCGCTTACTGTGTGCAGAGCACTGGACTAAGCGCTTGGGGGCTCCGAGTCTTGATAATGGCGGCCAGGAATCTTTCAGGAATGTGGAAGAGGAAGCAAATGTGAGGGAGAGCTAAGGAGGAGGTGGAAAGGTGGAAAATATGCGCAGGTATGTGTTGTTCTCCATATGGTAGGAGGAAACCTACAGGAAAATGAGTCACAGCTAATAAACAAACTCTCTCCCTTTCTTCCTGCCACCTCCTCCCCAAAGATTTAAATATTAGCTAAGCTCACTTGAGCATAAATGGGATCATTTGTCTTGTTAATGGTTGAGTCATGAACTCCTGAGGCCCAAATGGACCAGTTTCTATAATGTGCTGGCATTTTCCCAGCTGGCGTCCACTCACACCTGGAAGGACTCCTGGGATAAGTGGTGGAGCCGGGATTAGAACCCACATCTTCTGACTCCCAAGCCCGGGCTCTTTCCACTAAGGCACGCTGCTTCTCGTGTTTCCTGCCCATGAGGAGCTCACAATCAGAGGAATTTATTGAGCACTTACCCTCAATAAACCAGTTTCTATAATGTGCTGGCATTTTCCCAGCTGGCGTCCACTCCCACCTGGAAGGACTCCCCAGATGCCAGGTTTTCAGCCACCGGGCTATAATCCGACCTTCTTCCTATTATTCTGGTCGTTCATTCATTCATTCAATCGTATTTACTGAGCGCTTACTGTGTGCAGAGCACCGGACTAAGCGCTTGGGAAGTACAAGTTGGCACCATATAGAGACGGTTCCTACCCAACAGTGGGCTCACAATCAATCAATCAATCAATCAATCAATCGTATTTATTGAGCGCTTACTGTGTTCAGAGCACTGGACTAAGCGCTTGGGAAGTCCAAGTTGGCAACATATAGAGACGGTCCCTACCCAACAGTGGGCTCACAGTCTAGAAGGGGGAGACAGAGAACAGAACCAAACATACTAACAAAATAAAATAAATAGAATAGATATGTACAAGTAAAATAAATAAATAGACTGTGAGCCCACTGTTGGGTAGGGACTGTCTCTAGATGTTGCCAATTTGTACTTCCCAAGCGCTTAGTACAGTGCTCTGCACATAGTAAGCGCTCAATAAATACGATTGATGATGATGATTAAGCACTTACTATGTGCAAAGCACTGTTCTAAGCGCTGGGAAGGTAACAAGGTGATCAGGTTGTCCCACGGGGGGCTCAGTCTTAGTCCCCATTTTACAGATGAGGGAACTGGGGCACAGAGAAATGAAGTGACTTGCCCAAAGTCACCCAGCTGACAAGTGGCGGAGCCGGGATTTGAACCCATGACCTCTTACTCCAAAGCCCGGGCTCTTTCCGCTGAGCCGCGCTGCTTCACAAATAACAAAAGCAGCGTAGCTGTTGAGAAGCAGCGTAGCTCAGCGGAAAGAGCCCGGGCTTTGGAGTCAGAGGTCATGGGTTCGAATCCCAGCTCTGCCTATTGTCAGCTGTGTGACTTGGGGCAAATCACTTAACTTCTCTGGGCCTCAGTTACCTCATCTGGAAAATGGGGATTAAGACTGTGAGCTCCCCGTGGGACAACCTGATCACTTTGTAACATCCCCAGCGTTTAGAACAGTGCTTTGCACATAGTAAGCGCTTAATAAATGCCATTATTATTATTATTAAATAACAAATAACATTTTTTAAAAAGGGATTTAAGCTGATCCTCACAATGCCACGCACCTAGTAAGCGCTTAACAAATAACATTTTAAACAAAGAGGTTTAAGCTGATCCTCACGGAAGGATCCGGCACTTAGAACAGTGCTTTGAACGTAGTAAGCGCTTAATAAATGCCATTATTTTTATTATTATTATTATCCTCGCTGATGGAGACGTCAGGTTGGTTCTTACATATTTTTTGTGTAAGCACTTTGCCCTACTGAACCGGTATCCATTTCAAAGAGGAGTAAGCATGTTAGGACACATTCTAGGGGTGGAGATTGAGAGTCCAGCACTCTCCTGGAGAGAGGAGATTAAACAGTTGGAAACCAAAACCCCAGTATAGTCTGCTAGGGCTGGCGATTCCTGAAAGGGCCTGCTTTTCTTAAAGCCCCATACGGGGCAGATTTCCTCTAGACTATAAGTGGGCAGGAATGTATCTGTTTGTTGTTATACTGTGCTCTCCCTAGCATTTAGTACAGTACTTTGCACATAGTAAGCGCTAAGTAAATACAGTCTGCTTGGGCTGGCGATTCCTGAAAGGGCCTGCTTTTCTTAAAGCCCCATACCGGGCAGATTTCCTCTAGACTATAAGTGGGCAGGAATGTGTCCGTTTGTTGTTATAGTAAGCACTTAACAAATGCCATTATTATTATTATTATTATACCGTGCTCTCCCTAGCATTTAGTACAGTACTTTGCACATAGCAAGCGCTCAATAAATATGACTGAATCAATTTCCACCAAAGTTACCTCATCTGGAACGTGGGGATTAAGACGGTGAGCCCCACGTGGGACAGGGACTGTGTCCAACCTGATTAGATTGTACTTTCCTAGCACTCGGTACAGTACTTTGTACATAGTAAGCGCTAAGTAAATACAGTCTGCTAGGGCTGGCGATTCCTGAAAGGGCCTGCTTTTCTTAAAGCCCCATACCGGGCAGATTTCCTCTATACTATAACTGGGCAGGAATGTGTCTGTTTGTTGTTATAGTAAGCGCTTAACAAATGCCATTATTATTATTATTATTATTATTATACTGTGCTCTCCCTAGCATTTAGTACAGTACTTTGCACATAGTAAGCGCTCAATAAATATGACTGAATCAATTTCCACCAAAGTTACCTCATCTGGAACATGGGGATTAAGACCGTGAGCCCCACGTGGGACAGGGACTGTGTCCAACCTGATTAGATTGTACTTTCCTAGCACTTAGTTCAGTACTTTGCACATAGTAAGCGCTAAGTAAATACAGTCTGCTAGGGCTGGCGATTCCTGAAAGGGCTTGCTTTTCTTAAAGCCCCATACTGGGCAGATTTCCTCTAGGCTATAAATGGGCAGGAATGTATCCGTTTGTTGTTATACTGTGCTCTTCCTAGCATTTAGTACAGTACTTTGCACATAGTAAGCACTAAGTAAATACAGTCTGCTAGGGCTAGCGATTCCTGAAAGGGCCTGCTTTTCTTAAAGCCCCACACCGGGCAGATTTCCTCTAGACTATAAGTGGGCAGGAATGGGTCCGTTTGTCGTTATAGTAAGTGCTTAACAAATGCTATTATTATTATTATTATTATTATACTGTGCTCTCCCTAGCATTTAGTACAGTACTTTGCACATAGTAAGCACTCAGTAAATATGCCAGAATCAATTTCCACCAAAGTTACCTCATCTGGAACATGGGGATTAAGACTGTGAGCCCCACGTGGGACAGGGACTGTGTCCAACCTGATTAGATTGTACTTTCCTAGCACTTAGTACAGTACTTTGCACATAGTAAGCGCTAAGTAAATACAGTCTGCTAGGGCTGGCGATTCCTGAAAGGGCCTGCTTTTCTTAAAGCCCCATACTGGGCAGATTTCCTCTAGACTATAAATGGGCAGGAATGTATTTGTTTGTTGTTATAATGTGCTCTCCCTAGCATTTAGTACAGTACTTTGCACATAGTAAGCACTAAGTAAATACAGTCTGCTAGGGCTGGCGATTCCTGAAAGGGCCCGCTTTTCTTAAAGCCCCATACCGGGCAGATTTCCTCTAGACTATAAGTGGGCAGGAATGTGTCCGTTTGTTGTTATAGTAAGCACTTAACAAATGCCATTATTATTATTATTATTATACTGTGCTCTCCCTAGCATTTAGTACAGTACTTTGCACATAGTAAGCGCTCAATAAATATGACTGAATCAATTTCCACCAAAGTTACCTCATCTGGAACATGGGGATTAAGACCGTGAGCCCCAAGTGGGACAGGGACTGTGTCCAACCTGATTAGTATTGTACTTTCCTAGCACTTAGTACAGTACTTTGCACATAGTAAGCGCTAAGTAAATACAGTCTGCTAGGGCTGGCGATTCCTGAAAGGGACTGCTTTTCTTAAAGCCCCATACTGGGCAGATTTCCTCTAGACTATAAATGGGCAGGAATGTATCCGTTTGTTGTTATACTGTGCTCTCGCTAGCACTTAGTACAGTACTTTGCACATAGTAAGCGCTCAATAAATATGACTGAATCAGTTTCCACCAAAGTTACCCCATCTGGAACGTGGGGATTAAGACCGGGAGCCCCACGTGGGACAGGGACTGTGTACAACCTGACTAGAGTATAATTTCCAAGCGCTTAGTACAGTGCTCTGCACACAGTAAGTGCTCAATAAATAATAATGACGGCATTTGTTGAGCACTTACTACTGTTCTAAGCGCTGGGGAGGTTACGAGGTGATCACGTTGTCCCATGGGGGGTTCACAGTTTTAATCCCCATTTTACAGTTGAGGGAACTAAGGCACAGAGACGTGACTTGCCCAAAGTCACCCAGCTGACAGTTGGTGGAGCCGGGATTTGAACCCATGACCTCTGACTCCAAAGCCCGGGCTCTTTCCACTGAGCCACGCCGCTTCTCCACTAAATACAACTGAACGAACGAATGAATGAGTTCTAATCCCGGCTCTCCCACTTGTCTGCTGTGTGACCTTGGGTAAGTCACTTAACTTCTCTGTGCCTCAGTTCCCTCACCCATAAAATGGGGATTAGGACCGTGAGCCCTATGTGGGGCAGGGACTGTCCAACCTGATTATCTTGTATCTACCCCAGTGCTTACGACAGTGGCTTGGCACATAACAAGTGCTTAACAAGTGCCATTATTATTATTCATTCATTCATTCAATCGCATTTATTGAGCACTTACTGTGTGCAGAGCACTGTACTAAGCGATTATTATTATTATTACAGTGCCTGGCTCATAGTAAGCGCTTAACAAATGCCATTAAAAAAAAAAAAAAACAGAATCCCATGACAGACGAAGATGTTGACAGCCAAAGACCTCCCCATCCCTGCCTTCCCAGCTGAATGAATTCAGCGGGGGAGAGAAATGGGAATCCTGTCATTTTTTTGGTACTTGATAAATGCCTATTTTGTGCCTGTACTACACACTGGGGTAGATACAAGACAATCAGGTTGGACGGAGTCTCTGTCCCACATAGGACTCACCGTCTTAAATCACAGGGAGGAGGATTTAATATAGATGAGGAAACCGAGGCACCTAGAAACGAAAAGACTTACCTTCTAGACTGTGAGCCCGTTGTTGGGTAGGGACCGTCTCTCTATGTTGCCAACTTGGACTTCCCAAGCGCTTAGTACAGTGCTCTGCACACAGTAAGCGCTCAGTAAATACCACTGAGTGAATGAATGAATGAATAAGTGGCAGAGACAGGACTAGAACCCAGATGATGATGATGGCATTTGTTAAGCGCTTACTATGTGCCTAGCACTGTTCTAAGCTCTGGGGTAGGTACACAGTAATCAGGTTGTCCCACGGGGGGCTCGCAGTCTTAATCCCCATTTTCCAGATGAGGGAACTGAGGCACAGAGACGATAATCAATCAATCAATCAATCAATCAATCAATCAGTCGTATTTATTGAGCACTTACTGTGTGTAGAGCACTGTACTAAGCGCTTGGGAAGTCCAAGTTGGCAACATATAGAGACAGTCCCTACCCAACAGTGGGCTCAAGTTCACAAGCAGGAGCGTGGCTCAGTGGAAAAGAGCCCGGGCTTTGGAGTCAGAGGTCGTGGTTTCAAATCCCGGCTCCGCCACTTGTCAGCTGGGTGACTCTGGGCAAGCCACTTAACTTCTCTGGGCCTCAGTGACCTCATCTGTAAAATGGGGATTAAGACTGTGAGTTCCCCCCCATGGAACAACCTGATTACCTTGTAACCTCCCCAGTGCTTAGTAACAGTGCTTTGCACATAATAAGCGCTTAATAAATGTCCTTATTATTATTACTAATAACTTCTCTGGGCCTCAGTTACCTCATCTATAAAATGGGGATTAAGACTGTGAGCCCCACATGGGACAACCTGATCACCTTGTAACCTCCCCAGCGCTTAGAACAGTGCTTTGCACATAGTAAGCACTTAATAAATGCCACCATCATCACTATTATTATTATTATTATTATTAAGTAACTTGCCCAAAGTCACACAGCTGACAAGCGGCGGAGCCAGGATTAGAACCCACGACCTCTGACTCCCAAGCCCGGGCTCTTTCCACTAAGCCACGCTGCTCCCAAGCACTTAGTACAGTGCTCTGCACACAGTAAGGGCTCAATAAATACAATCGATTGATTGATTGATTGCTCCGCAGACCCTCGGACTCTCCCGGCACCGCCAAATGTCAGCTGTGTGACTTTGGGCAAGTCAATTCACTTCTCTGGCCCTCAGTTCCCTCATCTGTAAAATGGGGATAAAGACTGTGAGCCCCCCGTGGGACAACCTGATCACCTTGTAACCTCTCCAGCACTTAGAACAGTGCTTTGCACATAGTAAGCGCTTAATAAATGCCATCATTTATTGATTGATTTATTGATGATGCCATCATCATCATCTTTTAGACTGTGAGCCCACTGTTGGGTAGGGACTGTCTCTATATGTTGCCAACTTGTACTTCCCAAGTGCTTAGTACAGTGCTCTGCACACAGTAAGCGATTCTGCCTCCTCTCCATCCCCCCCACCTTACCTCCTTCCCCTCCCCACAGCACCTGTATATATGTACATATGTTTGTACATATTTATTGCTCTATTTTATTTGTACACATTTATTCTATTTATTTTATTTTGTTAATATGTTGTGTTTTGTTCTCTGTCTCCCCCTTCTAGGCTGTGAGCCCACTGTTGGGTCGGGACCGTCTCGATATGTTGCCAACTTGTACTTCCCAAGCGCTTAGTCCAATCAATCAATCAATCGTATTTATTGAGCACTTACTGTGTGCAGAGCACTGTACTAAGCGCTTGGGAAGTCCAAGTTGGCAACATCTAGAGGCAGTCCCCACCCAACAGTGGGCTCACAGTCTAAAAGGGGGAGACAGAGAACAAAACCAAACATACTAACAAAATAAAATAAATAGAATAGATATCAACATCATCAATCGTATTTATTGAGCACTTACTGTGTGCAGAGCACTGTATTAAGCGCTTCGGAAGTACAAATTGGCAACATATAGAGACAGTCCCTACCCAACAGTGGGCTCACGGTCTAAAAGGGGGAGACAAAACCAAACATACTAACAAAATAAAATAAATAGAATAGATATGTACAAAATAAATAAATAAATAAATAAATAGAGTAATAAATCTGTACAAACATATATCCATATATACAGGTGCTGTGGGGAAGGGAAGGAGGTAAGATGGGGGGGATGGAGAGGGGGGCGAGGGGGAGAGGAAGGAAGGGGCTTAGTCTGGGAAGGCCTCCTAGTCCAGTGCTCTGCACACAGTAAGCGCTCAATAAATATGATTGAATGAATGAATGAATGAATACGATTGATTGATTGATTGATTGATCATTATTCCGCCTCCAGAGATAAATTAGTTTGTCAGCTCTCTCTCTCCTACCCCAGGAGAAAGAGGCACCCTAAGGGGCCCGGTTTATCATCATCATCATCAATCGTATTTATTGAGCGCTTACTATGTGCAGAGCACTGTACTAAGCGCTTGGGAAGTACAAGTTGGCAACATTATCATCATCATCAATCGTATTTATTGAGCGCTTACTGTGTGCAGAGCACTGGACTAAGCGCTTGGGAAGTCCAAATTGGCAACATATAGAGACAGTCCCTGCCCAACATTGGGCTCACAGTCTAAAAGGGGGAGACAGAGAACAAAACCAAACATACTAACAAAATAAAATAAATAGAATAGATATGGACAAGTAAAATAAATAAATAGAGTAATAAATATGTACAAACATATATACAGGTGCTGTGGGGAAGGGAAGGAGGTAAGATGGGGGGGATGGAGAGGGGGACGAGGGGGAGAGGAAGGAAGGGGCTCAGTCTGGGAAGGCCTCCTAGTCCAGTGCTCTGCACACAGTAAGCGCTCAATAAATACGATTGAATGAATGAATGAATGAATAGGATTGATTGATTGATTGATCATTATTCCGCCTCCAGAGATAAATTAGTTTGTCAGCTCTCTCTCTCCTACCCCAGGAGAAAGAAGCACCCCAAGGGGCCCGGTTTATGAAATCGGGCCGGAAGAAACTGGAATAAAAGGGGAGGTTGAGGGGCGAAGAAAATGGAATAAAAGGGAGTTGGGGGACGGGCTTAGCCAACATTTCCCCGTCCGGTGTCACAGTAAAACAGAGAACTATTTACCTGCCCTGTTGTGGGAGGCAACTGTCTGCTCAGGGCCAACATTTCAAACAAAGGAGGTGAGGAGGAAGCCAGAGACTCACAGAAACCAGTGTTGGGTGTGGATGGGTCAGGGTGGAAAGTGCTCGCCCAGTAGCAGAAGGAGTCACCGCTTACCCTCTGGACGGGAGCAATTAAAAAAGGTTAACTGCGCGAGAGGCCTGCTGGGTGGACGAAGCCATTTTCCAGTGCATGACTTATCATCATCATCATCATCATCAATCGTATTTATTGAGCGCTTACTGTGTGCAGAGCACTGGACTAAGCGCTTGGGAAGTCCAAGTTGGCAACTTATAGAGACAATATATGTTGCCAATTTGTACTTCCCAAGCGCTTAGTCCAGTGCTCTGCACATAGTAAGCGCTCAATAAATACGATTGATGATGATGATATAGAGACAGTCCCTACCCAGCAGTGGGCTCACAGTCTAAAAGGGGGAGACGGAGAACAGAACCAAACATACTAACAAAATAAAATAAATAGAATAGATATGTAAATATATAGAATAGATATGTAAATAAATAGAATAGATATGTAAATGAATAGAATCACATTTATTGAGCGCTTACTGTATGCAGAGCAACATATAGAGACGGTCCCTACTCAACAGTGGGCTCACGGTCTTATAATACCCCCACGTGCCCCACGTGGGACAACCTGATTGCCTTGTATTCCCCCCCCCCCCCCGGTGCTTAGAACAGTGCTTTGCACATAGTAAGCGCTTAACAAATGCCATCATTATTATTATTATTTCAAGTTGCCCTTATAATAATTATAACGGTGGCATTTGTTAAGCACTTCCTATGTGCAGAGCACTGCTCTAAGCGCGGGGTGGGGGGATACAAGGTGATCAGGTTGTCCCACGGGGGGGCTCACAGTCTTCATCCCCATTTTACAGATGAGGTCACTGAGGCACAGAGAAGTGAAGAGACTTGCCCAAGTTCACACAGCAGACGTGGCAGAGATTGGATTCGAACCCATGACCTATGACTCCAAAGCCCGGGCTCTTTCCACCGAGCCACGCTGCTTCTCTTGAAGCAGTCCTCCTCTTAATAATAATAATAATAATAATGGCATTTGTTAAGTGCTTCCTATGTGCAGAGCACTGTTCTAAGCGCTGGGGAGGATACAAGGTGATCAGGTTGCCCCACGTGGGGCTCACAGTTTTAATCCCCATTTTACAGATGAGGTCACTGAGGCCCAGAGAAGTGAAGTGACTTGCCCAAAGTCACCCAGCTGACAATTGGCGGAGCCAGGAATCGAACCCATGACCTCTGACTCCAAAGCCCAGGCTCTTTCCATTGAGCCACGCTGCTCTTATGACTGATTAATTTTAGCATCTCTTCGTCACTCAGAGGAGAGAGCCAAGGTTGATGAGGTGTGGGGAGTCCATAAAGTGAGTCACCTAAGGAGGTTGATTTATTTATTTATTTTACTTGTACATATTTATTCTATTTATTCTATTTGTTTTATTCTGTTAATATGTTTGGTTTCGTTGTCTGTCTCCCCCTTCTAGACTGTGAGCCCGCTGTTGGGTAGGGACCATCTCTATATGTTGCCAATTTGTACTTCCCAAGCGCTTCGTACAGTGCTCTGCACATAGTAAGCGCTCAATAAATACGATTGATGATGAATGAATGAATGAGGGAATTGGGGGAGGGACTTTTCCCAAGGAGATGCACATCCTTTGCGCACCCCTCCCTCAAAGCACTTATCTGAGCTCATAATAATAATAATAATGATGATAATGGTATTTGTTCAGCGCTTACTATGTGCCCAGCACCGTTCTAAGCACTGCGGTAGTTACAAGGTGATCAGGTTGTCCCCCGTGGGGCTCACAGTCTTAACCCCCATTTTACAGATGAGGGAACTGAGGCACAGAGTGGTAAAGTGACTTGCCCAAGGTCACACAGCGGGTAAGTGGCGGAGCCAGGATTCAAACCCATGACCTCTGACTCCCAAGCACGCGCTCTTTCCACTGAGCCACACTGAGTGCTTACTCTGTGCAGAGCACTGTATTACTACTACTAATAATAATACTAATAATGATGGCATTTATTAAGCGCTTACTATGTGCAAAGCACCGTTCTAAGCGCTGGGATAGTTACAATAATAATAATAATGATGATGACATTTATTAAGCGCTTACTATGTGCAAAGCACTGTTCTAAGCCCTGATACAAGGTCATCAGGTTGCCCCCCGTAGGGCTCACAGATAATCAGGCTGGACACAGTCCCCATCCCACAGGGGACTTAATCTAGCGCTTAGAGCAGTGCTTCGCACTTAGTAAGCGCTTAACAAATGCCATCATTAAAAGGGAGTAGGATTTAATCCCCATTTTATAGAAAGCTGATGAATCACGTATGAAACATCTCTACCTCACGGACATTCAACAGTTTAAACTACGGCTCAAAATAAAGACAGGGAAGACGTTCAGGGAAGCCGAAAGCCCTACTCTTTGGAGACGGAACAGCTCGGTCATCAGTGGGTTGAAAACTTTGCTTCTTTGGCTCGTCAGATATTAAATTAAATGCAGATTACACATGAATCACGTGTGAAACATCTCTACCTCATGGACATCCAACAGTTTAAACTACAGCTCAAAATAAAGACAGGGAAGACGTTCAGGGAAGCCGAAAGCCCTACTCTTTGGAGATGGAACAGCTCGGTCATCAGTGGGATGAAAATTTTGCTTCTTTGGCTCGTCAGATATTAAATTAAACGCCGATTACGCGTGAATCACGTACGAAGCATCTCTACCTCACGGACATCCAACAGTTTAAACTACAGCTCAAAATGTAGACAGAAAAGATGTTCAGGGAAGCCGAAAGCCCTACTCTTTGGAGACGGAACAGCTCGGTCATCAGTGGGTTGAAAACTTTGCTTCTTTGGCTCGTCAGATATTAAATTAAACGCAGATTACGCATGAATCACGTGCGAAGCATCTCTACCTCACGGACATCCAACAGTTTAAACTACAGCACAAAATATAGACAGGGAAGATGTTCAGGGAAGCCGAAAGCCCTACTCTTTGGAGACGGAACAGCTCGGTCATCAGTGGGTTGAAAACTTTGCTTCTTTGGCTCGTCAGATATTAAACGCAGATTATGCATGAATCACGTACGAAGCATCTCTACCTCACGGACATCCAACAGTTTAAACTACAGCTCAAAATAGAGACAGGGAAGATGTTCAGGGAAGCCGAAAGCCCTACTCTTTGGAGACGGAACAGCTCGGTCAGCGGTGGGTTGAAAACTTTGCTTCTTTGGTTCGTCAGATATTAAATTAAACGCCGATTACGCATGAATCACGTGTGAAACATCTCTACCTCATGGACATCCAACAGTTTAAACTACAGCTCAAAATGTAGACAGAAAAGATGTTCAGGGAAGCCGAAAGCCCTACTCTTTGGAGACGGAACAGCTCGGTCATCAGTGGGTTGAAAACTTTGCTTCTTTGGCTCGTCAAATATTACATTAAATGCAGATTACGCATGAATCACGTGTGAAGCATCTCTACCTCACAGACAGCCAACAGTTTAAACTACGGCTCAAAATAGAGACAGGGAAGACGTTCAGGGAAGCCGAAAGCCCTACTCTTTGGAGACGGAACAGCTCGGTCATCAGTGGGTTGAAAACTTTGCTTCTTTGGCTCGTCAGATATTAAATTAAATGCAGATTACGCATGAATCTCGTGCGAAGCATCTCTACCTCACGGACAGCCAACAGTTTAAACTACGGCTCAAAATATAGACAGGAAAGACGTTCAGGGAAGCTGAAAGCCCTACTCTTTGGAGACGGAACAGCTCGGTCATCAGTGGGTTGAAAACTTTGCTTCCTTGGCTCGTCAGATATTAAATTAAACGCAGATTACGCATGAATCACGTGCGAAGCATCTCTACCTCACGGACATCCAACAGTTTAAACTACAGCTCAAAATAAAGACAGGGAAGGTGTTCAGGGAAGCCGAAAGCCCTACTCTTTGGAGACGGAACAGCTCGGTCATCAGTGGGATGAAAACTTTGCTTCTTTGGCTCGTCAGATATTAAATTAAATGCAGATTACGCATGAATCACGTATGAAGCATCTCTACCTCACGGACACCCAACAGTTTAAACTACGGCTCAAAATAGAGACAGGGAAGATGTTCAGGGAAGCCGAAAGCAATGCTCTTTGGAGACATAACAGCTCAGTCATCTTGAAAACTTTGGCTCGTCAGATATTTTGCTCCAAGCCAAACTGGGTGTGACTCCGAACGAGCGAAACAAACTGGTTGACTGAAGTCCAACGAGCCAACTAACATTGCCTAAAGTGTTTTTTCTGTGTTTTTTTTTTTCCTTAGAAGACTAGGTTTCTTCTTTTCAAGAGTTTAAGCAGGTCGTAGATGACGAGGCTCACTGAGGCTGTAAGATAAATTTGTTTGGATTCATTCATTCATTCGTTCAATCGTATTTATTGAGCCCTTACTGTGTGCGGAGCACTGTACTAAGTGCTTGGGAACATATTCAATTTGTACTTCCCAAGCGCTTAGTACAGCGCTCTGCACACGGTAAGCGCTCAATAAATACGATTGATGATATAGAGATGGTCCCTACCCAACAACGGGCTCACAGTCTAGAAGGGGATAATGCATTTAATAATAATAATAATAATAATGATTTTTAGAACAGTGCTTCGCACATAGTAAGCGCTTAAATAATGCCATCAAAAAAATAATGATGGCATCTGTTAAGCGCTTACTATGTGCGAAGCACTGTTCTAAAGTGGGGGGGATACAAGGTGATCAGGTTGTCCCACGGGGGGCTCACAGTCTTAATCCCCATTTTCCGGAGAAGTGAAGTGACTTGCCCAAAGTCACACAGCTGACAAGTGGCGGAGCCGGGATTAGAACCCACAACCTCTGGCTCCCAAGCCCGGGCTCTTTCCACTGAGCCACGCTGCTTCTCCGTATCATTTAGTATCGTCAGTAGTATTTAGAAGCATTCATTCATTCGATCGGATTTAGTGAGCGCTTACTGTGCACCGAGGACTGGACTAAGCGCTTGGAAAGTGAGCCCGCTGTTGGGTAGGGACTGTCTCTATATGTTGCCAATTTGTACTTCCCAAGCGCTTAGTACAGTGCTCTGCACATAGTAAGTGCTCAGTAAATACGATTGATGATGATGATGAAAGTATAATATAGACTGTGATCTCACTATTGGGTAGGGACTGTCTCTATATGTTGCCTTAGAACAGTGTTTTGCACAGAGTAAGCGCTTAATAAATGTCATCATTATTATTTCTTAAGTGTTTACTATGTGCTAAGCACTGGGGAGGATACAAGGTGATCAGGTTGCCCCACGGGGGGCTCACAGTCTCCATCCCCATTTTATAGATGAGGGAACTGAGGCACAGAGAAGTGAAGCGACTTGGCCAAAGTCACACAGCTGACAATTTTAGACTTTTAGATCTTTTAGACTGTGAGCCTACTGTTGGGCAGGGACTGTCTCTATATGGTGCCAGCTTGTACTTCCCAAGTGCTTAGTACAGTGCTCTGCACACAGTAAGCGCTCAATAAATACGATTGATTGATTGATTGACAATTGGTGGAGTCGGAATTTGAACTCATGACCTCGGACTCCAAAGCCCAGGCCCTTTCCACTGATCCACGCCACTTCTCCCAAAGAATCAATGTTCTTTCTATCCTGTTTTTTCCCCGTCCAGCTTTCGGATCCACGCATGGCTTACCCATTTCTTTTTATAAACACGGCCTTTTTGGCTTTTTCTAAACTACAGGATATTACAAATCTAAATTCCGGAAGTTCCCAATCAACGTGGTCAATAAAGTCGCCAATTGCTTCTATCTTTCAGTCCCTAAAGAACTGACTCCTTTCTGAATAGACCGCTCTTAATCCGACCTATATGGGAACGCCTTTCTGACAAATGGCAGCGTGGCTTAGTGGAAAGAGCAAGGGCTTGGGAGTCCGAGGTCGTGGGTTCAAATCCTGACTCCGCCCCTTTGGGCAAGTCACTTCACTTCTCTGTGCCTCAGTTCCCTCATCTGTAAAATGGGGATGAAGATTGTGAGCCCCACGTGGGACAACCTGATCACCTTGTATCCCCCCCCCCAGTGCTTAGAACAGTGCTGGGTACATAGTAAGCTCTTAAATATCATATTTTACTTGTCCATATCTATTCTATTTATTTTATTTTGTTAGTATGTTTGGTTTTGTCTCCCCCTTTTAGACTGTGAGCCCACTGTTGGGTAGGGACTGTCTCTATATGTTGCCAATTTGTACTTCCCAAGCGCTTAGTACAGTGCTCTGCACACAGTAAGCACTCAATAAATACGATTGATGATGATGATGATGATCAGTATTATTATATGGACTATGTCGGTGCTGACCACTGGCATTGCCTATAATTGAGACAGAAACCCTGACCAAAAAAATACCTAAAAACTTGGGAGCCCTTGGGGTATATATCTGTCACCAGAATTTTCAAAAATACTTTCCATCTGGGGCCAAAGGACATAGTAAGCACTTAATAAATGCCATTATTATTTTTTTTATTATTATGTAACATCAAACGACTGCAGGAATAATACCTTTTGCGCACTTACTGTGTGCAGAGGACGGCACTTAATGCTGGGAGAAAATACACAGGCGCGAATTAAAAGCGGGCCCTGTCCCTCGTGGGGCTTTACGCCCTAACAACGATCAAACGATGAAAAGAAAAAGCTCGGAAAGAATGGGATCCATTACTCGGCAAAATATTAAAGGTAATAACAATCCACATTACCGGGGACACAGAATCACACGCCGAGTGAGTCAGAGGGAATACTGTGGTTTCTTGGTGACAGAACACAACAGTCATTCTTAATAATTCCCTCCTCATTCATCTAAGAAGATAACATAAAAAGACATCGCGGTAAAGCCCTGACACACAGATTCGAGGAGATAAATTCCTGCAAAATTCAAACGATGCTAGAGTTGGACCAGCAATCCGAGACGTCAGAGTAAAACCAGTACTAGAAAGTGAAGTTATTTTTTTGAGTCATATTTCCCGAGGGGCAATCATTTCTCTGCCAAATAACAGACTCGACCAACAGGTCCGCAGTGCCCGATGATTATTTCGTGGATTTTTGTCTTCTATTGTTGGGGGAATCCCAAAGCTTTCTACTGGAAAGGTTTTTTCTTCTACATCTCAGCAGAGGCGTTTGCGTAACAGCGTACCCAAATAAATGGTGACACTGTAATAGGCTTTGAATTGACTGATTGATTGATTGATTGATTGAAACTTTAGACTTGAGAAATTTTTAGACTGTGAGCCCACTGTTGGGTAGGGACTGTCTCTATATGTTGCCAATTTGTACTTCCCAAGCGCTTAGTACAGTGCTCTGCACATAGTAAGCGCTCAGTAAATCAATCAATCAATCAATCGTATTTATTGAGCGCTTACTATGTGCAGAGCACTGTACTAAGTGCTTGGGAAGTACAAATTGGCAACACATAGAGACAGTCCCTACACAACAGTGGGCTCACAGTCTAAAAGGGGGAGACAGAGAACAGAACCAAACATACCAACAAAATAAAATAAATAGGATAGAAATGTACAAGTAAAATAAATAAATAAATAAATAAATAGAGTAATAAATATGTACAACCATATATCCCTATATCCAGGTGCTGTGGGGAAGGGAAGGAGGTAAGATGGGGGGATGGAGAGGGGGACGAGGGGGAGATGATGATTGATGATTGATGATGATGATTGAAACTCAGTTGTTGGGGGAAAGCGGTCTTGGCGAAGAGGACGGCATCAAGACACGGAACTCTTCATTATTTCGTGAAAACGTGACCGTGGATTTTCCAGGAATTTTCCCCTTCTCCGGACGGTGAGCTTGCTGCGGGCAGGGACGGTCTCTCTTTATTACTGCGTTGCACTTTCCCCGGCGCTTAGTACGGTGCTCTGCACACAGTGAGCGGTCGATAAATTCGAGTGAATGAATGAATGAATGAAATCCATAGATCAATCAATCAATCGTATTTATTGAGCGCTTACTGTGTGCAAAGCACTGTACTAAGCGCTTGGGAAGTACAAGTTGGCAACATATAGAGACAGTCCCTACCCAACAGTGGGCTCACAGTCTAAAAGATCAATCTTGCTTAGCTCCATTTTATGACTGGGTAGATTTACTATCTGTAAATATCTGGATCTGTGACCTTTGGACGTTTGATTTTCGCCCCACCCTCAACCTCATAGTACGTATCTTTAAATTATATCTTAGAAATGATTTATGTATCTTAATGTCCGTTTCCCCTCTAGGTTGTAAGCTCACTGAGGGCAGGGAATGTGTCCTCTCCCAGGTGCTCCGTACAGTGCTCCGCACATAGTGAGCGCTCATCATCAATCGTATTTATTGAGCGCTTACTATGTGCAGAGCACTGTACTAAGCGCTTGATAAATACTCAATAAAAATAGCTCAATAAATACCTCTGATGATGATGACGAGGACTACTATGACGGTACTATAATCGTAGGCGTAGACGCCGCGCGTAAGCGATTTCTCGGCCGGTATTTTAGAACGTGGCTTTTTCTGTTCAACAGAAAAGGTAACTAGTGGCGGGCGTATCTACCAACATCAATCAATCAATCGTATTTATCGAGCGCTTACTGTGTGCAGAGCACTGTACTAAGCGCTTAGGAAGTCCAAGTTGGCAACATATAGAGACGGTCCCTTCCCAACAGTGGGCTCGCAGTCTAGACACGGCGAGCACTAAACCATAAAAACGGTCTGAACGCTTCTTTCGACGCTCGAGTTTCTTTTCCCAGGTTTTGCTGCCGAGGAATGATGATTTCCCACACGGAAATGACGAGCTCTCACCCAGGCTCTCCTCTGGGGAGACAGAGTGATGGGAAACGAACTTGTCTAAAGACCACAAAACCATTTTGAGAGTCCCCTAGATCCGAATATCGCAAACCCAATATTAAAATTCTCCCCCTGCGGCCTTGAGCGATGAACGGGGGTGAGCCCCGAAGGATCTGCAATAAATGATTTATCATGGATTCGGGCAGGTTCATTTTACATAATAATAATGATGATGGCATTTGTTAAGCGCTTACTATGTGCAAAGCACTGTTCTGAGAGCTCGTTCTTTGGTTGGGGCAGTGGTTTTCGTTTTATTTTGTGTGTGTGCTGGGGGTTTTTTCTGGTGGGGGAAAAGCAGCGTGGCGAAGTGGGAAGAGGACGGGCCCGGGTTCTAATCCTGCCTCTGACGCCTGCCTCCCCATCCCCCCCGCCTTACCTCCTTCCCCTCCCCACAGCGCCTGTATATATATATATATATGTTTGTACGTATTTATTACTCTATTTATTAATGTATTTAATTAATTAATTAATTTATTTATTTTTATTTTATGTAGTTTTAATTTATTTTATTTATTTATTATTTATTTTATTTATTTTATATATTTGTTTTATTTTATTTATTTTATTTGTACATATTTATTCTATTTATTTTATTTAGTTAATATGTTTTCGTTTTGTTCTCCGTCTCCCTGTGAGCCCACTGTTGGGTAGGGACCATCTCTATATGTTGCCAACTTGTACTTCCCAAGCGCTTAGTACAGTGCTCTGCACACAGTAAGCGCTCAAGAAATACGATTGGATGAATGAATGAATGAATGAATGAATGAATGAATGAATTTGACTTTGGGCAAGTTGACCCACTTGTCTCTGCTCAGTTTCTGCTCAGTCTCTGCTCAGTTTCCTCATCTGTAAAGTGGGCATTAAAGACTTAATAATAATAATAATAATGATAGCAGTTGTTAAGCGCTTACTATGTGCAACGCACTGTTCAAAGCGCTGGGGATGATACAAGGTGATCAGGTTGTCCCACGCAGGGCTCCCCGTCTTCATCCCCGTTTTCCAGATGAGGGAACTGAGGCCCAGAGAAGTGAAGTGACTTGCCCAGAGTCACACAGCTGACAAGGGGCGGAGGCAGGATTTGAACCCACGACCGCCGACTCCCAAGGCCGTGATCTTTCCGCTGAGTCACGCTGTTGCTCTCCCTTCTCCTTAGATGGCCGATTTGTACCTTCCAAGCAGTTAGTACAGTGCTCTGCGGACAGTAAGCGCTCAATAAATACAATTGAATGAATGAATGAACAAAGACGGCTGACTGAATGAGCACTGTGAATGAGAAGGTGGAGAAGGTGGTGAGAAAGTCGAGAAGCAGCGTGGCTCAGTGGAAAGAGCCCGGGCTTTGGAGTCAGAGGTCATGGGTTCAAATCCCGGCTCCGCCAATTGTCAGCTGTGTGACTGTGGGCAGGTCACTTGACTTCTCTAGGCCTCAGTTCCCTCATCTGTAAAATGGGGATTAAGACTGTGAGCCCCCCATGGGACAACGTGATCACCTTGTAACCTCCCCGGCGTTGCACGGAGTAAGCGCTTAACGAATGCCATCATCATTATTATCAAGCGCTTAGTACAGTGCTTTGCACATAGTAAGCGCTCAATAAATACGAGTGATGATGATGAATTGTGTTGGAGGGAGAAGTGGGGCCTGGGGCTTTGGGGTCTCTGGGATGTCCCCCTCCTTGTCTGGCTCATTCATTCAATCGTATTTATTGAGCGCTTACTGTGTGCAGAGCACTGTACTAAGCGCTTGGGAAGTACAAATCAGCAACGTATAGAGATGGTCCCTACCCAACAACGGGCTCACAGTCTTGTGCTATATGTCAAGGGCTGTACGTGGGGTAGTGGAGAGGGCACCGGCTGAGGATTCAGAAGGTTGTGGGTTCTAATCCTGCTTCTGCCACTTGTCTGCTGTACAACCCTGGGCAAGTCACTTCCCTTCCCCAGCCCTCAGTCACCTCATCTGTAGAATGGTGATTGAGACTGTGAACCCCACGTAGGGCAGGGACTGGGTCAACCCGATTTGTTTGTATCCACCCCAGCGCTTAGTACAGTGCCTGGAACCCAATAAGAGCTTAACAGATATTCATTCAATCGTATTTATTGAGCACTTACTGTGTGCAGAGCACTGTACTAAGCGCTTGGGAAGTACAAGTCGGCAACACATAGAGACGGTCCCTACCCAACAACGGGCAATATCACAATCAGTATTATTATTATTATCACTAAGTCACTTAACTTCTCTGTGCCTCAGTTACCGCATCTGTAAAATGGAGATTAGTCAGTCATTCAATCGAATTTATTGAGTGCTTCCTGTGTGCAGAGCACTGTACTAAGCGCTTGGAAAGTACAATTCAGCAACAAATAGAGAAAATCCCTACCCAACAATGGGTCACAGTCCCTCCATCGGCCTCCATTTCCCCTTTCTCCCCATCCCCATCCCCACCCCTGCCCCCCATTCATCATCATCATCATCATCAATCGTATTTATTGAGCGCCTACTGTGTGCAGAGCACTGTACTAAGCGCTTGGGAAGTACAAATTGGCAACATATAGAGACAGTCCCTACCCAACAGTGGGCTCACAGTCTAAAAGGGGGAGACAAAACCAAACATACTACAAAATAAAATAGATATGCACAAGTAAAATAAATAAATAAATAAATAAATAAATAAATAAATAAATTCATTCACTGTCGTATTTATTGAGCGCTTACTATGTAGATTTATTGTGGGCAGAGCACAATTGTCAGCTATGTGACTTTGGGCAAGTCACTTAACTTCTCTGTGCCTCAGTTCCCTCATCTGTAAAATGGGGATGAAGACTGTGAGCCCCCCCCCCCCGCCCCGTGGGACGACCCGATCACCTTGTAACCTCCCCAGCGCTTAGAACAATCAATCAATCAATCAATCAATCAATCGTATTTATTGAGCGCTTACTATGTGCAGAGCACTGTACTAAGCGCTTGGGAAGTACAAATTGGCAACACATAGAGAAAGTCCCTACCCAACAGTGGGCTCACAGTTTAAAAGAACAGTCTAAAACAGTCTAAAAGAACAGTGCTTTGCACATAGTGAGCGCTTAATAAATGCCATTGTTATAGTTAGTTATAGAGGGGGGAGTGCGGGACTGTGAGGAGGAAGTAACTCTATTTATTTCTACTGATGTCGCTGAGGCCTATTTCCTTGTTTTGATGCCTGCCTCCCCCCCTCTGGACTGTCAGCTTGTTGTGGACAGGGATTGTCTCTCTTGGTGGCTGAATTATCCCCTCCCAGGCACTTAGTACAGTGCTCTGCCCACAGGAAGCGCTCAATAACTACAACTGAATGGACGAATGAATGCCTTCCCCCCCTCTGGACTGTGAGCCCGGTATGGGAGGGGATTGTTTCCTTTGTGGCTGAATGGTCCTCTCCCAAGCGCTTAGTACAGTGCTCTGCCCAAAGGAAGTGCTCAATAAATACTATTGACTGAATGAATACCTGCCTCCCCCGCTCTGGACTGTGAGCCTGTTGTGGCCCGGAATTGCCTCTCTTGGTGGCTGAATGGTCCTCTCCCAAGCGCTTAGTACAGTGCTCTACCCACCGGAAGTGCTCAATAAATATGACTGAATGAATGAATGCCTGCCTCCACCCCCTCTGGACTGTGAGCCCGGTGTGGCCTGGAATTGCCTCTCTTGGTGGCTGAATGGTCCTCTCCCAAGCGCTTAGTACAGTGCTCTGCCCACAGGAAGTGCTCAATAAATACTATTGACTAAATGAATGCCTGCCTCACCCCTCTGGACTGTGAGCCCGGTGTGGACAGGAATTGTCCCTCTTTTTGTGGCAGAATGGTCCTCTCCCAAGCGCTTAGTACAGTGCTCTGCCCACAGGAAGTGCTCAATAAATACTATTGAATGAATGAATGCCTGCCTCTCCCCCCTCTGGACTGTGAGCCCGGTGTGGACAAGAATTGTCCCTCTTTTTGTGACTGAATGGTCCTCTCTCAAGCGCTTAGTACAGTGCTCTGCTCACCGGAAGTGCTCAATAAATATGACTGACTGAATGAATGAATGAATGCCTGCCTCCCCCCCTCTGGACTGTGAGCCTAAATGGTCCTCTCCCAAGTGCTTAGTACAGTGCTCTGCCCACAGGAAGTGCTCAATAAATACTATTGACTAAATGAATGCCTGCCTCACCCCTCTGGACTGTGAGCCCGGTGTGGACAGGAATTGTCCCTCTTTTTGTGGCTGAATGGTCCTCTCCCAAGCGCTTAGTACAGTGCTCTGCCCACAGGAAGTGCTCAATAAATACTATTGACTGAATGAATGCCTGCCTCTCCCCCCTCTGGACTGTGAGCCCGGTGTGGACAGGAATTGTCCCTCTTTTTGTGGCTGAATGGTCCTCTCCCAAGCGCTTAGTACAGTGCTCTGCCCACAGGAAGTGCTCAATAAATACTATTGACTGAATGAATGCCTGCCTCTCCCCCCTCTGGACTGTGAGCCCGGTGTGGACAGGAATTGTCCCTCTATTTGTGGCTGAATGGTCCTCTCCCAAGCGCTTAGTACAGTGCTCTGCTCACCGGAAGTGCTCAATAAATATGACTGACTGAATGAATGAATGAATGCCTGCCTCCCCCCCTCTGGACTGTGAGCCTAAATGGTCCTCTCCCAAGTGCTTAGTACAGTGCTCTGCCCACAGGAAGTGCTCAATAAATACTATTGACTGAATGAATGCCTGCCTCCCCCCTCTGGACTGAGAGCCCGGTGTGGACGGGAATTGTCCCTCTTTTTGTGGCTGAATGGTCCTCTCCCAAGCACTTAGTCCAGTGCTCTGCCCACAGGAAGTGCTCAATAAATACTATTGAATGAATGAATGCCTGCCTCTCCCCCCTTTGGACTGTGAGCCCGGTGTGGACAAGAATTGTCCCTCTTTTTGTGGCTGAATGGTCCTCTCCCAAGCGCTTAGTACAGTGCTCTGCCCACCGGAAGTGCTCAATAAATATGACTGACTGACTGAATGAATGAATGCCTGCCTCCCCCCCTCTGGACTGTGAGCCTAAATGGTCCTCTCCCAAGTGCTTAGTACGGTGCTCTGCCCACAGGAAGTGCTCAATAAATACTATTGACTGAATGAATGCCTGCCTCCCCCCTCTGGACTGAGAGCCCGGTGTGGACGGGAATTGTCCCTCTTTTTGTGGCTGAATGGTCCTCTCCCAAGCACTTAGTCCAGTGCTCTGCCCACAGGAAGTGCTCAATAAATACTATTGAATGAATGAATGCCTGCCTCTCCCCCCTCTGGACTGTGAGCCCGGTGTGGACAAGAATTGTCCCTCTTTTTGTGGCTGAATGGTCCTCTCCCAAGCGCTTAGTACAGTGCTCTGCCCACCGGAAGTGCTCAATAAATATGACTGACTGACTGAATGAATGAATGCCTGCCTCCCCCCCTCTGGACTGTGAGCCTAAATGGTCCTCTCCCAAGTGCTTAGTACGGTGCTCTGCCCACAGGAAGTGCTCAATAAATACTATTGACTGAATGAATGCCTGCCTCCCCCCTCTGGACTGAGAGCCCGGTGTGGACGGGAATTGTCCCTCTTTTTGTGGCTGAATGGTCCTCTCCCAAGCACTTAGTCCAGTGCTCTGCCCACAGGAAGTGCTCAATAAATACTATTGAATGAATGAATGCCTGCCTCTCCCCCCCTCTGGACTGTGAGCCCGGTGTGGACAAGAATTGTCCCTCTTTTTGTGACTGAATGGTCCTCTCTCAAGCGCTTAGTACAGTGCTCTGCTCACCGGAAGTGCTCAATAAATATGACTGACTGAATGAATGAATGAATGCCTGCCTCCCCCCCCTCTGGACTGTGAGCCTAAATGGTCCTCTCCCAAGTGCTTAGTACAGTGCTCTGCCCACAGGAAGTGCTCAATAAATACTATTGACTAAATGAATGCCTGCCTCACCCCTCTGGACTGTGAGCCCGGTGTGGACAGGAATTGTCCCTCTTTTTGTGGCTGAATGGTCCTCTCCCAAGCGCTTAGTACAGTGCTCTGCCCACAGGAAGTGCTCAATAAATACTATTGACTGAATGAATGCCTGCCTCTCCCCCCTCTGGACTGTGAGCCCGGTGTGGACAGGAATTGTCCCTCTATTTGTGGCTGAATGGTCCTCTCCCAAGCGCTTAGTACAGTGCTCTGCTCACCGGAAGTGCTCAATAAATATGACTGACTGAATGAATGAATGAATGCCTGCCTCCCCCCCTCTGGACTGTGAGCCTAAATGGTCCTCTCCCAAGTGCTTAGTACGGTGCTCTGCCCACAGGAAGTGCTCAATAAATACTATTGACTGAATGAATGCCTGCCTCACCCCTCTGGACTGAGAGCCCGGTGTGGACGGGAATTGTCCCTCTTTTTGTGGCTGAATGGTCCTCTCCCAAGCACTTAGTCCAGTGCTCTGCCCACAGGAAGTGCTCAATAAATACTATTGAATGAATGAATGCCTGCCTCTCCCCCCTCTGGACTGTGAGCCCGGTGTGGACAAGAATTGTCCCTCTTTTTGTGATTGAATGGTCCTCTCTCAAGCGCTTAGTACAGTGCTCTGCTCACCGGAAGTGCTCAATAAATATGACTGACTGAATGAATGAATGAATGCCTGCCTCCCCCCCTCTGGACTGTGAGCCTAAATGGTCCTCTCCCAAGTGCTTAGTACAGTGCTCTGCCCACAGGAAGTGCTCAATAAATACTATTGACTAAATGAATGCCTGCCTCACCCCTCTGGACTGTGAGCCCGGTGTGGACAGGAATTCTCCCTCTTTTTGTGGCTGAATGGTCCTCTCCCAAGCGCTTAGTACAGTGCTCTGCCCACAGGAAGTGCTCAATAAATACTATTGACTGAATGAATGCCTGCCTACCCCCTTCTGGACTATGAGCCCGGTGTGGACAGGAATTTTTCTTTTTGTGGCAGAATGGTCCTCTCCCAAGCGCTTAGTACAGTGCTCTGCCCACAGGAAGTGCTCAATAAATACTATTGACTGAATGAATGCCTGCCTCCCCCCCCTCTGGACTGTGAGCCCCGTGTGGACAGGAATTGTCCCTCTTTTTGTGGCTGAATAGTCCTCTCCCAAGTGCTTAGTACAGTGCTCTGCCCACAGGAAGTGCTCAATAAATACTATTGAATGAATGAATGCCTGCCTCCCCAACTCTGGACTGTGAGCCCGGTGTGGACAGGAATTGTCCCTCTTTTTGTGGCAGAATGGTCCTCTCCCAAGCGCTTAGTACAGTGCTCTGCCCACAGGAAGCGCTCAATAGGTAGGATTGGATGAATGAATGGATGGATGAATGAATGAAGGGGTGAGGGAAGGAATGCAAAGTGAGGGGTGCGGCGTGTGGGGGAGGGGCGGCGCGCGCATGCGCGCTGAGCCACCCTCGGGTTTCCCCCGAGAGGGGCCCGGCCTCAAGTGGGGGTGGGGAGGGGGGGAGGGGCTGAGAGCTCACCTCCTCATTCATTCATTCATTCATTCATTCATTCATTCGTATTTATTGAGCGCTTACTGTGTGCAGAGCACTGTAGTAAGCGCTTAGGAAGTCCAAGTTGGCAACATATAGAGACGGTCCCTACCCAACAGCGGGCTCACAGTCCAGGAGGCCTTCCCAGAATGAGCCCCCTGTTTTAATAATAATAATAATAACAATAATAATAATAATAATAATATACTCTCTTTGTGTTATTATTGTGTTTATTATTATTATTATTATTATTCTCTGGGCCTCAGTGACCTCATCTGTGAAATGGGGATTGAGACTGTGAGCCACCCTTTTACAGATGAGGGAACTGAGCCACAGAGAATAATATCAATCAGTCAATCGTGAGCCACAGAGAATAATATCAATCAATCAATCAATCGTATTTATTGAGCGCTTACTGTGTGCAGAGCGCTGTACTAAGCGCTTGGGAAGTCCAAGTTGGCACCATATAGAGACGGTCCCTACCCAACAGCGGGCTCACAGTCCCGGAAGCCTTCCCAGAATGAGCCCCCCGTTTTAATAATAATAATAATAATAATAATAATAAACAACTCTCTTTGTGTTATTATTGTGTTTATTATTATTATTATTATTCTCTGGGCCTCAGTGACCTCATCTGTGAAATGGGGATTGAGACTGTGAGCCACCCTTTTACAGATGAGGGAACTGAGCCACAGAGAATAATATCAGTCAATCGTGAGCCATAGAGAATAATATCAATCAATCAATCAATCAATCAATCAATCTTATTTATGGAGCACTTACTGTGTGCAGAGCACTGGACTAAGCGCTTGGGAAGTCCAAGTTGGCACCATATAGAGACGGTCCCTACCCAACAGCGGGCTCACAGTCCAGGAGGCCTTCCCAGAATGAGCCCCCGTTTTAATAATAATAATAATATACTCTCGTTGTGTTATTATTATTATTATTATTATTATTATTATTATTATTATTATTATTATTATTCTCTGGGCCTCAGTGACCTTATCTGTGAAATGGGGATTGAGACTGTGAGCTACCATTTTACAGATGAGGGAACTGAGCCTCAGAGAATAATAATAATAATAATGATATAATTATCATATCACAATAATATATCATTAATATGATGATATATAATGATGATACAATATAATGACATATTAATATATCATTAATAATAATCATTATAACGTCATCCCCCTGGCCTGGAATGCCCTCCCTCTGCCCATCGCCAAGCTAGCTCTCTTCCTCCCTTCAAGGCCCTACTGAGAGCTCACCTCCTCCAGGAGGCCTTCCCACACTCAGCCCCTTCCTTCCTCTCCCCCTCCTCATCCTCTCCATCCCTCCCACCTTACCTCCTTCCCTTCCCCACAGCATCTGCATATATGTATATATGTTTGTACATATTTATTACTCTATTATTTATTTATTTTACTTGTACAGATTTATTCTATTGATTTTATTCTGTTAATACGTTTTGTTTTGTTGTCTGTCTCCCCCTTTTAGACTGTGAGCCCACTGTTGGGTAGGGACTGTCTCTATATGTTGCCAATTTGTACTTCCCAAGCGCTTAGTACAGTGCTCTGCACATAGTAAGCGCTCAATAAATACGATTGATGATGATGATGATGCATATTTGTTGGGTAGGGACCGTCTCTATCTGTTGCCGACTTGGACTTCCCAAGCGCTTAGTACAGTGCTGTGCCCCCAGGAGCGCTCAATAAATACGATTGAATGAATAAATATGTATATACATATTTGTTGGGTAGGGACCGTCTCTATCTGTTGCCGACTTGGACTTCCCAAGCGCTTAGTACAGGGCTCTGCACACAGGAGCGCTCAATAAATACGACTGAATGAACGAATGAATGAATGTATATGTACATATTTGTTGGGTAGGGACAGTCTCTGTTGCTGACTTGGACTTCCCAAGCGCTTAATACAGTGCTTTGCACACAGGAGCGCTCAATAAATACGATTGAATGAATAAATATGTATATACATATTTGTTGGGTAGGGACCGTCCCTATCTGTTGCCGACTTGGACATCCCAAGCGCTTAGTACAGTGCTCTGCCCCCAGAAGCGCTCAATAAATACGATTGAATGAACGAATGAATGAATATATATATATATATATATACATATTTGTTGGGTAGGGACCGTCTCTGTTGCCGACTTGGACTTCCCAAGCGCTTAGTACAGTGCTCTGCCCCCAGGAGCGCTCAATAAATACGATTGAACGATTGAACGAACAAATGAATGTCTAGATACATATTTGTTGGGTAGGGACCGTCTCTACATGTTGCCGACTTGGACTTCCCAAGCGCTTAGTACAGTGCTCTGCACACAGTAAGCGCTCAATAAATATGATTGATGATGATGATGATGATTTGTTGGGTAGGGACCGTCTCTATCTGTTGCTGACATGGACTTCCCAAGCGCTTAGTCCAGTGCTCTGCACACAGGAGCGCTCAATAAATACGATTGATTGAATGAATGAATGAATATATATATATGTATATATATATGTATATATATATATATACATATTTGTTGGGTGGGGACCGTCTCTATCTGTTGCCGACTTGGACTTCCCAAGCGCTTAGTACAGTGCTCTGCCCTCAGGAGCGCTCAATAAATAGGATTGAATGAATAAATATGTATATACATGTATGTTGGGTAGGCACCATCTCTATCTGTTGTCGACTTGGACTTCCCAAGTGCTTAGTACAGTGCTGTGCCCCCAGGAGCGCTCAATAAATACAATTGAATGAATGAATATATATATATATATATATATATATATATACATATATATATACATATTTGTTGGGTAGGGACCGTCTCTATCTGTTGCCGACTTGGACTTCCCAAGCGCTTAGTACAGCGCTCTGCCCCTAGGAGCGCTCAATAAATACGATTGAATGAATGAATATAATGATGTCATTTATTAAGCGCTTACTATGTGCAAAGCACTGTTCTAAGCATAAATATATATGTACATATTTGTTGGGTAGGGACCGTCTCTATCTGTTGCCGAATTGGACTTCCCAAGCGCTTAGTACAGTGCTGTGCCCCCAGGAGCGCTCAATAAATACGATTGAATGAATGAATATATATATATACACATATATATATATACATATTTGTTGGGTAGGGACCGTCTCTATCTGTTGCCAACTTGGACTTCCCAAGCGCTTAGTACAGTGCTCTGCACACAGGAGCGCTCAATAAATACGATTGAATGAACGAATGAATGAATGTATATGTACATATTTGTTGGGTAGGGACCGTCTCTGTTGCCGACTTGGACATCCCAAGCGCTTAGTACAGTGCTGTGCCCCCAGGAGCGCTCAATAAATACGACTGAATGAATAAATATAATGAGGTCATTTATTAAGCGCTTACTACGTGCAAAGCACTGTTCTAAGCACATATTCGTTGGGTAGGGACCGTCTCTAGATGTTGCCGACTTGGACTTCCCAAGCGCTCAGTACAGTGCTCTGCACACAGTAGGCGCTCAGTAAATACGGTTGAATGAATGAATGAACGAAGGCGGGGCTGAGGAGAAGGGGGGAGGGGGAGGAGCGCACACCTGAGGCGGCCGGGCCGTCTGCGCCTGCGCCTCGGCAGGTGGGGGGTGGGGGGCGGGGACGGTGACGTCACGGATCCCGCCGAACAGGTCGGGCGGGTGGGCGGGGCCGGCCGGCCGGGGCTGCTCCTGGCGCCAGTCGGCTGCTTCCCCTCCGTCCGCTTGCTTCGTCTCTTCGTCTCTCTTCGTCTCCGTCCGTCCGTGCGCGCGCGCGCTCCCCTGCGGCTGCTCGCCCCCGCGCGCGCGCGCTCCCGCCCCCCCGATGGCGCTCCCGGCGCTGGGCTGCGCGCTCCTGCTGGCCGCCGCCGCCGCGCTCGCGTCGGCCGACGAAGGTGAGGCGGGGGCGCGCGCGGTGGGGGGGGGGGTGCTGGGGGGGGGGGGTTTACTGTGCTGGCCGCCCCCGGCTCTTTTAGTAATAATGATGGCATTTATTAAGCGCTTACTGTGTGCAAAGCACTGTGCTAAGCGCTGTTCTAAGCCCTTTTCCCGGGCCGCGCCCTTCCGCCCGCGCAGGTGAGGACACCTGGCCGGGCCGGGCCGGGCCGGGCCGGGCGGGGAGCGCGGTGACCTGTTGGCCCGGAGCCCCGCCCTTCCCCCCTCCCCCTCTCTCCCACCCCCATCCCCTCCCCCCTTTCCCACCCCCTTCCATTTCCTCCCCCCTCCCATCTCCTCCTTTTTCCCCCCTCTCCCACCCCCTTCCATTTCCTCCCTCTCTTCCACCCCCTGCTTTTTTCTCCCCCCCCTCCCATCTCCTCCTTTTTCTTCCTCCCTCTCCCATCTTCTCCTTTTTCTCCCCTCTCTCTCCCACCCCTTTCCATTTCCTCCCCCCTTTCTCCCATCTCCTTTTTCTTCCCTCTCTCTCCCATCTCCTCCTTTTTCTCTCCTCTCTCTCCCACCCCCTTCCATTCCCTCCCTCTCTCCCACCCCTTTCTTTTTTCACCCCCCTCTCTCCCATCTCCTCCTTTTTCTTCCCTCTCTCCCATCCCCTTCTTTTTTCTCTCTTCTCTCTCCCATCGCCTCCTTTTCTTCCCCCTCTCTCTTACCCCCTTCCATTTCCTCCCTCTCTCCCACCCCCTTCTTTTTTCTCCCCCCTCCCATCTCCTCCTTTTCTCCCCTCTCACCCACCCCCTTCCATTTCCTCTCCCACCTCCTTCTTTTTCCCCCATCTCTCCCACCCCCTTCTTTTTTTTTCCCCTCTCCCATCTCCTCGTTTACCTACCCCCTCACTCCCATCTCCTCCTTTTCCTCCCCCCTCACTCCCATCTCCTCCTTTTTCTCCCCTCCCTCTCCCATCGCCTCCTTTTTCTCTCCTCTCACCCACCCCCTTCCATTTCCTCCCCCCTCTCCCACCTCTATTTTTTTCCCCTCTCTCCTAGCCCCTTTTCTCCCCCTCTCCCTCCTTCTCCATTTCCTCCCCCATCTCCTCCTTTTTCTCCCCCCTCACTCCCATCGCCTCCTTTTCTCCCCCTCTCTCCCTACTTCTCCATTTCCTCCCCCATCTCCTCCTTTTTCTCTCCCCTCTCTCCCACCTCCTCTTTTCTCCCCCACCTCCTCTTTTCTCCCCCACCTCCTTTTTTCTCCCCCCTCCCACCTCCTTTTTTCTCCCCCCTCTCTCCCACCTCCTTTTTTCTCCCCTCTCTCTCCCACCTCCTTTTTTCTCCCCTCTCTCTCCCACCTTTTTTCTCCCCTCTCTCTCCCACCTCCTTTTTCTCCCCCTCTCTCCCACCCCTTTTTTCTTCCTTCTCTCCCACCCCTTTTTTCTCTCCCCTCTCTCCCCCACCTTCGTTTTTCTCCCCTCTCTCCCATCTCCTCCTTTTCTTCCCCTCCTCCTCCACTTCCTCCCCCTCCCTCCCATCTCCTCCTTTTTCTCCCCCTCCTCCATTTCCTCCCCCTCCCATCTCCTCCTTTTTCTCCCCCTCTATCCCCCTCCTCGTATTTTCTCCCCCCCTCCTCCGTTTCCTACCCCTCCCGTCTCCTCCTTTTTCTCCCCTCTGTCCCCCTCGTCCTCCATTTCCTCCCCGTCTCCCATCTCCTCCTTTTTCTCCCTTCTCCCCCTCCTCCATTTCCTCCCCCTCTCTCCCATCTCTCCCTCCCTCTCCCTCCTCCTCCATTTCCTCTCCCCTCTCTCAAATCCTCCTTTTTTCTCCCCCTCTCCCTCCTCCTCCATTTCCTCCCCCATCTCCTCCTTTCCCCCTCCTCCATTTCCTCCCCCTCTCTCCCATCTCCTCCATTTCTTCTCCCCTCTCCCCCTCCATTTCCTTCTCCCGCTCTCCCCTCTCCTCCTTTTGCTCCCCTCTCTCTCCCTCCTCCATTTCCTCCCCCCTCTCTTCCGTCTCCTCCATTTCCTCCCCCTTTCTCCCACCTCCTCTTTCTCCTTCTCCCCCACCCCCTTCCTTTCTCTCCCCGTCTCTCCTACCTCCCGCCCTGTTTCACCCCCATCTCCCGCCCCCTCCCTTCGCCTCTCTCCCACCCCCTCCTTTTCCTCCCCCACTCTCCCACCCCTTCCCGTCTCCTTTCCCCTTTCCCCCTTTTCCTCTGTCCCCCTCCCTCCCTCCCTCCCTCCCCACCCCGGATGAGCTCCAGCTGGACTCCGGGGAACTCCCTCCCTTAGCCCCAACAGTGCACCTTTGCCGAATCCTACCTTCCAAGCGCTTAGTCCAGTGCTGTGCACACAGTAGGCGCTCAATAAATACCATTGGATGAAGGAATGAAAGTGCACCTGCCATGTCCCTGCGACTGCTCCCCCTCTCCACCAGCACTGGGCGTGTCTTGCCACTCAGGGCGGCTTAATCATCCCCTCGGGCCCAGAAAGCCCTGGGAGTCAAAGGACCTGGGTTCAAATCCCGACTCCGCCATTTGTGAGCCCCCCCGTGGGACAACCTGATCACCTTGTAACCTCCCCAGCGCTTAGAACAGTGCTTTGCACATAGTAAGCGCTTAACAAATACCATCATCATTATTATTAGTTGTCTGCTGCGTGACCTCGGACAGGTCGCTTCGCTTCTCTGGGCCTCAACAACGGAGCTTAAGACAAGAGCCCGGACTTGGGAGTCAGAGATCATGGGTTCGAATCCAGGCTCCGCCACTTGCCGGCTGTGTGACCTTGGGCAGGTCACTTCACTGGGCCTCAGTGACCTCATCTGGAAAATGGGGGTGAAGACCGTGAGCCCCCCGTGGGACAGCCTGATCACCTTGTAACCTCCCCAGAGCTTAGAACAGTGCTTTGCACATAGTCAGCGCTTAATAAATGCCATAATTATTATTATTAACAAATACCATTTAAAAAAAGGCCGTGAGCCCCTGGGGGGGGCGCAGAATGAGTAGCTTGGATCGACCTCAGCGCTTAGTACAGTTCCTGGCACGTAGTAAGCCCTTAGCAAATACCAGGAAGCAAAGTAAAGTGGTTTTCAGCTTCACCCCAGGGCCGCCCCTGGAGAGCGCAGACTTCTCTAGGTGGAAGTTGTGGTTGCTTCTGGAAAAAAACGCAGTCAGTTGGGGGCAAAGATTTCTTTTTTTCCGAGCGCCCCTCTCCCCCTCCACCTCAATCAATCAATCAATCGTATTTATTGAGCGCTTACTGTGTGCAGAGCACTGTACTAAGCGCTTGGGAAGTCCAAGCTGGCAACATAGAGAGACGGTCCCTACCCAACAGCGGGCTCACAGTCTAGAGCCCGGGCTTTGGAGCCAGAGGTCATGGGTTCGAATCCCGGCTCCACCACGTGTCTGCTGTTTGACGTTGGGCAAGTCACTTAACTTCTCTGAGCCTCAGTTCCCTCATCTGTAAAATGGGGATTAATACTGTGAGCCCCACGTGGGACAACTTGATCACCTTATATCCCCCCCAGCGCTTAGAACAGTGCTCTGCACATAGTAAGCGCTTAACAAATGCCATCATCATCATTATTATTATTATTATTTATTCTATTTATTTTATTTTGTTGATTTGTTTTGTTGTCTGTCTCCCCCTTCTAGACTGTGAGCCCGCTGTTGGGTAGGGACCGTCTCTATATGTTGCCGACTTGTACTTTCCAAGCGCTTAGTACAGTGCTCTGCACACAGTAAGCGCTCAATAAATACGATTGAATGAATGAATGAATAGAAGGGGGAGACAGAGAACAAAACCAAACATATTAACAAAATAAAATAAAGAGAATAGATAGGTAGAATAGATAAAATAAATAGAATAGATGCCTCCTGAGGGAAGGCACAGGGTTATGGGAGGGAAAAGGGGAGTCTAAACCTGGGTTATGCAAAATAAGAGATACAGGTAAGTCAGGACCAGGAACGTGTCCCAAAGGGAAAGGGTAGTAATTACCCTCCGTCTGTTGGGAACAGGAAGAAGCGGTCCCGTGGAGACAGTTGTTGCAACAGAGAAATTCCAGTTGTTGGAAACAAAGGGAAAGAAAACAGGCATAAAAATAGAAAGGAACCCTCTCTGGAAGACTGAGCCCCCTTTTCCCTCTCCTCCTCCCCATCCCTCCCGCCTTACCTGCTTCCCCTCCCCGCAGCACCTGTATATCTGTTTGTACAGGTTTATTACTCTGTTTTACTTGCACATATTTGCCATTCTATTTATTCATTCATTCAGTCATATTTATTGAGCGCTTACTGTGTGCAGAGCACTGGACTAAGCGCTTGGGAAGTCCAAGTCGACAACATCTAGAGACGGTCCCTACCCAACAGCGGGCTCACAGTCTAGAAGGGGGAGGCAGAAAACAAACCATATTAACAAAATAAAATAGAGAAGCAGCGTGGCTCAGTGGAAAGAGCCCAGGCTTTGGAGTCGGGGTCATGGGTTCAAATCCTGGCGCCACCACTCGTCAGCTGCGTGACTTTGGGCAAGTCACTTAACTTCTCTGGGCCTCAGTTCCCTCATCTGGAAAATGGGGATCAAGACTGTGAGCCCCCCGTGGGACCACCTGATCACCTTGTAACCTCCCCAGCGCTTAGAACAGTGCTCTGCACATAGTAAGCGCTTAATAAATGCCATTAAAAATAATAAAAAACAAATAAACAAAATTTTGTTAATCATGTGCATTTAACTTTAATTCTATTTGTTCTGGCGACTTGACACCCGTCCACATGTTTTGTTTTGTCCGTCTCCCCCTTCTAGACTGTGAGCCCGTTGTTGGGTAGGGACCGTCTCTATATGTCGCCAAGTATGTAAGTATGAGCTTACTATGCTCCAGGCACTGAACTAAGTGCCGGGGTGAATATAAAGATCAATCAATCATCAATCGTATTTATTGAGCGCTTACTGTGTTCAGAGCACTATACTAAGCGCTTGGGAAGTACAAGTTGGCAACATATAGAGACAGTCCCTACCCAACCGTGGGCTCACAGTCTAAAAGGGGGAGTCAGTGAACAAAACCAAACATACTAACAAAATAAAATAAATGGAATATGTATGTACAAGTAAAATAAATAAATAGAGTAATAAATATATACATACATATATACAGGTGCTGTGGGGAAGGGAAGGAGGTAAGATGAGGGGGATGGACGAGGGGGAGAGGAAGGAAGGTTATAAAGATAACCAAGTCCCACACAGGGCTCTCAGTCTTCATCCCCATTTTATCTTGTAGACTGTGAGCCTGTTGTTGGGTAGGGACCGTCGCTATATGTTGCCAACTTGTACTTCCCAAGCGCTTAGTCCAGTGCTCTGCACACAGTAAGCGCTCAATAAATGTGACTGAATGAATGGTTTATTCGAAAGAAGAGCTATAGGTAAGTCAGGACCAGGGAAAGTTTCCCGAGGGTAAAGGGTAGTAACTGCCCGCCATTTATTGCAAAGAGGAAGGAGCCGACCTGTGGAGACGGTTGTGGCGATGGAGAAATGGTGGTTTGTGGAAACAAAGGGACAGAAAACAGGCATAAAAATGGAAAGGGACTCCGCGGAAGTTGGTAGGGACCTGTTTGGGGCCCGTGGAAGCATTGAGGCAGTCGCGTTTAGTGAGAGCTTACCGTTTGCAGAGTGTTGTTTTAGTGCTTGGGAGAGTACAATATAACAAGAGTTGGCAGATAATAATAATAATGATGATGATGGCATTTTTTAAGCGCTTACTATGTGCAGAGCACTGTTCTAAGCGCTGGGGAGGTTACAAGGTGATCAGGTTGTCCCACTGGGGACTCACAATCAATCCTCATTTTACAGATGAGGGAACAGAGGCCCGGAGAAGTGAAGTGACTCGCCCAAAGTCACACAGCTGACAATAGGCGGAGCCGGGATTTGAACCCGTGACCTCGGACTCCAAAGCCCGGGCTCTTTCCACTGAGCCACGCTGCTTCTCCAATAGATTTCCTGCCCCCAGGAAGCTTACAGTCTAGAGGACAACTGAAGCTGAACTACATAGTTACTGCTCTATTCATTTTATTAATGATGTACATATAGCTAATAATTCTAGCTATAATTAGAGTAGCAGCGTGGCTCAGTGGAAAGAGCTCGGGCTTGAGAGTCAGAGGTCATGGGCTTAAATCCCGGCTCAGCCAATTGTCAGCTGTGTGACTTTGGGCGAGTCACTTCACTTCTCTGGGCCTCAGTTCCCTCATCTGGAAAATGGGGATGAAGAGTGGGAGCCCCACGTGGGACAACCTGATCACCTTGTAACCTCCCCAGCGCTTAGAACAGTGCTTTGCACATAGTAAGTGCTTAATAAATGCCATTATTATTATTACCGTGTAACCTCCCCAGCGCTTAGAACAGTGCTCTGCACATAGTAAGCGCTTAATAAATGCCATTATTATTATTATATTCTGTTTATTCTGATAGTTTTAACACCTGTCTACTTATTGTCTTCTAGACTGTGGGCCCGCTTTTGGGTAGGGACTGTATATGTTGCCGACCTGTACTTCCCATTCATTCATTTAAACGTATTGAGCGCTTACTGTATGCAGTGCACTGTACTAAGCGCTTGGGAAGTCCAAGTCGGCAACTTATAGAGATGATCCCTACCCAACAGCGGGCTCACCGTCTAGAAGGGGGGAGACAGACAACAAAACATGTAGACAGGTGTCAAAATCAAGCGCTTAGTATGAATGAATGAACTGTGGTAGTTTATATCATTCATTCAATCGTATTTATTGAGCGCTTACTGTGTGCAGAGCAGTGTACTAAGCGCTTGGGAAGTCCAAGTCGGCAACATATAGAGACGGTCCCTACCCAACAGCGGGCTCACAGTCTAGAAGGGGGAGACAGACAGCAAAGAAGCAATGTAAAAACAGTTATTTGGCGAGTTATTTTTAGACTGTGAGCCCACTGTTGGGTAGGGACTGTCTCTATATGTTGCCGACTCGGACTTCCCAAGCGCTTAGTACAGTGCTCTGCACACAGTAAGCGCTCAATAAATACGATTGATTGATTGATTGAGCGCACCAAGGTGGTAACTGTCAGTGGAATGATGAGGTTGAATTTACTCTGTGAGAATAACACCAAATCGGTCATCCATGGAGGGTCTTCCGCGGATAACACCATCCTAAGCTCTCGGAAGAGTTGAATAAAGTCATAATACATCCCTCCTTGCCCCCAAAGAGCGCGTAATCTATTTTTATAAAAGCAACATCCTTATCTTTCCTCCCTCAGGTTGCATCTGCGACTCCAGCAAGCTGACAACAAACTGCTCTTCCCTTCCAAGTGGGGAATGCCAGTGTCAGGCCCTGGGTTCGCCGAATAAAGTCCTGTGTTCGAACCGTAAGCGTTAAAACATAGGTGGACTGACTGACGTCTGTCCGCTTGAAACATTTATCGGGCGGTGGCGGAAGACGCGTTAGCGTCTCGAGTTTCGGTTCCCTGAGATCCACCTCCTAGTGAATTGTCCCATTTGTCGGTCAACGGATATTTATTTTGCACCCACTTGGTACCCAGCTCTGTATAAGGCCGTCTCAAATTAAAAAAAACGCTTAGTACAGTTCTCCGCACGCAGTAAGGGCTGAAGCAGCGTGGCTCAGTGGAAAGAGCAAGGGCTTGGGAGCTGGAGGTCATGGGTTCTAATCCCGGCTCCGCCACTTGTCAGCTGTGTGACTGTGGGCAAGTCACTTCACTTCTCCGTGCCTCAGTTACCTCATCTGTAAAATGGGGATTAAGACTGGGAGCCCCACGTGGGACGACCTGATCACCTGGTATCCCCCCCAGCGCTTAGAACAGTGCTTCGCACGTAGTAAGCACTTAACCAGTGCCATCATCATTATTATTATTATTATTAATAAATACGATTGAATGAATGAATAAAAAATATAGGTGGTCTCTGGTCTCAGTAGGAGAGCCTTCATTCATTCATTCATTCAATCTAAAATAAATAGACCAGCCAGGCAAACGTTATTCATTCATTCAGTCGTATTTATTGAGCACTTACTGTGCGCAGAGCACTGTACTAAGCACTTGGGAAGTACCAGTTGGCGACGTATGGAGACGGCCCCTACCCAACAGCGGGTTCACAGTCTAGAAACGTTATGTACATATTAGTACGGTAATTACAAAAATGCCCTGATAGAAGTCAGTCAGTCATTTATTAAGCGCTTATTGTGTGCAGACCACTGGATTAAGCTCTTGGGAGAGCATTCATTCATTCAGTTCATTCAGTTGTATTTATTGAGCGCTTACCGTGTGCAGACCACTGGACTAGGCGCATTGGAGAAGCAGCGTGGCTCAGTGGAAAGAGCCCGGGCTTTGGAGTCAGAGGTCATGGGTTCGAATTCCGGCTCCACCAGCTGTCAGCTGTGTGACTTTGGGCAAGTCACTTCACTTCTCTGGGCCTCAGCTACCTCATCTGTCAAATGGGGATTAAAACTGTGAGGCCCTCCGTGGGACAACCTGATCACCTTGAAACCTCCCCAGCGCTTGGAACAGTGCTTGGCACATAGGAAGCGCTTAGCAAATACCATTATTATTATGGAAAGTATAATTCAGCAATAAAGAGAGACAATCCACAACGGATTTACTGGCTCGAAGCGGGGAGACAGACATCAAAACAAGTAAACAGGCATCAGTAGCATCAAAAGAAATAGAATTATAAATATAGACACATCACAGAAAGTAAACAGGCGTTAATATAAATAGAATTATAGATATGCACATATATAAACAAGGGCTATAGGGTGGCGGGGGGTACATTATAGCAGTATAACAGACAACATTCTCTGCCCACAGCGTGCTTCCAGTCTAGAGGAGGCAACAGACGTCAATGTAAATAAATTACAGACAGGTCCTAAAATCCATTCCTCCGACGAATCGCTTGAATTCTTACTCTGAACAGAATTCCCTGCTAGGCACCGGGGAGAATATGGTACAGTATCAATCAATCAATCAATCAATCGTATTTATTGAGCGCTTACTGTGTGCAGAGCACTGTACTAAGCGCTTGGGAAGTCCAAGTTGGCAACATATAGAGACGGTCCCTACCCAACAGCGGGCTCACAGTCTAAAACGGGGAGACAGAGAACAAAACCAAACATACTAACAAAATAAAATAAATAGAATAGATATGTACAATTAAAATAAATAAAGAGTAATAAATATGTACAGTAGATAGAGAAGCAGCGTGGCTCAATGGAAAGAGCCCGGGCTTTGGAGTCAGAGGTCGTGGGTTCAAATCCTGGCCCTGCCACTTGTCAGCTGTGTGACTTTGGGCAAGTCACTTCACTTCTCTGTGCCTTAGGTCATCTGTAAAATGGGGATTCAGAGTGTGAACCTCCCCGTGGGACAACCTAATCACCTTCTAACCTCCCCAGCGCTTAGAACGGTGTTTGGCACGTAGTAAGTGCTTAATAAATGCCATTATTACCTTGTGGCCGCCTTCGAGAAGCTTACGCCGTAGTGAGGGAGACCGACGTTAAGATCAGCCGGAGATAAGGGATATGGCGGGATATCAGGATATGGACGTTGGAGTGTTGTGGGGCCGGGTGTCTAGGCTTGAAGAAGGGCAAGGTTCACCGGGATAAACTTCCTGAATGAGGTGGACTTTTATCCGTGATTATAAAAGAGGGAGGGGAGGCTACTATTGCCCGTAAAGAACCTGTCGGGCGCGACCTTGGAGGTTGGAGAAGAAGAACTGTTGGCAAAGGGAAACGATCGTAATCATCATCAATCGTATTTATTGAGCGCTTACTATCATCATCATCATCAATTGTATTTATTGAGCGCTTACTATGTGCAGAGCACTGTACTAAGCGCTTGGGAAGTACAAATTGGCAACATATAGAGACAGTCCCTACCCAACAGCGGGCTCACAGTCTAAAAGGGGGAGACAGAGAACAAAACCAAACATACTAACAAAATAAAATAAATAGGGTAGACATGTACAAGTAAAATAAATAAATAAATAGAGTAATAAATATGTACTATGTGCAGAGCACTGTACTAAGCGCTTATATATATAGCCGGGGTTGGTAGTGGGCAGGTAGAGGGGAAACAGTTGGTGGAAAAAGACTGGTTTGGGCAGCCGAATAATGCCAGTATATCCAGGAGCGGTGTGGTTTCATTAAAAAAAAATAAATAATCGTATTTATTGAGCGCTTACTGTGTGCAGAGCACTGTACTAAGCGCTTGGGAAGTACAAGTTGGCAACATATAGAGACTCCCTACCCAACAGTGGGTTCACAGTCTAATCACCCAAAGCTATCGGCTTCGTTCCACGGGAACTTTGGACCCGGACGTTGCGAAGGGGCACTTGCCTCTCCCGCAGATGCCACGGGACGGAGGGGAGGAAGGTCAGCTGGGCGTACGGAGAAGCAGCGCGGCTCAGCGGAAAGAGCCCGGGCTTTGGAGTCGGAGGTCAGGGGTTCGAATCCCGGCCCCGCCAATTGTCAGCTGGGTGACTTGGGGCGAGTCACTCAACTTCCCTGTACTTCAGTGACCTCATCTGTAAAATGGGGATTAAGACTGGGAGCCCCCCGTGGGACAACCTCATCACCTTGTAACCTCCCCAGCGCTTAGAACAGTGCTTTGCACATAGAGAAGCAGCGTGGCTCAGTGGAAAGAGCCCGGGCTTTGGAGTCAGAGGTCAAGGGTTCAAATCCCGGCTCCGCCACTTGTCAGCTGGGTGACTCTGGGCAAGTCACTTCACTTCTCTGGGCCTCAGTTCCCTCATCTGTCAAATGGGGATGAAGACTGTGAGCCCTACGTGGGACAACCTGATCACCTTGTATCCTCCCCAGCGCTTAGAACAGTGCCTTGCACATAGTAAGCACTTAATAAATGCCATTATAGTAAGTGCTTAATAAACGCCATTATTATTATTATGCGGCACCTGGGGTGGCTGGTTTTCCTGGCATAATTCGGATGCAGTGGGGTGGAAAGGGACGCAGATCTGGCTCTTGGAAATGGCTTCTGCCCCTTCCTCAAGTTTCCTGCGGGGCTGAAGCGGTGGCGTAGCGATTAGGCCAATCAATCAATCAATCAATCGTATTTATTGAGCGCTTACTGTGTGCAGAGCACTGGACTAAGCGCTTGGGAAGTCCAAGTCGGCAACACACAGAGACGGTCCCTACCCAACAGCGGGCTCACAGTCTAGAAGGGGGAGATGGAGAACAAAACCAAACATACTAACAAAATAAAATAAATAGAATAGATATGTACAAGTAAGATAAATAGAGTAATAAATATGTACAAACATATAGGACAGGCCACCGTCCTGGGAGTCAAAAGGACCTGGGTTCTAATCCCGGCCCTGCCGCTTGTCTGCTGTGCGACCTGGGCCAAGTCACTCCACTTCTCTGGGCTGCGGTTGCCTCACCTGTAAAATGGGGATTAAGAGCGGGAACCCCACTGTGGGACAGGGACCGTGTCCAACCCGATTTGCCGGTATCCGCCCCAGCGCTTAGTACAGTGCTTGGCACATAGGAAGCGCTCAACAAGTACCAAAGCAAATTCCACAGTTGTTATTACTGAAGGCGAAGGGTGATTAACTTGTTAATCTACCCCCAGCACTTAGAACAGTGCCTGGCACAGAGTAAGCGCTTAACAATCAATCAATCGTATTTATTGAGCGCTTACTGTATGCAGAGCACTGTACTAAGCACTTGGGAAGTACAAGTTAGCAGCATATAGAGACAGTCCCTGCCCAACAGTGGGCTCAACAATTACCATAATTATGATTATGATGGGGTTTATTTATTTATGATTGTTACAGTGCCTGGAACATAGTAAACAGAGTCAGAGGTCGTGGGTTCAAATCCTGGCTCCGCCCCTTGTCAGCTGTGTGACCTTGGGCAAGTCACTTCTCTGTGCCTCGATGACCTCATCTGTAAAATGGAGATGAAGACTGCGAGTCCCCGGTGGGACAACCTGGTCACCTTGTAACCTCCCCAGTGCTTAGAACAGTGCTTTGCACGGAGTAAGCGCTTAATAAATGCCATAAAAAAGTGCCATAATTATGATTGTGGAACATAGTAAGCACTTAACAAATATCACAATCATTATGATTATTATCGCTGAAGACGAGGGGTGCAGTTTGGAGCAAGCGTCGATTCCCCCCCGTCCTGAGGGTTCTGGGTTCGGTCTCCGTTAGCGTTTCTAAATCAGTCAAGGTTCCCTTATCGGGCTAATGCCCGTGACTGTCGGGCGTTAAAGAGGTCAGTCTGAACCGTTTGGCAACGGACCTGTCTCTCTATGTTGCCAATTTGTACTTCCCAAGTGCTTAGTCCAGTGCTCTGCACATAGTAAGCGCTCAATAAATACGATCGATGATGGTGATGACCGATTTTAACGTGGAGATTTCCTCTGCAGTGGTGTCGAAATGCCTGCAGATGAAGGCGGAGGTGACCGGGGCCAAGACCGGGCGTCGGAAGAGACCCGAAGGGGCTTTCAGAAATAACGACGGGCTGTACGACCCCGTGTGCGATAACGCGGGCGTCTTCAAGGCGCGCCAGTGCAACGACACCAGCACTTGCTGGTGCGTTAACACCGCCGGCGTCCGGAGGACCGACAAGAGCTCCGAAATCACGTGCAGCGAACTCGTCAGGACCTAGTAAGTCCCTCTTTCCCAGATCGTCATCATCAATCGTATTGAGCGCTTGCTATGTGCAGAGCACTGTACTAAGCGCTTGGGGAGTACAAATTGGCAACATATAGAGACAGTCCCTACCCAACAGTGGGCTCACGGTCTAAAAATCGTTTGCGCGCCCGCTCGCGTCCTCAACCGCGTGACGGCCGTAACTTCCATCATCGGTGGAAACACCGCAGAATCGACCATTAGTCTATTTGTGGCAATTGTTACAAAAGATGATTAGTATTATTATCGACCGACCGACTGAAGCGAGACCGCGCTCCAGAATGGGAGGGAAGGCATGGAGAGCTGAGAGAAGAGAGCCATGGTCTGTTAGAGTAGCAGAGAGCCCTAAATGGGGACGCAGGAGAGATTCATTCATTCAGTTGTATTTATTGAGCGCTTACTGTGTGCCGAGCACTGTGCTAAGCGCTTGGGAAGTACGAGTTGGCAACATATAGAGACGGTCCCTACCCGACAACGGGCTCACGGAACACAAGAGAGCTAAAAAGCCCCAAAGCTGATGAGCGAGAGCTTTTTTTCATTGTGCCCAAGGTGACGGAGGGAATTATTGCCCTCCAGTCGTCATTTACAAGGAGAATCCGGGCAATGGGTGTGATTGGTTTTGATGCGAGAAAAAATCTGACTTCAGAGTCTCTGCAATCCTTCTCCACGTTCACCTTTTTTTGGAGTACTGCTTCAGGAATCCTCCTGAACGGTGCTAAAGCGATCCGGATTTATTTTTGCTTTCAACACCCCGTCTAAGCGTCTCCTATACTTCCATGATATGGCAAAGTCACCTCAGTGGCCGCTTTGGAACCCAAGAGTTCCTCAGGCAGAACTTGAAGGAAGCGTTAATGCTCGCGGCCTCAACCGCGTGACTGCCGTCACGCTAAGGTGGGCACGGGCCCGTTTTCATTCCTCGCATGTTTTCGTCTCTGGGCGTATTTATTGAGCGCCGACTGTGAGGGCGCGGTCCCGTTTTCATTCCTCACATGGTTTCGTGTTCGGGGGTATTTACTGAGCGCTGAGTGTGTGCCCAGCCCCGGACTAAGTGCTTGGGGGAGGACAGTATAACTATATAATGGATGTATTCGCTGCCCACAGTGGGTTGACGGTCTAGAGGGGGAGACGGACGTGAGCAGAAATAAATAAATGACAGATATGGACGTGAGTGTTGGGGGGATGAAGAAAAGGAGCATGTCAGGGCGACACAGAAGGGAAGGGAGAAGAGGAAAGGGAGGTTTAGTCTGGGAAGGCCTCTTGGAGGAGGTGGGCCATCAATAAAGCTTTGAAGGGGGGGATGTCATGGTTGGATTTGAGGAGGGTGGGCTTTCCAGGCCAGAGGGAGGACACGGGAGAAGGGTCGGTGGCGAGATGGAAGTAAAGGGAGCGGGTTAGCGGTGTGAGCAAAGGGTATCCGAGTTTAATTTGCTTCATTCGGGGTTCCTATTGTGCTCTGTTTGGCCGTGGGGAGGATTTCAGTAGTGTCCCATCATGAGAGTTGGTGGGAGCAAAGAAAATTGAATTGATAATGGCAGTAATAATAATGATGGTACCGGTAAAGCGCTTACTATGTGTCAAGCACTGTTCTAAATGCTGGGGTAGATACAGGTTCATCAGGTTGGGCCCAGTCACTGTCCCACCCGGGGCTCCCAGTCTTCCCCCATTTTAAAGATGAGGGAACTGAGGCCCAGGGAAGTGAAGTGACTTACCCAAGGTCACCCAGCAGACAAGTGGTGGAGCCGGGATTAGAACCCGTGACCTCCCGCGTGGCAGGCCCAGGAGGATGTGCTGTTAAAGTTTTTCACAGTCTTTTAGACTGTGAGCCCACTGTTGGGTAGGGACTGTCTCTATATGTTGCCAACTTGGACTTCCCAAGCGCTTAGTCCAGTGCTCTGCACACAGTAAGCGCTCAATAAATACGATTGATCGATTGATTTTCGCTGTGATCTTTCTCGCGCAGCTGGATCATCATCGAACTGAAGCATAAAGCGAGAGAGAAGCCCTTCGACAGTCAGGAGTTGGAGAAGTAAGTCTTAGTCTTTTGTCGTGCCCAACTAGCAGCGGGATTTCCTTGTCGTAACGCGTATCCTTAATCCTCCTCTTAGGGCTCTGAAAGACGAAATTCAGAAGCGGTACAAGCTGGAGAAGAAGTTTATCACGAACTTTGTGGTAAGGAAAAGAGTCGGAGAGACCGGGCTTTTTGTGCGGGCAGTGCGACAATAATAATGATAATAATAATTAGAGTTTGGCCCGGCACCTTAGGAAGAGGTGAGGTCATCTCCCCGATATCGTTGCTGGCACATTTTGGGGGCCCTTGGGTGGGGATGCAGTTGCAGTAGATACCAGCTGACGGTCTGAATAATAATAATAATGGCATTTATTATTAGATATTACATATCTATTCTATTTATTTACATATCCTATTTATTTACATATCTATTCTATTTATTTTATTTTGTTAGTATGTTTGGTTCTGTTCCCTGTCTCCCCATTTAAGACTGTGAGCCCACTGTTGGGTAGGGACTGTCTCTAAATGTTGCCAACTTGTACTTCCCAAGCGCTTAGTACAGTGCTCTGCACACAGTAAGCGCTCAATAAATACGATTGATTGATTGATTAAGTGACTTGCCCAAGGTCACACAGCAGACGTGGCGGGGCTGGGATTCGAACCCCTGACCTCTGACTCCAAAGCCCGGGCTCTTTCCATTGAGCCACGCTGCCTCATGTCCGCTGTGTGACCTCGGGCAAGTCACTTAACTTCTCTGAGCCTCAGTTCCCTCATCTGTAAAATGGGGATGACGACTGTGAGCCCCATGTGGGACAACCTGGTCGCCTTGCATCCCCCCCCAGCGCTTAGAACTGTGCGTCGCACATAGTAAGCGCTTAACAAATGCCTTGCACATAGTAAGTGCTTAACAATTGCCATTATCATCATCATTATTATTAAGTGACCAGAATAATCTGAGAATGAGCAATTAACAATAGTCTCCACCCCTTCCCAAGACTAAGCTCGTCGTGGGCAGGGAAGGTGTCCGTTTGTTGTTGTATTGTACCCTCCCAAGCGCTAAGCACAGTGCTGTGCGCACCGCACTCAATAAATACGACTGAGCGAGTATTATCTGGTGTTTCTAAAGTCTTAACCATGGCGCCTGTCGTCTTTTTCAGTACGAAAAAGACGGTATCATCATCGAGCTGATGCAGAATTCCTCGGAGAGCGCTGCCTCGAACGTGGACATAGCTGACGTGGCCTATTACTTCGAAAAAGATGTGAGCGCAAGCGTTCGCTTATCCGTCGTCGGGCGAATTGGCTTTTCGACGAAAACTCCCGTAGCTCCCGTTAACAACTGCACAATTCCGTTTTTCCCTGACCCTCATCCGCATCTGTCGGGATGGCAAATTCGCCCTCGCTGTTTTCCCCATAAACGCTCCCGGTTGCTCCCTCTCTCCCGCTACAGATTAAAGGAGAGTCTTTCTTCCACGCGAGCAAGGGCAACATCTTCGTAAACAACGAGGTCCTGGAGCTGGAACCGGATGAGACCTTAATTTATTACGTGGACGAGAAGGCCCCCGAGTTTTCCATGAAGGGCCTCACAGCCGGCGTCATCGCCGTCATCGTGGTGGTGGTCCTGGCCGTCGTCGCCGGGATCGTCGTGCTGGTAACTCGCGCTCCGTCCTCTAAAGGCGGGACAACGACCGGGACGCGGACAGCTTCCCCCGCCGATGGAAAAACCGGACGGGATTTCAATTTCTAATTAGATTTCTTAGAGTCAGCTCCCTGCGGGCAGGGAACGGGTCTACCGACCCTGTGTCGTACCCTCCCGAGCGCATAAGCGCAGCGCTCCGCGCACCGTAAGCACTCGATAAATTCCGTCCCATCCCTTCCTTTTAGACTGCGAGCCCACTGTTGGGTCGGGACTGTCTCTATACGTTGCCAACTTGGACTTCCCAAGCGCTTAGTCCAGTGCTCTGCACACAGTAAGCGCTCAATAAATGCAATTGATTGATTGATTGATCGCCAGGGCATTTCCAGCCTGTGGCAGCAGCGGCAGTACTCGGTCAATCTGTCGTATTTACTGAGCGCTTACTGGGTGCGGGGCCCTGTACTAAGCGCTTGGGAGGGGACAACGCAACAATAAGCAGACACGTTCCCCGCCCGCAATGAGCTTACCGTCTAGAGGAGGAGACGGACGTTAATAGAAATAAAGAAATTGCAGATCAATCAGTCAATCGTATCGATTGAGTGCTTACTGTGTGCAGAGCACTGTACTAAGCGCTTGGGAAGTCCAAGTTGGCAACATATAGAGACGGCCCCTACCCAACAGCGGGCTCGCAGTCTAGAGGATACGGACGTAAGTGCCGTGGGGCTGGGAGGGAGCGATGAACACCTCCCAAGCGCTTAGTACAGTGCTCTGCACACAGTAAGCGCTCAATAAATACCATCATCATCATCAATCGTATTTGTTGAGCGCTTACTATGTGCAGAGCACTGTACTAAGTGCTTGGGAAGTACAAATTGGCAACATATAGAGACGGTCCCTACCCACCAGTGGGCTCACAGTCTAAAAGGGGGAGACAGAGAACAAAACCAAACATACTAACAAAATAAAATAAATAGAAAAGATATGGACAAGTTAAATAAATAAATAGAGTAATGCCACTGTTTGAATACAGGGAGCAAGGCAGGGTGACGCAGGAGCACCTGTATATATGTATATATGTTTGTACATATTTATTACTCTATTTATTTTACTTGCACATATCTATTCTATTTATTTTATTTTGTTAGTATGTTTGGTTTTGTTCTCTGTCTCCCCCTTTTAGACTGTGAGCCCACTGTTGGGTAGGGACCGTCTCTATATGTTGCCAATTTGTACTTCCCAAGCGCTTAGTCCAGTTCTCTGCACATAGTAAGCGCTCAATAAATACGATTGATGATGATGATGATGATGAGGGATTGGAGGGTGGGGAAAGGAGGGGGTGGAGGAAGGCGTCTTGGAGGGACGCCTCCAAGTAATAGTAAGTAATCATCATCATCATCAATCGTATTTATTGAGCGCTTACTATGTGCAGAGCACTGTACTAAGCGCTTGGGAAGTACAAATTGGCAACATATAGAGACGGTCCCTACCCAACATTGGGCTCACAGTCTAAAAGGGGGAGACAGAGAACAAAACCAAACATACTAACAAAATAAAATAAATAGAATAGATATGCACAAGTAAAATAGAGTAATAAATCTGTACAAACATATACATATATACAGGTGCTGTGGGGAAGGGAAGGAGGTAAGATGGGGGGGATGGAGAGGGGGACGAGGGGGAGAGGAAGGAAGGGGCTCAGTCTGGGAAGGCCTCCTGGAGGAGGTGAGCTCTCAGCAGGGCCTTGAAGGGAGGAAGAGATAATAAGAAGAGAAGAATAAGTAATAGTAATAGTAAGCAGCACTATTGTTTGAAGACCCATTTAGGTGCAGTTAGTCCTAGGCACCTGAAAAGTGCAAACCAATGTGACACACCCCTGCCCACAAGAGACTTACCTCCTTAACGGGGGCAAGATAAAAGCATCGCCTCCACCCAACAGGTGTTGTGAGCCGCTTTTAATAATTCTCCCCATTTGCTGTACGCCCTTGGATTTGAGTCAGAGCATGCCCACCTAGAAACTATCGTCAACTTCTGCTGTTGTTTAACTGTTTCGTCAACTTCTCCTGCTGCGGTTTAAGACCGGAGCTCGAAAAAACCTGCCGAATTTTTCTTCCGTTCAGGTTGTCACCAGAAGGAAAAGAAAGAATCGCTACGAGAAAGCCGAAGTAAGTGACGGTGGGAAAATCATAAAAAAAAGACGCCTTTTGTGTTCCTGGCGTTGGCGGAAAAATCGCAAAAAACGCCTTTTGTGTTCCTAGCGTTGTGACTAAAATCGCGAGGCGCTGCTGGCCTGTGGCATTGGTGGTGTTTTCATAATTACGGATCAATCGATCGTATTTATTGAGCGCTTACTGAGTGCAGAGCACTGGACTAAGCGCTTGGGAAGTACAAGTTGGCAACGTATAGGATCAGCGTCATCCAGCGCTTAGCACAGTGCTCTGCACCCAGTAAGCGCTCAGTAGATACGATTGAATTTCTGCTGCAACAAGCGGAGGGGGGTGATTGCAGTGTGGTTTGCCTCGGGACGCGCGACGCAGTTGCAGCCGTTTCGTGCATTCGTTCATTCAGTTGTATTTATTGAGCGCTTACTGTGTGCAGAGCACTGTACTAAGCGCCTGGAAAGGACAATTCGGCAACAGATACAGTCCCTACCCAACAACGGGCTCACAATCATCTAGAAGGGGGAGATGGACAACAAAACAAAACAATCAGACGGATTGCCCCGGCCTTCCAGGCTCGGCCCTTCCCTCCTGGGATTTGGGAATCCTCACCAAGCGACGCGGCCACCACGGAGTGCGGTCTTGGAAAAGCGTGGCCCGGGGAGTCAGAGGTCGTGGGTTCTAATCCCGGGTCTGCTGTGGGACCTTGGGCAAGTCACTTCGCTTGGGGGCCTCGGTTGCCTCGTCTGTAAAATGGGGAGTAATAATAATGATGGTATTTTTCGAGCGCTTACTCTGTGCCGAGCACTGTTCTAAGCGATGGTAGGATTGGGAGCACCGCGTGGGACAGGGAATGTGTCCAACCCGATTTGATTGTAATAATAATAATGATGGCATTTATTAAGCGCTTACTATGTGCAAAGCACTGTTCTAAGCGCAGGGAAGGTTACAAGGTGAACAGGTTGTCCCTTGGGAAGCAGCGTGGCGCAGTGGAAAGAGCCCGGGCTTTGGAGTCAGGGGTCATGGGTTCGAACCCCGGCTCTGCCAATTGTCAGCTGTGTGACTTTGGGCAAGTCACTTCACTTCTCTGGGCCTCAGTTCCCTCATCTGGAAAATAGGGATGAAGACTGTGAGCCCCACCGTGGGACAACCTGATCTCCTTGTAATCTCCCCAACGCTTAGTACAGTGCTTTGCACATAGTAAGTGCTTAATAAATGCCATTATTATTATTATTGGGGAGTTTACAGTCTTAATCCCCATTTCACAGATGAGGTAACTGAGGCACAGAGAATAATAATAATAATAATGTTGGTATTTGTTAAGCGCTTCTTATGTGCAAAGCACTGTTCTAAGCACTGGGGGGAACACAAGGTTATGAGGTTGTCCCATGTGGGGCTCACAGTCTTAATCCCCATTTTACAGATGAGGTAACTGAGGCCCAGAGAAGTGAAGTGACTTGCCCAAAGTCACCCAGCTGACAATTGGCAGTGCCAGGACTTGAACCCATGACCTCTGAGTCCAAAGCCTGGGTTCTTTCCGTTGAGCCGCGCCGCTTCTCTTATCCACCCCAGCGCTTAGTACAGTGGCTGGCACACAGTACGTGCTTAACAAATAATAATAACAATGGTATTTAAGCACCTACTTAAATACCATTAAGAGGAGCAGCATGGCTCAGTGGAGAAGAGCCCTGGCTTTGGAGTCAGAGGTCATGGGTTCGAATCCCGGCTCCGCCACCTGTCTGCTGTGTGACCTTGGGCAAGTCGCTTCACTTCTGAGCCACAGTTCCCTCATCTGGAAAATGGGGATTAAGACTGTGAGCCCCACGTGGGACAACCTGATCTCCTTGTAACCTCCCCAGCGCTTAGAACAGTGCTTTGCACATAGTAAGCGCTTAATAAATGCCATTATTATTATTATTATTACCTACTATGTTATGCACTGTTCAAACTGCTGAAATAGATACCAGGTCACAAGTGTCACAATTATTATTCATTCATTCAATCGTATTTATTGAGCGCTACTGTACTAAGCGCTTGGGAAGTCCAAGTTGGCAACATATAGAGACGTTCCCTACCCAACAGCGGGCTCACAGTCTAGAAGGGGGAGACAGACAACAAAACATATTAATAAAATAAAATATTATGTGGGACATGGACTGTGTCCAATCTGATTACTTGGTATCTACCCAACAGTCCTGGCACATAGTAAGCGCTTACCAAATACCATTAAAAAGAAAAAAAAAGCTCATTTTTCCCAGCTGCACTTCCCCGCCACCTTTCATTTCCACTCACAACTTCTAGAATCGGATGGCTGGGCTACTTAAGCTCTGAACTGAGCGCCCCATCCTATTCAACCGCGTACTAATCGACTGTTAGGGGCATTGGATTCATTCATCCAATCGTATCTATCGAGCGCTTACTACGTGTGCAGAGCACTGTACTAAGCGCTGGGGTGGATACAATCAAATTGGGTTGGCAACAAATAGAGCCAATCCTTACCCAAAAATGGGCTCACAGTCCAGAATTGGGGAGACACACAACAAAACAAAGCAAGGGTGGGCAGGTATTCGGTAGCATCAATGTAAATAAATCATCAATCGTATTTATCATCGATCGTATTTACTGAGCGCTTACTATGTGCAGAGCACTGTATTAACAAACAAATAAATAGAATTATAGGCATATACACGTGAATAAAATAGAATACTAATTATGTGCACGTTTACACAAGTGCAGTAGGGATAAGGAGCGTGTTTTTTGGCTGCGGATTTTTCTTTTTTTCCGGCTTCTCACGTGTTTTTTTTTTTTTGGCTGGAGATTTTTCTTTTTTTCCGGCTTTTCACGTGTTTTTCTTTTTTTTTTTGGCTGGAGATTTTTCTTTTTTTCCGGCTTCTCACGCGTTTTTTTTTTTTTTTTTGGCTGGGGATTTTCCTTTTTTTCCGGCTTCTCACCTGTCTTCCCTCCCCCCCCTACAGATAAAGGAGATGGGAGAGATGCGCAGAGAGCTCAACTCATAACCAGCCTGTTTTCGGAAGATTGGACGAGAACAGAGACAAAACGGCAGCACCGATACAAGGGGGTGCACATGGGAGGGAGGGAGGGGGGTGTAGTGTCTTTATAGGTAAAAATCCGACTTTTCGTATGCTTTTAAAATACGCTCAGCATTTTCAAATGCTCACTGAGGAAACGGTAGCTTTCGGGATCGGAAATGGGTCAGCCGTACTTTAAGCGAATGGACAGTTCTTAAATTCTCTGGCAAAGCTTCGACTATCACTTGCCTAAATTAAAGAAGGTGTACTTTTTTTTTTAATAATATCCTTTTAATAGCGGGCGTGGGGGGATGAAATTTGGGTGGTGGGCTTTCGGTCTCGCTTATTTGTAAATGCGGAGACGGCCTCCGGTAACTTTTGTTGTTCAGAGATTTGTGTGTATATATTTTTTGACCGTAGATTCCCGTCACTTTTTGTATGAACACCGAAATAAAACACGTTGTCTACGTCCAGCTTCCTTTTATTCCACCCGATCAATCCAAGAGGGTCTGAAAAGACCAGTCCGGAAAACGGGTTAAATTAAAACGTCGCCGAGCCACCTCTCCACGGACTCCTAGGAGTCGGAAGTTCGCGGGTTCTAATCCCGGCTCTGCTGCTGTGTGACCTTGAGCGAGTCACTTCACTTCTCTGTGCCTCAATTCCCTCATCTGTAATTTGGGGATTAAGAGCGTAAACCCCGTTTGGTACAGGGATTATATCCAGCTTGATTACCTTGTATCTGCCCCAGTGCTCAGAGCAGTGCCTGGTGCATAGTGAACGCTTACAGATATTATTTGGGGCAAATTGAACACTTACAAATATTATTAATATCAATCAATCGTATTTATTGAGCGCTGACTGTGTGCAGAGCACTGTACTAAGCGCTTGGGAAGTACAAGTTGGCAACATCTAGAGACGGTCCCGACCCAACAGTGGGCTCACATTCTAAATGGGGGAGACAGAGAATAAAACCAAACATACTAACAAAATAAAATAAATAGAATAGGTATGTACCAGTAAAATAAATAAATATTCAATAATAAATAATAAATAAATAAAATAAATAAACAGCTCCCTTCATAGCTGTTGTCCTCCAGCGGACTTGGCATGACTGACTCCATTTTGTGCACGTTGACAGAAACCCTCCATTTTGTGCAGGCCGAGAACAACTCCTTTGTGTATTTTATGCAAGGCTCAATGACAGAATCAATCAATCAATCGTATTTATTGAGCGCTTACTGTGTGCAGAGCACTGTACTAAGCGCTTGGGAAGTACAAGTTGGCAACATCTAGAGACGGTCCCTAACAGGGGGCTCACAGTCTAGAAGGGGGAGACAGACAACAAAACATATAAACCAAATAACATAAATAACATAATGTCTTCAAGGCCTGCAGTAAGTAACACCTACCTATGTGAGGTTGTAGGGCCGATAATCAATCAATCAATCGTATTTATTGAGCGCTTACTGTGTGCAGAGCACTGTACTAAGCGCTTGGGAAGTCCAAGTTGGCAACATCTAGAGACAGTCCCTACCCGACAGTGGGCTCACAGTCTAAAAGGGGGAGAAAGAGAACAAAACCAAACATACTAACAAAATAAATAGAATAGATATGTACAAGTAAAATGAATAGAGTAATAAATATGTACAAACATATATGCATATATACAGGTACAGATAATAAGTAACCCCCTTTTAGACTGTGAGCCCACTGTTGGGTAGGGACTGTCTCTATGTGTTGCCAATTTGTACTTCCCAAGCGCTTAGTACAGTGCTCTGCACATAGTAAGCGCTCAATAAATACGATTGATTAACTCCCATCTGTACGGCAAGGTTGTAAGGCCTACAACAAGTAACTCTTGTCTGTACAAGGCTGTAATAAGCGCTCAAATACGATTGATTGATTAATAACAGAGACCATTGAAAATTCACAACCATGTCGGTCCTTCATCGCTCATCCTCGCGTCGCTGTAACTCAATAAAAGGACAGTGGGAACGGAACTCGGGGCTGCTCGCCGCTCGTGCCTCTCTTGGGAGGTGAGCGCGTGTTTTGTTTCGTCGTCCGTCTCCCCCTTCAATTAATCAATCAATCAATCAATCGTATTTACTGAGCAGGGTTCGAGAACCCAAGATGGTGACGCAGACGATAGGAAAAATGACTCGGAGACATGAATTCAGATGGACCAGGAAAGGAGGAGAGTTGACTACCTGCCCATTCATTCATTCATTCATTCAATCGTATTTATTGAGCGCTTACTGTATGCAGAGCACTGGACTAAGCGCTTGAGAAGTACAAGTCGGCAACATATAGAGACGGTCCCTACCCGAGTCATTTTTCCTTCTAAGCCGTGAGCCCGTCGTCGGGTAGGGACCGTCTCTACATGTCGCCGACTTGTACTTCCCAAGCGCTTAGTTCAGTGCTCCGCACACAGTAAGCGCTCTATAAATACGATTGAATGAATGAATATTCTATTTATTTTGTTAATGATGTGCATTTAGCTTTAATTCTGTTTGTTCTGACGACTCGACACCCGTCCACATGTTTCGTTTTGTCATCCGTCTCTCCCTCCTAGACCATGAGCCCATCGTCGGGTAGGGACCGTCTCTACATGTTGCCGACTTGTACTCCCCAAGCGCTTAGTTCAGTGTTCCGCACGCACTAAGCGTTCTATAAATACGATTGAATAAATGAATATTCTATTTATTTTGTTAATGATGTTCATTTAGCTTTAATTCTGTTTGTTCTGACGACTCGACACCCGTCCACATGTCTCGTTTTGTCATCCGTCTCCCCCTTCTAGACCGTGAGCCCGTCGTCGGGTGGGGACCGTCTCTAGACGTTGCCGATTTGCACTTCCCAAGCGCTTAGTACAGTGCCCTGCTCACAGTGAGCGCTCAATAAATATGATTGAATGAATGAATGAATGAACGGGCAGGTAGTCAACTTTCCTCCTTTACTGCTCCATCTGAACCCATGTCTCCGAGTCATTTTTCCTATCATCTGCGTCACCACCTTGGGTTCTCGAACCCTGCGGCCGATTTACACCGGTTAACCTATTTTGCACCCTACTTTTCGATAACAGCGCTTAGAACAGTGCTTTGCACATAGTAAGCGCTTAACAAATACCATCTTTATTATTATTATTCTTAACAAAAGCCCTACTGAGAGCTCACCTCCTCCAGGAGGCCTTCCCAGACTGAGCCCCCTTTTTCCTCTCCTCCTCCCCATTCCCCCCACCCCAGCCCTACCTCCTTCCCCTCCCCACAGCACCTGTAATAATAATAATAATAATAATGATAATAATAATAATAATAATGGCATTTATTAAGCACTTACTATGTGCAAAGCACTGTTCTAAGTGCTGGGGAGGTTACAAGGTGATCAGGTTGGCCCACGGGGGGCTCACAGTCTTCATCCCACTAAGCCATTCCTAATCAATCAATCGTATTTATTGAGCACTTACTGGGTGCAGAGCACTGGACTAAGCGCTTGGGAAGTACAAATTGGCAACGTATAGAGACAGTCCCTACCCAACAGTGGGCTCACAGTCTAAAAGGGGGAGACAGAGAACAAAACCAAACATACTAACAAAATAAAATAAATAGAATAGATATGGACAAGTAAAATTCGCGGGGGACGGGAGAGAGCCGGGCTCTGATTGGTCCTCGGCTGCCCCCTCGTGAGGGGCAGGAGAAAGCCGGGCCCTGATTGGTCCTCGGCTGCCCCTTCGCGGCGGACGGGAGAGAGCCGGGCCCTGATTGGTCCTCGGCTGCCCCCTCGTGAGGGACAGGAGAAAGCCGGGCCCTGATTGGTTCTCGGCTGCCCCTTCGCGGGGGACGGGAGAGAGCCGGGCCCCGATTGGTCCTCGGCTGCACATTCGTGAGGGACAGGAGAAAGCCGGGTTCTGATTGGTCCTCGGCTGCCCCTTCGCGGGGGACGGGAGAGAGCCGGTCCCTGATTGGTCCTCGGCTGCCCCCTCGTGAGGGGCAGGAGAAAGCCGGTCCCTGACTGGTCCCCGGCTGCCCCGCGGAGTAGGAGGAGGAGGAGGAGGAGGAGGAGGCGGGTCCTGATTGGCTCTCGGCTTCCTCTTCTCGGGGGACGGGAGAAAGCCGGGCTCTGATTGGTCCTCAGCTGCCTCCTCGTGAGGGACCGGAAAAAGCCGGGCCCTGATTGGTCCTCGGCTGCCCCGAGGAGGAGGAGGAGGAGGAGGAGGAGGAGGAGGAGGAGGAGTCTGATTGGTCCTCGGTTGCCCCTTCGTGAGGGACAGGAGAAAGCCGGGCCCTGATTGGTTCTCGGCTGCCTCTTCGTGAGGGGCAGGGGAAAGCCGGGCCCTATTGGTCCTCGGCTGCCAGGAGAAGGAGGAGGAGGAAGAGGAGGAGGAGGAGGAGGAGGAGGAGGAGGCGGGCTCTGATTGGTCCTCGGTTCCCCCCTCGTGAGGGACCGAAGGAAGCCGGGCCCTGATTGGTCCGCGGCTTCCCCTTCGTGAGGGACAGGAGAAAGCCGGGCCCTGATTGGTCCTCGGCTGCCCCGAGGAGGAGGAGGAGGAGGAGGAGGCGGGCTCTGATTGGTCCTCGGCTGCCCCCTCGTGAGGGACCGAAGAAAGCCGGGCCCTGATTGGTCCGCGGCTGCACATTCGCGAGGGACAGCAGAAAGCCGGGTTCTGATTGGTCCGCGGCTGCCCCTTCGCGAGGGGCAGGAGAAAGCCGGGCCCTGATTGGTCCGCAGCTGCCCCTTCGTGAGGGACAGGAGAAAGCCGGACCCTGATTGGTCCTCGGCTGCCCCTTCGTGAGGGGCAGGAGAAAGCCGGGCCCTGATTGGTGCTCGGCTGCCCCGAGGAGGAGGAGGAGGAGGAGGAGGAGGAGGAGGAGGCCTTTTGTGATTGGTCCTCGGCTGCCCCCTCGTGAGGGACCGAAGAAAGCCGGACCCTGATTGGTCCGCGGCTGCCCCTTCGTGAGGGGCAGGAGAAATCCGGGCCCTGATTGGTCCGCGGCTTCCCCTTCGTGAGGGGCAGGAGAAATCCGGGCCCTGATTGGTCCTCGGCTGCCCCTTCTTGAGGGATAGGAGAAAGCCGGGCCCTGATTGGTGCTCGGCTGCCCCGAGGAGGAGGAGGAGGAGGAGGAGGAGGAGGAGGAGGCGGGCTCTGATTGGTCCTCGGCTGCCCCGAGGAGGAGGAGGAGGAGGAGGAGGAGGAGGAGGCGGGCTCTGATTGGTCCTCGGCTGCCCCCTCGTGAGGGACCGAAGAAAGCCGGGCCCTGATTGGTCCGCGGCCGCCCCTCGGAGTCGGAGTCGGAGTCGGAAGCGGGCCCTGATTGGCCCTCTGCTTCTTCTTCGCGGTGTGGGGGACGGGAGAGAGGCGGGTCCCGATTGGTCCGCGGCTGCCCCTTGGCGGGGGACGGGAGAGAGGAGGCGGGCGCCGATTGGTCCGCGGGTGCGCGCGCGTGCGCGGGGCCGTGGCGGGAGTCGTTCCGTCGGTGTGGTCTCCCCCATCGCATCTCCTCCTCCCTTGTGCGCGATGTCGGTGCAGCCGAAGGCGTCCCTGGGCCTGGACGGGCCGGCCGAGCTGGGCTTCGTGCGCTTCTACCTGGCCCTGCCCGCCAAGCCCCAGACCACCGTGCGCCTCTTCGACCGGGGCGACTACTACACCGCCCACGCCCACGACGCCCTGCTGGCCGCCGCCCACGTCTTCAAGACCCAGGCCGTCGTCAAGATGCTCGGCGCCCCCGGTGACCCGGCGGGGCTCCGAGGGAGGCGGGGGGGGCGCTCAGTACAGTGCCCTGCGCGCGGCAATCAATCAATCATATGTATCGAGCGCTTACTATGTGCAGAGCACTGGACTAAGCGCTTGGGAAGTCCAAGTTGGCAACATCTAGAGACGGTCCCTGCGCGCAGTAATCAATCAATCATATTTATTGAGCGCTTACTATGTGCAGAGCACTGTACTAAGCGCTTGGGAAGTACAAGCTGGCAACATCTAGAGACGGCCCCTGCGCGCAGTAATCAATCAATCATATGTATTGAGCACTTACTATGTGCAGAGCACTGGACTGAGCGCTTGGGAAGTCCAAGTTGGCAACATCTAGAGACGGTCCCTGCGCGCAGTAATCAATCAATCAATCAATCATATGTATTGAGCGCTTACTATGTGCAGAGCACTGGACTAAGCGCTTGGGAAGTCCAAGTTGGCAACATCTAGAGACGGTCCCTGCGCGCAGTAATCAATCAATCATATTTATCGAGCGCTTACTATGTGCAGAGCACTGGACTAAGCGCTTGGGAAGGACAAGTTGGCAACATCTAGAGACGGTCCCTGCGCGTGGTAATCAATCAATCAATCAGTCGTATTTATTGAGCGCTTACTATGTGCAGAGCACTGGACTAAGCGCTTGGGAAGTCCAAGTTGGCAACATCTAGAGACGGTCCCTGCGCGCAGTAATCAATCAATCAATCATATGTATCGAGCGCTTACTATGTGCAGAGCACTGTACTAAGCGCTTGGGAAGTACAAATTGGCAACATCTAGAGACGGTCCCCGCGCGCAGTAATCAATCATCAATCAATCGTATGTATCGAGCGCTTACTATGTGCAGAGCACTGTACTAAGCGCTTGGGAAGTACAAGTTGGCAACATCTAGAGACGGTCCCTGCGCGCAGTAATCAATCAATCAATCAATCATCATATTTATTGAGCGCTTACTATGTGCAGAGCACTGTACTAAGCGCTTGGGAAGTCCAAGTTGGCAACATCTAGAGACGGTCCCTGCGCGCAGTAATCAATCAATCAATCAATCAATCATATTTATTGAGCGCTTACTATGTGCAGAGCACTGTACTAAGCGCTTGGGAAGTCCAAGTTGGCAACATCTAGAGACGGTCCCTGCGCGCAGTAATCAATCAATCAATCATATGTATCGAGCGCTTACTATGTGCAGAGCACTGGACTAAGCGCTTGGGAAGTACAAATTGGCAACATCTAGAGACGGTCCCCGCGCGCAGTAATCAATCATCAATCAATCGTATTTATTGAGCGCTTACTATGTGCAGAGCACTGGACTAACCGCTTGGGAAGTACAAGTTGGCAACATCTAGAGACGGTCCCTGCGCGCAGTAATCAATCAATCAATCAATCATCATATTGAGCGCTTACTATGTGCAGAGCACTGTACTAAGCGCTTGGGAAGTCCAAGTTGGCAACATCTAGAGACGGTCCCCGCGCGCAGTAATCAATCAATCGTATGTATTGAGCGCTTACTATGTGCAGAGCACTGTACTAAGCGCTTGGGAAGTCCAAGTTGGCAACATCTAGAGACGGTCCCTGCGCGCAGTAATCAATCAATCAATCATATTTATTGAGCGCTTACTGTGTGCAGAGCACTGGACTAAGCGCTTGGGAAGTACAAGTTGGCAACATCTAGAGACGGTCCCTGCATGCAGTAATCAATCAATCAATCAATCATATGTATTGAGCGCTTACTGTGTGCAGAGCACTGTACTAAGCGCTTGGGAAGTACAAATTGGCAACATCTAGAGACGGCCCCTGTGCGCAGTAATCAGTCAATCAATCATATGTATTGAGCGCTTACTATGTGCAGAGCACTGGACTAAGCTCTTGGGATGTCCAAATTGGCAACATCTAGAGACGGTCCCTGTGCGCAATAATCAATCAATCAATCAATCATATTTAATGAGCGCTTACTATGTGCAGAGCACTGTACTAAGCGCTTGGGAAGTACAAATTGGCAACATATAGAGACGGTCACTACCCAACATTGGGCTCGCAGTCTAAAAGGGGGAGACGGAGAACAAAACCAAACATACTAACAAAATAAAATAAATAGAATAGATATGGACAAGTAAAATAAATAATAGAGTAATAAATCTGTACAAACATCTATACATATGTACAGGTGCTGTGGGGAAGGGAAGGAGGTAAGATGGGGGGGATGGAGAGGGGGACGGGGGGGGAGCGCAGTAGGCGCTCAATAAGGGCGACTGAGTGAACTGGACGGGCTGGGCAATCAATCAATCAATCAATCCGTCGTATTTATTTTTAGACTGTGAGCCCACTGTTGGGTAGGGACCGTCTCCATATGATGATGATGGCATTTGTTAAGCGCTTACTATGTGCCAAGCACTGTTCTAAGCGCTGGGGAGGCTACAAGGTGATCAGGTTGTCCCACTTGAGGCACACAGTCTTCATCCCCATTATACAGATGAGGTAACTGAGGCCCAGAGAAGTGAAGGGACTTGCCCAAAGTCACCCGGCTGACAATTGGTGGAGCCGGGATTTGAACCCACGACCTCTGACTCCCAAGCCTGGGCTCTTTCTGATGAGCCACGCGACTTGCCCTTCCCAAGCGCTTAGTCCAGTGCTCCGCACACAGTAAGCGCTCAATAAACACGATTGATGATGAGGATTGATTGAGCGCTCACTGTGTGTGGAGCACTGGACTGAGCGCTTGGGAAGTTAGGAGAAGCAGCGTGGCTCAGTGGAAAGAGCCCGGGCTGGGGAGTCAGAGGTCGTGGGTTCAAGTCCCGGCTCCGCCGCTTGTCAGCTGGGGGACTTTGGGCAAGTCGCTTCACTTCTCTGGGCCTCAGTGACCTCAGCCGCAAAATGGGGATTAATATTGTGAGCCCCACGTGGGGCAACATGTTCGCCTTGTATCCTCCCCAGCGCTTAGGACAGTGCTTTGCACATAGTAAGCGCTTAACAAATACCAAAATTATTATTTTTATTATTACAATTTGGCAACACATAGAGACAGTCCCTACCCAACAGCAGGTCACAGCCTAGAAGGGGGAGACAGAGAACCAAACCAAACATATTAACCAAATAAAATAAATGGAATAGGTATGTACAAGTAAAATAAATAGAGTAATAAATATGTACAAACATATACACATATATACAGGTGCTGTGGGGAAGGGAAGGAGGTAAGACGGGGGGGATGGAGAGGGGGAGGAGGGGGAGAGGAAGGAGGGGGCTCAGTCTGGGAAGGCCTCCTGGAGGAGGTGAGCTGTCAGTAGGGCCTTGAAGGGAGGGCAGGGGTCTCTGGGGGGCTGAGGGGGACTGGGCAGGGTCTCTGGGGGGCTGTGGGGGACTAGGGCTCAATAAATGCGATTGATTGACTAGGGCTGAGCAGGGGTCTCTGGGGGGCTGAGGGGGGTGGGCAAAGTGCTGGGCAGGGGGCTCTGGGGGGGCTGAGGGGGGTGGGCAGAGGGCTGGGGGGCTGGGAGGGGCTGGGCAGGGGGCTCTGGGGGCTGTGCTGGGCAGGGGGCTGTGAGGGGCTGTGGAGGCTGGGCAGGGGGCTCTGAGGGGCTGTGGAGGTTGGGCAGGGGGCTCTGGGGGGCTGAGAGGGCTGGGCAGAGGACTGGAGGCTGTGAGGGGCTGCGCAGGGGCCTGAGGGGACTGGGGAGGGGGCTGAGGGGCTGGGCAGGGGGCCCTGGGGGGCTAGACAGGGAGCTGAGGGAGGTGGGCAGAGGGCTGGGGGCTGTGGAGGCTGGGCAGGGGTTTCTGGGGGGCTGGATGGGGGCTGGGCAGGGGGCTCTGGGGGGCTGAGGGGGCTGAGCAGGGGGCTCTGGGGGGCTGAGGGGGGTGGAGGGGCTGGGCAGGGGGCTCTGGGGGGCTGGGCAGGGGTTAAGGGGACTGGGGAGGGGGCTGGGAGGCTGGGCAGGGGGCTCTGGGGGGCTGGGCAGAGGGCTGAGGGGGCTGTGGAGGCTGGGCGGGGGGGCTCTGGGGGGCTGTGAGGGGCTGCGCAGGGGCCTGAGGGGACTGGGGAGGGGGCTGAGGGGCTGGGCAGGGGGCTGAGGGGGGCTGAGAGGCTGGGGAGGGGGCTCTGGGGGCTGTGAGGGGTGGGCAGGAGACTGAGGGGACTGGGGAGAGGGCTGAGGGGCTGGGGAGGGGGCTGAGGGGCTGGGCAGGGGGCCCTGGGGGCTGGGCAGGGGGCTGAGGGAGGTGGGTAGAGGGCTGGGGGCTGGGAGGGGCTGGGCAGGGGGCTGAGGGGACTGTAGAGGCTGGGCAGGGGGCTCTGGGGGGCAGAGGGGACTGGGCAGGGGGCTCTGGGGGGCTGAGGGGCTGTGAGGGGCTGGGCACGGGGCTGAGCAGGGGGCTGAGGGGGTTGGGCAGGGGGCTTTGGGGGGCTGGGCCCAGGGCTGAGGCCTGGGGCTGTGGAGGCTGGGCAGGGGATTGGGTGGGGGGCTGAGCGGGCACTGAGGGGGCTTTAGGGCTGAGGGACTGACTGGGCAGGGGTCTTGGAGGGGGATGTGGACGCTGGGCAGGGGTCTCGGAGGGTGGGCAGGGGGCTGGGGGGGCTTATGTTGCCAACTTGTACTTCCCAAGCACTTAGTACAGTGCTCTGCACACCGTAAGCGCTCAATAAATACAATTGATTGATTGAGAAGGGGGATTAGAACCCGGGTCCTTCCGACTAAAAGGCCCAGGCTCCGTGAACTGAGCCATGCTGCTTCTCAGCTTCCCTCCGGGGAGGTGGGGAGGGATGTTCGTTCATTCATTCATTCAATCGTATTTATTGAGCGCTTACTGTGTGCAGAGCACTGGACTAAGCGCTTGGGAAGTCCAAGTTGGCAACATCTAGAGACGGTCTCTGCCCAACAGCGGGCTCACAGTCTAGAAGGGGAGACAGACAACAAAACAAAACATATTAGCAGAATAAAATAAATAGAATAAATATGTACAAGTAAAATAAATAGAGTAGTAAGTATGTACAAACATATATACAGGTGCTGTGGCAGGGGGGGAGAAGAAGGTAAGGCGGGGGAGAGGGGGGAGTCCCGTTAGCACCTCTCGATGAGGGAAAAATAATAATAATTAATAATGGTCGTATTTGTTAATAATAATAATAATGGTGGTATTTGTTAAGCGCTTACTGTGTGCAAAGCACTGTTCTAAGCACTGGGTAGGAAACAAGGTGATCAGGTTGTCCCTCATGGGGCTCACAATTTTAATCCCCATTTTACAGATGAGGTAACTGAGGCACAGAGAAGTGAAGTGGCTTGCCCAAGGTCACCCAGCTGACAAGTGGCAGAGTCAGGATTCATTCATTCATTCAGTCGTATTTATTGAGCGCTTCCTGTGTGCAGAGCACTGGACTAAGCACTTGGGAAGTCCAAGTTGGCAACATCTAGTGACGGTCCCTACCCAACAGCGGGCTCACAGTCTAGAAGGGGGAGGCAGACAACAAAACAAAACATATTAACAAAATAAAATAAGTAGAATAAATATGTACAAGTAAAATAGAGCAAATATATACAAATATGTACAAATATATATATACATATATACAGGTGCTGTGGGGGGGCCTTTTGAAATAATAGCCTCACATCTCACCACAAAAACTTTATTGAGCACGAGGCCGACAGGGGGATACAACCCCGCCCCCTCCGCCCGGGACGACTTTAAATAATAATAATGATAGCATTTATTAAGCACTTACTACTACTAATAATAATGGTAGCATTTATTAAGCGCTTACTATGTGCAAAGCACTGTTCCAAGCGCTGGGGAGGTTAACTAGGTGATCAGGTTGTCCCACGGGGGGCTCACAGTCTTCATCCCCATTTTCCAGATGAGGTGACTGAGGCCCAGAGAAGTTAAGTGACTTGCCCAAAGTCACACAGCTGGTAAGTGGTGGAGCCGGGACTTGAACCCATGACCTCTGACTCCAAAGCCCAGGCTCTTTCCACTGAACCACGCTGCTTCTCCAGTAAATGGAACAGTCACCCAGCTGATAAGTTGCCAATTTGTACTTCCCAAGCGCTTAGTACAGTGCTCTGCACACAGTAAGTGCTCAATAAATACGATTGATGATGATGATAAGTGGCAGAGCTGGGATTTGAACCCATGACCTCCGACTCCAAAGCCCGGGCTCTTTCCACTGAGCCACGCTGCTTCGCTCTGTGCAAAGCACTGTTCTAAGTGCTGGGGAGGGTACAAGGTGATCAGGTGGGCCCACGGTGGGGGCTCACAGTCTCCTCATCCCCATTTTACAGACGAGGTAACCGAGGCCCAGTGAAGTGACTTGCCCAAAGTCACATGGCTAATTGGCAGAGGCGAGATTCGAACCCATGACCTCTGCCTCCCAAGCCCGCTCTCTTTCCACTTAGTACAGTGCTCTGCGCATAGTAAGCGCTCAATAAATACGATTGATGATGATGATGATGATGATGAGCCACGCTGCTTCCCCAAGCGCTTACTACATGCCCAGCACTGCTCCAAGTGCTGGGATGCGGTGGACCATCTTGGGGGCGGGGAGGACGTGGCCCATAATAATAATAATAATGATGATGGCATCTGTTAAGCGCTTACTATCATCATCATCATCATCATCAATCGTATTTATTGAGCGCTTACTATGTGCAGAGCACTGTCCTAAGCGCTTGGGAAGTACAAATTGGCAACCTATAGAGACAGTCCCTACCCAACAGTGGGCTCACAGTCGAAAAGGGGGAGACAGAGAACAAAACCAGACATACTAACAAAATAAAATAAATAGGATAGATATGGACAAATAAAATAAATAAATAAATAGAGTAAAAAAATATGTACAAACATATATCCATATATACAGGTGCTGTGGGGAAGGGAGGGAGGTAAGATGGGGGGATGGAGAGGGGGACGAGGGGGAGAGGAAGGAAGGGGCTCAGTGTGGGAAGGCCTCCTGGAGGAGGTGAGCTCTCAGCAGGGCCTTGAAGGGAGGAAGAGAGCTAGCTTGGCGGAGGGGCAGAGGGATTGGGGGCATTACTATGTGCAAAGCACTCCGTCCCTCCTCCGGCGGAGGCGAACACGGCGTCGCTTGCGCCTGTCCCGTTAGGCGCCCAGCGGCTGGAAAGCGTGGTGCTCAGCAAGATGAACTTCGAGGCCTTCGTGCGAGACCTGCTGTTGGTGTTGCACTACCGCGTCGAAGTCTTCAAGAACAAGACGGGGAGAGGCGCCAAGGACAACGACTGGCACGTGGCTTACAAGGTGGGCCCCCGGTCGCCCCCGCCGGGCTACGTATCGGACGGTGGTGGAACAGGGACCTGATGATGATCATCGTCAATCGTATTTATTGAGCGCTTACTGTGTGCAGAGCACTGTACTAAGCGCTTGGGAAGTCCAAGTTGGCAACATCTAGAGACAGTCCCTACCCACCAGTGGGCTCACAGTCTAAAAGGGGGAGACAGAGAACAAAACCAAACATACCAATAAAATAAATAGAATAGATATGTACAAATAAAATAGAGTAATAAATATGTACAAACATATATACAGGCTGATGATGGTATTCCTTAGGCGCTTACTATGTAATAATGGCATTTGTTAAGCGCTTACTATGTGCCAAGCACCGTTCTAAGCGCTGGGGGGATACAAGGTGATCAGGTTGTCCCACGGGGGGCTCACAGTCTTAATCCCCATTTTCCAGATGAGGGAACTGAGGCTCGGAGAAGTGAAGTGACTTGCCCAAGGTCACACAGCAGACATGTGGCGGAGTCGGGATTCGAACCCATGACCTCTGACTCCCAAGCCCGGGCTCGTTCCACTGAGCCACGCTGCTTCTCTGCCGAGCACCGTTGGGTAGTTACAAGGTGATCTGGTTGTCCCACGGTGGGGGGCTCCCAGTCTTCACCCCCATTTTGCAGATGAGGCAACTGAGGCTCAGAGGAGTGAAGTGACTTGCCCAGGTCCACACAGCAGACATGTGGCGGAGCTAGGATTCGAACCCGCGACCTCTGACTCCAAAGCCTGGGCTCTTTCCACTGAGCCAAGCTGCAGTAGTAGACTTTTAGACTGTGAGCCCACTGTTGGGTAGGGACCGTCTCTATATGTTGCCAACTTGTACTTCCCAAGCGCTTAGTACAGTGCTCTGCACACAGTAAGCGCTCAATAAATACGATTGGTGGATAGTAGGAAGAAATAGAAGTAGTTGTAGTAGAAGAATCAGCGTGGCTTAGTGGTAAGAGTCTGGGCTTGGGGGTCAGGCCGTGGGTTCAAATCCCGGTTCCGCCACTTGTCTGCTGTGTGGCCCTGGGCAAGCTACTTAACTTCTCTGTTCCTCAGGTCCCTCATCTGGAAAATGGGGATTCATTCATTCATTCAATCGTATGTATTGAGCGCTTACTGTGTGCAGAGCACTGTACTAAGCGCTTGGGAAGTACAAGTTGGCAAAACATAGAGACGGTCCCTACCCGACAGCGGGCTTACAGTCTAGAAGCGGGAGACAGACAACAAAACCAAACATACTAACAAAATAAAATAAATAGAATAGATATGGACAAGTAAAATAAATAAATAGAGTAATAAATATGTACAATTTACAGTGCTTGCCAAAATAAAAAAAAAGATAATCAGAAGGAAGAAATAATCAGAGATTGTGCACATATCTGGGATAGAACATCATCAATCATCAATGGTATTTATTGAGCACTTACTGTGTGCAGAGCACTGTACTAAGCGCTTGGGAAGTCCAAGTTGGCAACATATAGAGACAGTCCCTACACAACAGTGGGCTCACAGTCTAAAAGGGGGAGACAGAGAACAAAACCAAACATACTAACAAAATAAAATAAATAGAATAGATATGGGCAAGTAAAATAAACAAATAGAGTAATGAATATGTACAATTTACAATGCTTGCCCAAAAAAAAAGATAATCAGATAGAAGAAAAAATCAGATTGTGCACATATCTGGGATAGAACATCATCAATCATCAGTGGTATTTATTGAGCACTTACTTTGTGCAGAACACTGTCCTAAGCGCTTGGGAACTACAAGCTGGCAACATATAGAGACAGTCCCTACCCAGCAGTGGGCTCACAGTCTAAAAGGGGGAGACAGAGAACAAAATCAAACATACTAACAAAATAAAATAAATAGAATAGATACGGACAAGTAAAATAAACAAATAAATAGAGTAATAAATATGTACAATTTACAATGCTTGCCAAAATAAAAAAAAGATAATCAGAAAGAAGAAAAAATCAGAGATTGTGCACAGATCTGGGGTAGAACATCATCAATCATCAATCGTATTTATTGAGTGCTTATTGTGTGCAGAGCACTGTACTAAGCACTTGGGAAGTCCAAGTTGGCAACATATAGAGACGGTCCCTACCCAATAGTGGGCTCACAGTCTAAAAGGGAGACAGAGAACAAAACCAAACATACTAACAAAATAAAATAAATAGAATAGATATGTCCAAGTAAAATAAACAAATAAATAGAATAATAAATATGTACAATTTACAATGCTTGCCAAAAAAAAAAAGATAATCAGAAAGAAGAAAAAATCAGAGATTGTACACCTATCTGGGATAGAACAGTCTGACTGTGAGCCCCACATGGGACAACCTGATCACCTTGTATCCCCCCCAGCGCTTAGAACAGTGCTTGGCACATAGTAAGCGCTTAACAAATGCCATTATTATTATTATAACTAGTTCTGGTATTACACGGAAAAGGGGAGGAGCAATATTTTGAATTTAGACAAGCGTCTTTCGAACACCCTGTTTTAAGCGTGAGGCATGTGAACGTTCTTCATGTCTTCACTAAAGAAAAGGTAAAAAGAAAGAGGCAAATTGTTGTTTTAAAATTACCCAGCTATTCCATTGCATCATCCTCATTGTCAATCTTCCGTTAATCTCCTGTCAGTTTTCATTGTCATCTGTTACGGATGGGGTCGGACTGTGGACCGAATCAGAGGAATCTTGAGACAACGTTGCGGCCCGAAGTTTCTTTATGTTGTTGATGCTGATTGATTGACTGATTGATTGATGTCTGAATCCTTTACTGTTCGGTTCCATTTCTCCCACCCAGCAATTCCATTGCATCATCCTCATTGTCAATCTTTTGTTAATCTTCTGTCAGTTTTCATTGTCATCTGTTACGGATGGAGTAGGACTGTGGACCGAATCAGAGGACTCTTGAGACAGCGTTGCGGCCCGAAGTTTCTATATGTTGTTGATGCTGATTGATTGATTGATTGATGTCTGAATCCTTTACTGTTCGGTTCCATTTCTCCCACCCAGCTATTCCATTGCATCATCCTCATTGTCAATCTTTTGTTAATCTTCTGTCAGTTTTCATTGTCATCTGTTACGGATGGAGTAGGACTGTGGACCGAATCAGAGGACTCTTGAGACAGCGTTGCGGCCCGAAGTTTCTTTATGTTGTTGATGCTGATTGATTGATTGATTGATTGATGTCTGAATCCATTGCTGTTCGGTTCCATTTCTCCCACCCAGCAATTCCATTGCATCATCCTCATTGTCAATCTTCCGTTAATCTCCTGTCAGTTTTCATTGTCATCTGTTACGGATGGGGTCGGACTGTGGACCGAATCAGAGGAATCTTGAGACAGCATTGCGGCCCGAAGTTTCTTTATGTTGTTGATGCTGATTGATTGATTGATTGATTAATTGATGTCTGAATCCTTTACTGTTCGGTTCCATTTCTCCCACCCAGCAATTCCATTGCATCATCCTCATTGTCAATCTTTTGTTAATCTCCTGTCAGTTTTCATTGTCATCGGTTACGGATGGGGTAGGACTGTGGACCGAATCAGAGGACTCTTGAGACAGCATTGCGGCCCGAAGTTTCTTTACGTTGTTGATGCTGATAAATACGATCGATTGATTGATGTCTGCTGATAAATACGATCGATCGATCGATCGATTGATGTCTGAATCCTTTACTGTTCTGTTCAATTTCTCCCGGGCCCCCTCAGGCATCCCCGGGCAACCTCTCCCAGTTCGAGGAGGTGCTCTTCGGCAACAGCGACTCGTCCACGTCCATCGGCGTGGTGGGCGTCAAGCTGTCCACGGCCGACGGGCAGCGGTGCGTTGGCGTCGGCTACGTGGACTCGACCCACCGGAGGCTGGGCCTGTGCGAGTTCGCCGACAACGACCAGTTCTCCAACCTGGAAGCGCTGCTCGTGCAGCTCGGACCCAAGGAGTGCCTGCTCCCGGCCGGGGACACGGCGGGGGACATGGGGAAACTGAGGCAGGTGGGTTCCCGGCCGGGCCGGCCCCGCCCCTGCCAAACCGGGCCCTCCTCATCATTCAGTATGAAGAAATTCAGTCATTCAGTCGTATTTAGTGAGCGCTTACTGCGTGCAGAGCACCGGACTAAGCGCTTGGGAAGGCCAGGCTGGCAACAGATAGAGACGGTCCCTACCCGACAGCGGGCTCACAGGCTAGAAGGGGGAGACAGACAACGAAACAAAACATATTAACAAAATAAAATAAATAGAGTAATAAATATGTACAAACATATATACATATATATGTATAATAATAATAATAATGATTGTATTTATCAAGCGCTTACTATGTGCAAAGCATTGTTCTAAGCGCTGGGGGGATACAAGGTGATCAGGTTGTCCCACGGGGGGTCACACAGCTGACAGTTGGCAGAGGCGGGATTTGAACCCATGACCTCTGACTCCAAAGCCCGGGCTCTTTCCACAGAGCCACGCTGCTTCTCCATGTATATGTGTCATATTAAAGGTGGCATTTATTAAGCGCTTACTATGTGCAAAGCACTGTTCTAAGCGCTGGGGGGGATACAGTGTGATCAAGCTGTGCCACGTGAGGCTCACAGTCTTAATCCCCATTTTTACAGATGAGGGAACCGAGGCTCAGAGAAGTGAAGTGACTTGCCCAAAGTCACACAGCAGACTTGTGGTGGAGCCGGGATTCGAACCCATGACCGCTGACTCCAAAGCCCGGGCTCTTTCCACTGAGCCACGCTGACGTATTGTTATAATAATAACGATGGCATTTACTAGAAGCAGCGTGGCTCAGTGGAAGGAGCCCGGGCTTTGGAGTCAGAGGTCAGGGGTTCCAATCCTGGCACCGCCAGTTGTCAGCTGTGTGACTCTGGGCAAGTCACTTCACTTCTCTGGGCCTCAGTTCCCTCATCTGGAAAATGGGGATGAAGACTGTGATCCTGTGAATATATATATATATATATATATATATATATATAATGGCAATTTGTACTTCCCAAGCGCTTAGTACAGTGCTCTGCACATAGTAAGCGCTCAATAAATACGATTGATGATGATGATGATATATATATATATATACAGGTGCTGTGGGGAGGGGAAGGAGGTAAGGCAGGAGGAGGGGAAGAAATACTAGTAGTAGTAGAAGAAATAGTAGTAGAAGAAGAAATAGCTGTAGAAGAATTAGTAGTAGTGATAATAATAGTAATAATGATGACATTTATTAAGCGCTTACTATGTGCAAAGCACTGTTCTAAGCGCTGGGGAGGTTACAGGGTGATCAGGTTGTCCCACGGGGGGCTCCCAGTCTTAATCCCCATTTTCCAGATCATCATCATCATCATCAATCGTATTTATTGAGCGCTTACTATGTGCAGAGCACTGTAGTAAGCGCTTGGGAAGTACAAATTGGCAACATATAGAGACAGTCCCTACCCAACAGTGGGCTCACAGTCTAAACGGGGGAGACAGAGAACAAAACCAAACATACTAACAAAATAAAATAAATAGAATAGATATGGACAAGTAAAATAAATAAATAAATAGAGTAATAAATCTGTACAAACATATATCCATATATACAGGGGCTGTGGGGAAGGGAAGGAGGTAAGGTGGGGGGGATGATGAGGGGGACGAGGGGGAGAGGAGGGAAGGGGCTCAGTCTGGGAAGGCCTCCTGAAGGAGGTGAGCTCTCAGCAGGGCCTTGAAGGGAGGAAGAGAGCTAGATGAGGGATGAGTGAACAGATGAGGGAACAGTGCTTTGCACATAGTAAGCGCTTAATAAATGCCGTCATTATTATTATTATTAGTGGAAAGAGTCAGGCTTGGGAGTCAGAAGAGGTGGGTTCTAATCCCAGCACCGCCACTTGTCTGCTGTGTGGCCTTGGGCAAGCCACTTAACTTCTCTGTGCCTCAGTTAACCCATCTGTCATCTGTCATAGCCCCACGTGGGACAACCTGATCACCTTGTATCCCCCCCAAGCGCTTAGAACAGTGCTTGGCACATAGTAAGCGCTTAACAAATACCAACATATGCTGGTATTGGCAATATGCTGCCAAGTTGTACTTCCCAAGCGCTTAGTACAGTGCTCTGCACAGAGAGCACTCCCCCTTCTAGACTGCGAGCCCGTTGTTGGGTAGGGACCCTCTCTGTATGTTGCCCACTTGTACTTCCCAAGCGCTTAGTACAGTGCTCTGCACACAGTAAGCGCTCAATAAATACGATTGAATGAATGAATGAACTGAGGCCCAGAGAAGTGAAGTGACTTGCCCAAAGTCACACAGCTGACAAGCGGCGGAGCTGGGATTTGAACCCATGACCCCCGACTCCAAAGCCCGGGCTGTTTCCACTGAGTCACGCTCCTTCTAGTAAATGCCATCATTATTATCGTGGCTCAGTGGAAAGAGCCCGGGCTTTGGAGTCAGAGGTCACGGGTTTGAATTCCGGCTCCACCACATGTCTGCTGTGTGACCTTGGGCAAGTCACTTCACTTCTCTGAGCCTCAGTTCCCTCATCTGTAAAATGGGGATTAGGACTGTGAGCCACACATGGGACAACCTGATCACCTTGTATCCGCCCCAGCGCTTAGAACAGTGCTTGGCACATAGTAAGCGCTTAACAAATGCCATTATTATTATTATTATTATTAATATGACAGACACATTCCCCGCCCACGCTGAGCGTTCAGTCTAGAGGGGGAGACAGACATTAAAAGAAAATACAGACATGGTACCTGGCTTGGGTTCAGCCCCACTTTTCCTCAGCTCCCGTTCTCTTCTGCGTCACCCTGACTCGCTCCCCCTTGCTCAGGTTGTCCCACGGGGGGCTCACAGTCTTCATCCCCATTTGACAGATGTGGGAACTGAGGCCCCTCGGGGGGCCAAAGTCACACAACTGACAGTTGGCGGAGTCGGGATTTGAACCCGTGACCTCCGTCTCCAAAGCCCGGGCCCGTCCCACTGAGCCACGCTGCTTCTCTAATGGCGATGCTGGGTTCCCTTAGCCAAGTCACTTCTCCGCGCCTCAGTCGCCTCCTCTGTCAAGCGGGGATGAAGACCGCGCGCCCCACGTAATAATAATAATAATAATAATGGCATTTATTAAGTGCTTACTATGTGCAAAGCACTGTTCTAAGCACGGGGGAGGCTACAAGGTGATCAGGTTGTCCCTCGTGGGGCTCACAAATTTAATCCCCGTTTTCCAAATGAGGTAACTGAGGCACAGAGAAGTGAAGTGACTAGGAGGCCTTCCCAGACTGAGCCCCTTCTTTCCTCTCCCCCTCGTCCCCCTCTCCATCCCCCCGTCTTACCTCCTTCCCTTCCCCACAGCACCTGTATATATGGATATATGGTTGTACATATTTATTACTCTATTTATTTATTTACTTATTTATTTATTTTACTTGTACATTTCTATCCTACTTATTTTATTTTGTTGGTATGTTTGGTTCTGTTCTCCGTCTCCCCCTTTTAGACTGTGAGCCCACTGTTGGGTAGGGACTGTCTCTATGTGATGCCAATCTGTACTTCCCAAGCGCTTAGTACAGTGCTCTGCACATAGTAAGCGCTCAATAAATACGATTGATTGATTGATTGTCCAAAGTCACCCAGCTGACAATTGGCAGAGCCGGGATTTGAACCCTCCAAAGCCGCTGCTCTTTCCTACTAAGCCATGCTGCTTCACGTGGGACGGGGACCGCGTCCAGCCCCGACCGTCCGGACCCCAGCGCTCAGCACAGCGCCCGGCACCTAGGAAGCGCTCCCCGCCTACCGGCCTTGGCACCGCGGCCGGCACCCGGGCATCCGGTGTCTTTTGGTTCCCGAACAGGTCGTCCAGCGCGGGGGAATCCTGAGCTCCGACCGGAAGAAGGCGGAATTCGCGACCAAGGACGTCGTGCAGGATTTGAACCGCCTGCTCAAGGCCAAGAAGGGGGAGGCGGTAAACAGTGCCGCCTTGCCGGAGATGGAGAACCAGGTGGGCCGGCGGGGGGCTTCTGCCCGGGGGGCTACCGCGGCGGCGGCGGCCGCGCCGGGCCGGGAGAACCGCCCCGTCGGAAGAACGGCGCCTTTCCGGGAGTCCCACAGCTCACTCAATCCGTCAGTCGTATTTCTGGAGCGCTTCCTGTGTGCAGAGCGCCGGACAAAGCGCTCGGGCGAGGAGATGATGATGATGGTGATGTCATCGGTTAAGCGCTTACTATTCATTCAGTCGTATTTATTGAGCGCTTACTGTGTGCAGAGCACTGGACTAAGCGCTTGGGAAGTCCAAGTTGGCAACGTATAGAGACGGTCCCTACCCCACAGTGGGCTCACAGTCTACAAGGGGGAGACAGAGAACAAAACAGAACAAAACATATTAACAAAATAAAATGAATAGAATTAAAATAAAATGAATGGAACAGACTATCGTCTTAAGAGAAGGCGATAGAACAATAAATATAGTAAGCGCTTAATAAAGGCCGTCATTATTAATAAACAGACACATTCCTTGCCCGCAAGAGGCTTCCGTGGGACATGGAATGGGCCAGTCAGTCATCATCATCATCATCATCAATCGTATTTATTGAGCGCTTACTGTGTGCAGAGCACTGTACTAAGCGCTTGGGAAGTACAAGTTGGCAACATATAGAGATAGTCCCTACCCAACAGTGGGCTCACAGTCTATTACTTAAGGATACCACCATTATTATTATTATTATTAGTGATATTAGTAATATTACTGTGTGCAGAGCGTCTGCTGAGCACCTGGGAGACGACAGAACAATAAATATAGTAAGCGCTTAATAAATGCCGTCATTATTAATAAACAGACACATTCCTTGCCCCCAAGAGGCTTCCATGGGACATGGAATGGGCCAGTCAGTCCATTACTTAAGGATACCACCATTATTATTATTATTAGTGATATTAGTAATATTACTGTGTGCAGAGCGTCTGCTGAGCACCTGGGAGAGGATAGAACAATAAATATAGTAAGCGCTTAATAAATGCCGTCATTATTAATAAACAGACACATTCCTTGCCCACAAGAGGCTTCCATGGGGACATGGAATGGGCCAGTCAGTCCATTACTTAAGGATACCACCATTATTATTATTATTATTAGTGATATTAGTAATATTACTGTGTGCAAAGCGTCTGCTGAGCACCTGGGAGACAGTAGAACAATAAATATAGTAAGCGCTTAATAAATGCCGTCATTATTAATAAACAGACACATTCCTTGCCCACAGGAGGCTTCCATGGGACATGGAATGGGCCAGTCAGTCCATTACTTAAGGATACCACCATTATTATTATTATTAGTGATATTAGTAATATTACTGTGTGCAGAGCATCTGCTGAGCACCTGGGAGACGATAGAACAATAATATAGTAAGCGCTTAATAAATGCCGTCATTATTAATAAACAGACACATTCCTTGCCCACAGGAGGCTTCCATGGGACATGGAATGGGCCAGTCAGTCCATTACTTAAAGATACCACCATTATTATTATTATTATTATTGGTGGTATTAGTAATATTACTGTGTGCAGAGCACCTGCTGAGCACCTGGGAGAGAAGAGAATGAGTAGACATGATCTCTGCCCTCAAGGTACTTTTCCAAATGCTAAGTTACATCATCACCATTATTATTATTATTATAATTATTATATTATTATAATTATTGAGCGCTTTCTATGTGCAAGAGCACTGTATTAAGCGCTTGGGAGAGGACAGTACAACGGAGTTGGCAGACACATTCGCTGCCGACAAGAAGCTCACAGTCTAGAAGGGAAGAATTGCTCAATAAATGTTCATTCATTCAGTCATATTTCTTGAGCGCTTATTGTGTGCAGAGCATTGATTAATTAAATAATAATGATAATGATGGTATTTGTTAAGCGCTTACTATGTGCAAAGCACTGTTCTAAGCACTGGGGGGATACAAGGTGATTATGTTGTCCCACGTGGGGCTCACGGTCTTACTCCCCATTTTCCAGATGAGGGAACTGAGGCCCAGAGAAGTGAAGTGACTTGCCCAAAGTCACCCAGCTGACAGTTGGTGGAGCCGGGATTTGAACCCATGACCTCCGATTCCAAAGCCCGGGCTCCTTCCGCAGAGCCACGCTGCTTCTCCAAGGGGCGACTATAGAATCCCCGTGGAAGTAAAATCATTTTCAATCAATCAGTGGTGTTTATTGAGCACTTACTGTCTTCAGAACACTGGACTAAGCATTTATAATAATAATAATAATTGTGGTATTTGTTAAGCGCTTAGAACGGTGCTTGGCACATAGTAAGCGCCTAACAAATACCATCATTATTATTATTATGTGCCAAGCACTGTTCTAAGCGCTAGGGGAGATACAAGGTAATCAGGGTGTCCCACAATGGACTCACAGTCTTAGTCCCCATTTTCCAGATGAGGTAACTGAGGCCCAGAGAAGTGAAGTGACCTGCCCAGAGTCACCCAGCTGACAGGTGGCGGAGCCGGGATTTGAACCCACGACCTCTGACTCCCAAGCCCGGGCTCTTTCCACTGAGCCACGCTGCTTCTCTAGATGCAGGGTGATTGTGTTGAGTACAGTCCCCGTCCCACATGGGGCTCATAGTCTCCTAATCCCCATTGTCCAGAAGAGATAAACGGCGTGGCTCAGTGGGGAGAGCCCGGGCTTGGGAGCCAGAGGTCGTGGGTTCTAATCCCGGCTCCTCCACTTGTCTGCTGTGTGACTCTGGGCAAGTCACTTCCCTTCTCTGGGCCTCAGTTCCCTCATCTGGAAAATGGGGATGAAGACTGAGCTCCACATGGGACAACCTGATTCCCTTATATCCCCACTGTGCTTGGCACATAGTAAGCGCTTAACAAATACCACCATTTTAGCGCTTAGTACAGTGCTCTGCACACAGTAAGCACTCAATAATGATGGCATTTGTTAAGCGCTTACTATGTGCAAAGCACTGTTCTAAGCACTGGGGGGATATAAGGTGATCAGGTTGTCCCACGGGGGGCTCACAGTCTTAATCCCCATTTTACAGATGAGGTAGCTGAGGCTCAGAGAAGTGAGGTGACTTGTCCAAGGTCACACAGCAGACGTGGGGGAGCCGGGATTAGAACCCATGACCTCTGACTCCCATGCCCAGGCTCTTTCCACTGAGCCACGCTGCTTCTCTGCCTGCTCAATAAATACGATTGATGGAACTTGTACTTCTCAAGCGCTTAGTACAGGGCTCTGCACACAGTAAGTGCTCAATAAATATGAATGAATGAATGAATAATCAATCAATCAATCGTATTTATTGAGGCACAGTAACTGAGGCACAGTAACTTCCCCAAGGTCACATGGCAGATAAGGGGAAGCAGCGTGGCTCAGTGGAAAGAGCCCGGGCTTTGGAGTCAGAGGTCATGGGTTCAAATCCTGGCTCCGCCACTTATCAGCTGTGTGACCTTGGGCAAGTCACTTCATCATCATCATCATCAATTGTATTTATTGAGCGCTTACTATGTGCAGAGCACTGTACTAAGCGCTTGGGAAGTGCAAATTGGCAAGTCACTTCACTTCTCTGGGCCCCAGTTCCCTCATCTGGAAAATGGGGATGAAGACTGGGAGCCCCCCGTGGGACAGTCTGATTACCTTGTATCTACCCCAGTGCTTAGAGCAGTGCTTGGCACATAGTGAGCGCTTAACAAATACCAACATTATTATTATTATTATCATTATTATTATTATTATTATAAGTGGCGGAGGTAAGTTTAGAACCCAGGTCCTTCTGAAGCCCAGGCCCGGGCTCCGTCCACTAGGCCACGTTGCTTAGACACGATAAATACGATTGAATGAATGAATGAATGTATATGTTTGTACATATTTATTACTCCATGTATTTATTTTACTTGTACATATTTATTCTATTTATTTTATTTTGTTAATATGTTTTGTTTTGTTGTCTGTCTCCCCCTTCTAGGCTGTGAGCCCTCTGTTGGGTAGGGACCGTCTCTAGGTGTTGCCTACTTGTACTTCCCAAGCGTTTAGTGCAGTGCTCTGCACACAGTAAGCGCTCAATAAATGTGATTGAATGAATGAATGAATGTGTTTGTACATATTTATTACTCTATGTATTTTACTTGTACATATTTTTTCTACTTATTTTATTTTGTTAATATGTTTTGTTGTTTGTCTCCCCCTTCTAGGCTGTGAGCCCGCTGTTGGGTAGGGACCGTCTCCCTATGTTGCCGACTTGTACTTCCCAAGCGCTTAGTACAGTGCTCTGCACACAGTAAGCGCTCAATAAATACGATTGAATGAATGAATGAATGAAAGAGCTTACGGTCTAATGAAACGATCCGTTTTCACTCCCCCCTTCTCAACGGTGAGCCTGTCGTTGGGTAGTGACCGTCTCTGTCCGTTGCCGACTTGGACTTCCCAAGTGCTTAGTACAGTGCTCTGCACACAGTAAGCGCTCAATAAATACGATTGAATGAATGAATGAATGAAAGAGCTTACGGTCTAATGAAACGATCCATTTTCACTCCCCCCTTCTCAGCGGTGAGCCCGTCGTTGGGTAGTGACCGTCTCTGTCCGTTGCCGACTTGGACTTCCCAAGCGCTTAGTACAGTGCTCTGCACACAGTAAGCGCTCAATAAATATGATTGAATGAATGAATGAATGAATGAAAGAGCTTAGGGTCTAATGAAACGATCTGTTTTCACTCCCCCCCTTCTCGACGGTGAGCCCGTTGTTGGGTAGGGACCGTCTCTGTCCGTTGCCGACTTGGGCTTCCCAAAGCGCTTAGTCCAGTGCTCTGCACGCAGTAAGCGCTCAATAAATACGACTGAATGAAGGAACGAATGAACTCCAGTCCTGCAGCCAGTGAAATCATCATCATCAATCGTATTTATTGAGCGCTTACTATGTGCAGAGCACTGTACTAAGCGCTTGGGAAGTACAAATTGGCAACATCTAGAGACAGTCCCTACCCAACAGTGGGCTCACGGTCTAAAAGAGTGGGCTCACATGGCAGATGTAGGGTAGGTAGGGTAGGGACCGTCTCTACCTGTTGCCAACTTGGACTTCCCAAGCGCTTAGTACAGTGCTCTGCACAAAGTAAGCGCTCAATAATTGATTGATTGATGTAGGGGTTTTTTTTTCCACTCCCCGATACAGTTGACCCGCCTTAGGACTCGTTTTTCCCGACTCCTTTTTCAGCGGCACGGCATAGCGGGAGACCGATCCCTCGTGACGACATTACGGTCTTGTGACCCCCCATAAGCTGCGGTTTGATCACGTTGTCGCGAGCCGGCCGGGGTATCAAAATAAAACCCGTGCGTGCCTGGGAAATACTTTCATTTGTCCAGGCCCCCGGGGTCGGGTGATTTATTTATTTTTTCCCCTCCACCCGTGTCAGTGAGAGGTTCATCTGCTGGTGGATAACAGCAGTGTGTGTTTCAGGACTTTAATTAATTTCCTTTTATAATAATAATAAAGATGATGACATTTATTAAGCGCTTGCTATGTGCAAAGCACCGTTCTAAGCGCTGAGGGGGTAACAAGGTGATGAGATTGTCCCACGGGGGGCTCACAGTCTTCACCCACCGTTTTACAGATGAGGGCACTGAGGCCCAGAGAAGCGATGGGACTTGCCCAAAGTCACCCAGCGGACAAGCGGCGGAGGCGGGATTTGAACCCGTGACCTCTGACTCCCAAGCCCGGGCTCTTTCCACTGAGCCACGCTGCTCCTTCTTTTATGGTATCCGATTGGCGTTTGTAATCCCGTCTCCACCGCTTTGTGTGACCTCGAACAAGTCACTTCACTATTTGTACTTCCCAAGCGCTTAGTACAGTGCTCTGCACATAGTAAGCGCTCAATAAATACGATTGATTGATTGATTGATTCACTTCCCTGGGCCTCAGTTCCCTCATCTGTAAAATGGGGATGGAGACGGCGAGCCCCCCGTGGGACAACCTGATCACCCCATAACCTCCCCAGCGCTTAGAACAGTGCTTTGCAAATAGTAAGTGCTTAATAAATGCCATTATTATTATTATTGTATCCCCTCCAGTGCTTAGAGCAGTGCCTTGCACATAGTAAGCACTTAAGAAATATCATTATTATTATTATTATTTATTACGTGCCAGGCACTCTAGTATATGCTGGGCTAGCTACAAGTTGATCAGGTTGGACCGAGTCTCTGTCCCACACAGGGCTCACGGTCTTAATCCCCATTTTACAGCTGAGGTAACTGAGGTTCAGAGACGGGAAGTGACTTAGCCAAGGTCCCACAGCACAGAAGTGGCGGAGCAGGGATTTCATTGATTTAGCTGAGTTTTTGTCGTCGCGTGGGGACGGTTTTAATTAGCTGCACTGTCACGGAGCCTGTCTGAGTTTTTAGAGGATCCCTTCAGCTCCTTACTTTGAATCAGAGAGGGGCTGTTGAATAATAATAATGGCATTTGTTGAGCGCTTACTGTGTGCAGAGCACTGTTCTAAGCGCTGGGGAGGATACAAGGTGATCAGATGGTCCCAAGCGGGGCTCACAGCCTTCATCCCCATTTTCCGGATGAGGGAACTGAGGCCCAGAGAAGTGAAGTGACTTGAAGAGAAGCAGCATGGCTCAGTGGAAAGAGCCCGGGCTTTGGAGTCAGAGGTCATGGGTTCAAATCCCGACTCCGCCAGTTATCAGCTGTGTGACTTCAGGCAAGTCAGTTCACTTCTCTGGGCCTCAGTTCCCTCATCTGTAAAAATGGGGTTGAAGACTGTGAGCCCCCCGTGGGCCAACCTGATCACCTTGAAATCTCCCCAGCGTTTAGAACAGTGCTTTGCACATAGTAAGTGCTTAATAAATGCCATCATTATTATTATTATTGCCCAAAGTCACACAGTGAGCCCACTGTTGGGTACCGTCTCTATATGCTGCCAACTTGTACTTCCCAGGCGCTTAGTACAGTGCTCTGCACACAGTAAGCGCTCAATAAATACGATTGATTGATTGGCGGAGCCGGGATTTGAACCCATGACCTCCGACTCCCAAGCCCGGGCTCTTTCCATTGAGCCGCGCTGCTTCCCTGAAGTTGAAGTAAACTGCCAGTGTTTGGAGGGAAGTTGCTTAAATTTGTTCACGAAAACTTGCAAAGTGGTTAGCGCCTGGAATTAAAATAATAATAGTAGTAATAATAATAATAATAATAATAAATGGTATTTGATAATCAATCGTATTTATTGAGCGCTTACTGTGTGCAGAGCACTGTACTAAGCCCTTGGGAAGTCCAAGTTGGCAACATACAGAGACGGTCCCTACCCAACAGTGGGCTCACAGTCTAGAAGGGGGAGGCAGAGAACAAAACCAAACATACTAACAAAATAAAATAAATGGAATAGCTATGCACAAGTAAAATAAATAAATAAATTGTGATAAATATGTACAACCATTTATACATATATATGTATATGTACATATACATTTATGCATATATACAGGTGCACTTACTCATCATCATCATCAATCGTATTTATTGAGCGCTTACTGGGTGCAGAGCACTGTACTAAGCGCTTGGGAAGTACAAGTTGGCAACATATAGAGACAGTCCCTACCCAACAGTGGGCTCACAGTCTAAAAGGGGGAGACAGAGAACAAAACCAAACATACTAACAAAATAAAATAAATAGAATTGCTATGCACAAGTAAAATAAATAAATTGTGATAAATATGTACAAACATTTATACATATATAAATATGTATACGTACATATACATTTATGCATATATACAGGTGCACTTACTCATCATCATCATCAATCGTATTTATTGAGCGCTTACTATGTGCAGAGCACTGTACTAAGCGCTTGGGAAGTACAAATAGGCAACATATAGAGACAGTCCCTACCCAACAGTGGGCTCACAGTCTAAAAGACTGTGCCAGGCACTGTACTAATCGCTGGGGTAGATCCAAGCTGATCATGTTGACACAGCCCGTGTCCCACACGGGGCTCACAGTTGATCAGTAAGCGCTTAGTACAGTTCTCTGCACATAGTAAGCGCTCAATAAATACGGTTGAAGGAATGAACGAATCCCCATTTTACAGAGGAGATATCTGAGGCCCAGAGAGAGGCAGCGGGGCTCAGTGGAAAGAGCAGGGGCTTTGGAGTCCGAAGTTCGAATCCCGGCCCCGCCAGTTGTCAGCTGGGTGACTTTGGGCAAGTCACTTCACTTCTCTGGGACCTCAGTTGTCTCATCTGGAAAATGGGGATGAAGACTGGGAGACCCCAGGGGACAACCTGATCACCTTGTAACCTCCCCAGCGCTTAGAACGGTGCTTTGCACATAGTAAGCGCTTAATGAATGCCGTCATTAGTATTTAAAAGTGAAGTGACTCGCCCAAAGTCACAGAGCAGACAGTAGTAATAATAATGATATTTGTTGAGCACTTACTATGTGCAAACCACTGTTCTAAGCGCTGGGGGGGTTACAAGGTGATTCATATATATATATATATATATATATATATATGTACACACACACACATATATATACATATGTATATATGTTTGTACATATTACTCTGTTTTATTTATACATGTTTATTCTAACTATTTTATTTGGTTAATATGTTTTGTTTTGTTGTCTATCTCCCCCTTCTAGACTGTGAGCCCACTGTTGGGTAGGGACCGTCTCTATATGTTGCCAACTTGGACCTCCCAAGCGCTTAGTCCAGTGCTCTGCACACAGTAAGCGCTCAATAAGTACGACTGACTGACTGAATGAATCAGGCTGTCCCACGCTCAATAAATGCGATTGAATGAATGAATGAATGAATGAACGTGGGGCTCACCGCCTTCACCCGCCTTTTACAGATGAGGGGACTGAGGCACAGGGAAGCGAAGTGACTCGTCCAAGGTCACACAAAGTGGTGGCGGCGGGATTAGCACCCAGGCCCGGGCTCTTTCAACTAGGTCACACCGCTGCCCGGTGAAAATCTCGATGTCACCCGCAATTTTCCTTTCCGCTTGGCCTCTTCTCAGGTCGCCGCCGCCTCCTTGTCGGCTGTAATCAAGTATCTCGAACTCCTGTCGGATGACTCCAATTTCGGACAGTTCGAACTGATGACTTTTGACCTCAGCCAGTACATGAAGCTGGATAACGCGGCCGTCCGAGCCCTGAATCTCTTTCAGGTAAACCCCAAGTTTCCCTCAATGCGGGGAAACTCGGTCGCCGTAATTGTGGTATTTGTGTACGTGCGTGGCTATTTTTAACAGTATTTAAGCGCTTACTATGTAACTGAAGTGCTGGGGTAGCTACAAGATAATCAGGTTGGGCGCCTGGTCGCAATCCCCCACAGGGATCGCAGCCTTAATCCCCATTTTGCAGATGAGGGAACTGAGGCCCAGGGAAGTGAAGCGACTTATTCAAGGTCACACAGCAGATTCGTTCATTCACTCAGTCGTGAGCGCTTACTGTGTGCAGAGCACTGGACTAAGCGCTTGGGAAGTACAAATTGGGAACATATAGAGACGGCCCCTACCCAACAACGGGCTCACAGTCTAGAAGTCGACTGTATATATGTATATACGTTTGTACATATTTATTACTCATTTATTTATTTTACCGGTACATATCTATTCTATTTATTTTATTTTGTTAGTATGTTTGGTTTTGTTCTCTGTCTCCCCCTTTTAGACTGTGAGCCCACTGTTGGGTAGGGACTGTCTCTAGATGTTGCCAACTTGGACTTCCCAAGCGCTTAGTACAGTGCTTTGCACACAGTAAGCGCTCAATAAATACGATTGATTGATTGATTGAAGTCGAGCAGGTAAGTGGCAGAGCCGGAATCAGAGCTCGGATGGTCTTGCCACTAAGCCACGCCGCTTCTTATTAGAGAAGCAGCGTGGCTCAGTGGAAAGAGCCCGGGCTTGGGAGTCAGAGGTCCTGGGTTCTAATCCCGCCTCCGCCACTTGTCTGCTGTGTGACTCTGGGCAAGTCACTTCACTTCTCTGGGCCCCAGTTCCCCCATCTGGAAAATGGGGATGAAGACCGTGAGCCCCATGTGGGACAACCTCATTACCTTGTATCCCCCCCCCAGCGCTTAGAACAGTGCTTGGCACATAGTAGGCGCTTAACAAATGCCATAGTTGTTAAACCGAGCCCGTTGTTTGGGTAGGGATTGCCTCTATCTGTTGCCGAGTTGTACCTTCCAAGCGCTTAGTACAGTGCTGTGACACAGTAAGTGCTCAGTAAATACAATTGAGTGAATGAATAAACGCCTTCCACTTGCCAAGCCCTGTGCTAAATGGGGGATAGGTACAATAATGCAATGAATGAATGAATAAATACACAAATAAATAAATAAATAAATAAATCTCCCCCTCGTCCCCCTCTCCATCCCCCCATCTTACCTCCTTCCCTTCCCCACAGCACCTGGATATATGTTTGTACATATTTATTACTCTATTTATTTATTTTACTTGTACATATCTATTCTATTTATTTTATTTTGTTAGTATGTTTGGTTTTGTTCTCTGTTTCCCCCTTTTAGACTGTGAGCCCACTGTCGGGTAGGGACCGTCTCTCTATGTTGCCAACGTGGACTTCCCAAGCGCTTAGTCCAGTGCTCTGCACACAGTAAGCGCTCAATAAATACGATTGATTGATTGATAATGGCATTTATTAAGCACTATGTGCAAAGCACTGTTCCAAGCACTGGGGAGGTTACAAGGCGATCAGGTTGTCCCACGGGGGGCTCCCAGTCTTCATCCCCGTTTTCCAGATGAGGAAACTGAGGCCTAGAGAAGTGAAGTGACTTGCCCAGAGTCACACAGCTGACAAGCGGCGGAGCTGGGATTTGAACCCATGACCTCTGACTTCAAAGCCCGGGCTCTTTCCACTGAGCCACGCTGCTTCTCGTAAGATAATCAGGTTGGACATAGTCCTGCCCCTAGTACAGTGCTCTGCACATAGTAAGCGCTCAATAAATACGATTGATGATGATGATGCCCCACAAGGCGCTGACAGTCTGAGGGGAGGGAGAACTATTATTTAACCCCCATTTTACAGATGACTTGCCCAAGGTCACCCAGCAGACACTCCGGAGGGAGAGACTGTCGACCTGTGTAGAGTAGAGTGATTACCCGAGCGTGACTCAGTGGAAAGAGCCCGGGCTTTGGAGTCAGAGGTCATGGGTTCCAATCCCGGCTCCGCCACTTGCCAGCTGGGTGACTTTGGGCAAGTCACTTCACTTCTCTGGGCCTCAGTTCCCTCATCTGGAAAATGGGGATGAAGACCGTGAGCGCCCCGTGGGACAACCTGGTCACCTTGTAACCTCCCCAGCGCTTAGAACAGTGCTTGGCGCATAGTAAGCGCTTAATAAATGCCATCATTATTATTATTAGTCAGAGGAAATTTCTGTAATTTGCAGTTATTCATTCATTCAATCGTATTTATTGAGCGCTTACTGTGTGCAGAGCACTGGACTAAGCGCTTGCGGGGGTCCAAGTCGGCAACATATAGAGACGGTCCCTACCCAACAACGGACTCACAGGCTAGAAGGGGGAGACGGACAATGCAAAACATGTAGACCGGTGAAATCAAAATCGTCAGAACAAATAGAATTATAGCTATAATGCACATCATTAACAAAATGAATAGTCCACTTAGTGGGCCAGTAGAGTGAAGGACCTTTCCAAAGAGGCTAACACGATGAAAGATTAATTTTAGGCATTGAGATAATTGGATTTAAAATGTCTCAGTAATTCGAGGGAAATATCGCTTTTGGCTGAAAATGTCAAGCCACAGGTATTCAGGACTCTTATTGAAGAGTTGAACAAAATGAATGACAACAAATTTCAACCCAAGTTACTTTGGTTGAAAGCCATAAAACTTCAGTTTCCATCACGGAAGGGTGTCTCATTCATTTGGTCGTATTTATTGAGCGCTTACTGTGTGCAGAGCACTGTACTGCACACATCATCATCATCAATCGTATTTATTGAGCGCTTACTATGTGCTCAGCACTGTACTAAGCACTTGGGAAGAACAAATTGGCAACACAGTACTTACCTAGTACTTACTTAGCACTTACCTCCTTCCCTTCCCCACAGCACCTGTATATATGTATATATGTTTGTACATATTTATTACTCTATTTATTTATTTATTTTATTTGTACATATCTATTCTATTTATTTTATTTTGTTAGTATGTTTGGTTTTGTTCTCTGTCTCCCCCTTTTAGACTGTGAGCCCAGTGTTGGGTAGGGACTGTCTCTCTATGTTGCCAATTTGTACTTCCCAAGCGCTTAGTACAGTGCTCTGCACATAGTAAGCACTCAATAAATACAACTGATGATGATGATGATGATATGTTTGCACATATTTATTACTCTATTTATTTACTTATTTTACTTGTACATATCTATTCTATTTATTTTGTTAGTATATTTGGTTTTGTTCTCTGTCTCCCCCTCTTAGACTGTGAGCCCACTGTTGGGTAGGGACTGTCTCTATATGTTGCCAACTTGGACTTCCCAAGCGCTTAGTACAGTGCTCTGCACACAGTAAGCGCTCAATAAATACGATTGATGATGATGATGCCGAGCGCTCGGAAAGTACAATTTGGCAACATAATAGAGACGGTCCCTACCCAACTCGCAGTCGAGAAGGGGAGAAGCCTCATCTCCCCCGATCTCTGAAATAACATCCCGGCCGGCTTAAAAGTTCTCCGGGATGGTTTGGTGAGAGAAGGGGCGGAAGGAAGTGATGATATGTTTTCTTTTAATGGCATTTATTAAGCGCTTACTATGTGTCAGGCACCATTAGAGTCACTGGGGTAGTTAAAAGTGAAATAGGTGGGACGCAGTCCCCACCCTGCAAGGGGCTCCCAGTCAAAGCGGGAAGGATAACCGGCAAACTGAGGCACAGAGAAGCAGCGTGGCTCAGTGGAAAGAATCAGGGGTCATGGGTTCGAATCCCAGCTCTGCCAGTTGTCAGCTGTGTGACTGTGGGCAAGTCACTTCACTTCTCTGGGCCTCAGTTCCCTCATCTGAAGACTGGGAGCCCCCCCGTGGGACAACCTGATCTCCTTGTAACCTCCCCAGCGCTTAGAACAGTGCTTGGCACGTAGTAAGCGCTTAATAAATGCCATCATCATTATTATTAGGGAAGTTAGGCGACTTGCCCAAGGTCACCCAGCAAGCATTTGGCAACGCCGGGATTAAAACCCAGATCCTCCGACTGCCGGGCCCGTGTTCTTCCCACTAGGCTTGTCTCGTTTTTACTGTGCGCGTGTGTGTTTTCTAGACCGTGAGCCCACTGTTGGGTGGGGACCGTCTCTATAAGTTGCCCACTTGGCCTTCCCAAGCGCTTAGTACAGTGCTCTGCACACAGTAAGCGCTCAGTAAGTACGACTGACCGGATGAAGGAATGTTTTCTCGCTCCTCAGGGTTCAGCGGAAGACACCAGCGGGTCTCAGTCTTTAGCCGCCTTGCTCAATCGCTGCAAAACCCCTCAAGGACAGAGACTGGTGAATCAGTGGATCAAGCAACCGCTTCTGGATAAAAACAGAATCGAGGAGAGGTACCTAGATGAGAACCCAACTGAGGGCAAGTAGACGAAGTGGCGGAGCTGGGGTTAGAAGAATGACAATAACTCTGGTATAATAATAATAATAATGATAATAATAATAATGGCATTTATTAAGCGCTTACTACGTGCCAAGCACTGTTCTAAGCGCTGGGGAGGTCCCAAGGTGATCAGGTTGTCCCACGGGAGCCTCACAGTCTTCATCCCCATTTTCCAGATGAGGGAACTGAGGCCCAGAGAAGACTTGCCCAAAGTCACGCAGCTGAGACTTGGCGGAGGCGGGATTTGAACCCATCACCTCCGACTCCAAAGCCCGGGCTCTTTCCACTGAGCCACGCTGCTTCTGTTGAGCGCTCACTACGTGCCGAGCGCCGGTCTGAGAGCTGGGGTAGATGCAGAGTCGTCAGTTGGTCCCCCGTGGGGCTCACAGGCTTCATCCCCATTTTCCAGAGGAGGGAACTGAGGCCCAGAGAAGACTTGCCCAAAGTCACACAGCTGAGAATTGGCGGAGGCGGGATTTGAACCCGTGACCTCCGACTCCAAAGCCCGGGCTCTTTCCACTGAGCCACGCTGCTTCTGTTGAGCGCTTACTACGTGCCGAGCGCCGGTCTCAGCGCTGGGGTAGATGCAGAGTCGTCAGTTTGTCCCCCGCGGGGCTCCCAGGCTTCATCCCCATTTTCCAGAGGAGGGAACTGAGGCCCAGAGAAGACTTACCCAAAGTCACACAGCTGAGAATTGGCGGAGGCGGAATTCGAACCCATGACCTCCGACTCCAAAGCCCGGGCTCTTTCCACTGAGCCACGCTGCTTCTGTTAAGCGCTCACTACGTGCCGAGCGCCGGTCTGAGCGCTGGGGTAGATGCAGAGTCGTCAGTTTGTCCCCCGCGGGGCTCACATCCTTCATCCCCATTTTCCAGGTGAGGGAACTGAGGCCCAGAGAAGTCAAGCGACTTGCCCAAAGTCACACAGCTGAGAATTGGCGGAGGCGGGATTCGAACCCATCACCTCCGACTCCAAAGCCCGGGCTCTTTCCACTGAGCCACGCTGCCTCTGTTGAGCGCTCACTACGTGCCGAGCGCCGGTCTGAGCGCTGGGGTAGATGCAGAGTCGTCAGTTGGTCCCCCGCGGGGCTCCCAGGCTTCATCCCCATTTTCCAGAGGAGGGAACTGAGGCCCAGAGAAGTGAAGCGACTGGCCCAAAGTCAACCATCCCACTTTGTATCCTCCCCAGCGCTTAGAACAGCGCTTTGCACATAGTAAGCGCTTCCCAAATCATCATCAATCGTATTTATTGAGCGCTTCCTGTGTGCAGAGCACTGTACTAAGCGCTTGGGAAGTACAAGTTGGCAAATGCCATCATTATTTATTTATTATCATTAAGAACTAGGACCGCTCACTCCCAGGGGGCCGGGTGAAAAGCAGAGCGGCCTCAGCCCCGTCTCTCCCTCTCCCTCTCTCCCGCCAAACGTTGGCTCAGGCTGAATCTGGTGGAGGCTTTTGTCGACGACGGGGAACTGAGGCAGACGCTCCAGGAAGACCTCCTCCGCCGCTTCCCGGACCTCAATCGGCTGGCCAAAAAGTTCCAGAGGCAAGCGGCCAACCTGCAGGATTGCTACCGGATCTATCAGACCATCAACCAGTTGCCTGGCGTCATCCAGGCCCTGGAAAAGTATGAAGGTAAAAAAGAAAAAGCCCCGGCATTCAATCAGTCAATCAATCAGTCGTATTTATTGAGCGCTTACTGTGTGCAGAGCACTGGACTGAGCGCTTGGGAAGTCCAAGTTGGCAACGTATAGAGACGGTCCCGACCCAACAGCGGGCTCGCGGTCTAAAAGGGGGAGACGGAGAACAAAACCAAACGTACTAACAAAATAAAATAAATAGAATAGATATGGACAAGTAAAATAAATAAATAGAGTAATAAATCTGTACAAACATATATCCATATATACAGGTGCTGTGGGGAAGGGAAGGAGGTAAGATGGGGGGGATGGAGAGGGGGACGAGGGGAAAGATTGGCTCTACTCCCCACCCCCCAAATCCCTACTCAATCAACTTATTCATTCATTCAATCGTATTTATTGAGCGCCTACTGTGTGCAGAGCACTGGACTAAGCGGTTGGGAAATACAAGTTGGCAACATATAGAGATGGTCCCTACCCATTCATTCATTCATTCAATCGTATTTACTGAGCGCTTACTGGGTGCAGAGCACTGTACTAAGCGGTTGGGAAATACAAGTTGGCAACATATAGAGATGGTCCCTACCCATTCATTCATTCATTCAGTCGTATTTATTGAGCGCTTACTGTACTAAGCAGTTGGGAAATACAAGTTGGCAACATATCGAGATGGTCCCTACCCATTCATTCATTCATTCAGTCGTATTTATTGAGCGCTTACTGTACTAAGCGGTTGGGAAATACAAGTTGGCAACATATAGAGATGGTCCCTACCCATTCATTCATTCATTCAGTCATATTTATTGAGCGCTTACTGTACTAAGCGGTTGGGAAATACAAGTTGGCAACATATCTAGATGGTCCCTACCCATTCATTCATTCATTCAGTCGTATTTATTGAGCGCTTACTGTACTAAGCGGTTGGGAAATACAAGTTGGCAACATACAGAGATGGTCCCTACCCATTCATTCATTCATTCAGTCGTATTTATTGAGCGCTTACTGTACTAAGCGATTGGGAAATACAAGTTGGCAACATATAGAGATGGTCCCTACCCATTCATTCATTCATTCAGTCGTATTTATTGAGAGCTTACTGTACTAAGCGATTGGGAAATACAAGTTGGCAACATAGACGGTCCCTACCCAACAGAGAAGCGAAGTGACTTGTCCAAGGTCACACAGCGAACAGGTTGCAGAGGCAGGATTAGAACGGACGACCTCCGAACCCCAAGCCCGGGCTCTTTCCACTAAACCACGCTGCTTGTCAACGCTGGTTGGATTGTACTCTTTCCACCGCTTAGTCCATCATCATCATCATCATCAATCGTATTTATTGAGCGCTTACTATGTGCAGAGCACTGGACTAAGCGCTTGGGAAGTACAAATTGGCAACATCTAGAGACAGTCCCTACCCAACGGTGGGCTCACAGTCTAAAAGGGGGAGACAGAGAACAAAACCAAACATACTAACAAAAGAAAATAAATAGAATAGATATATACAAATAAAATAAATAAATATATAAATAAATAGAGTAAAAAATCTGTACATACATATATACAGGTGCTGTGGGGAAGGGAAGGAGGTAAGATGGGGGGGATGGAGAGGGGGACGAGGGGGAGAGGAAGGAAGGGGCTCAGTCTGGGAAGGCCTCCTGGAGGAGGTGAGCTCTCAGCAGGGTTGAGCTCTCCAGTGCTCTGCACGCGGTAAGCGCTCAATAAATGCAACCAAGTTGGATGACTTACAGCGTTGCGTGGGTAAAAATAACTCGCCCTTCCCCACTAACCCTCCCTATTTTATTTTTTTGTGGTGTTATCGTCCCGACAGGGGCACACCAGATGCTGCTGCTGGCCATCTTCGCCACTCCGCTCAACGACCTCCGCTCCGATTTCTCCAAGTTTCAGGAAATGATCGAGACGACGCTCGACATGAACCAGGTACGCGTCCGCGCGAAAAGGTGGAGCATCTTGGGACCGAGAACGTTGGCCGGTTTGAGGGAGCCGCTTGGACCCTTGTAAAAACAAAAAAAAATTGGGTATTTATAATAGGTGTATTTGTTAGGCGCTTACTATGAGCCCGTATAATAGTTGTGGTATTTATTGAGTGCTTACTATGAGCCCGGATGTAAGTACACCAGTGCTCGTCCCCAACAGGGCTCGGATTCTCGTTTTTTGTTGGAGTCTCTCTCCCCCGATGGATAAGCTTTTATCTTATCACCTGTATATATGTGTATGTGTTTGGATGGATAAGCTTTTATCTTAGCACCTGTATATATGTATATATGTTTGTACATATTTATTACTCTATTTATTTATTTATTTATTATACTTGTACATAGCTATTCTATTTATTTTATTTTGTTAGTATGTTTGGTTTTGTTCTCTGTCTCCCCCTTTTAGACTGTGAGCCCACTGTTGGGTAGGGACCGTCTCTATATGTTGCCAATTTGTACTTCCCAAGCGCTTGGTACAGTGCTCTGCACTGCAGTAAGCGCTCAATAAATACGATGGATGATGATGATGATGATGTTTATGAAGCAGCAGGGCTCAGTGGAAAGAGCACGGGCTTCGGAGGCAGAGGTCATGGGTTCGAATCCCGGCTCCGCCACATCAATCAGTCGTATTTATTGAGCGCTTACTGTGTGCAGAGCACTGTACTAAGCGCTTGGGAAGTCCAAGTTGGCAACATCTAGAGACAGTCCGTACCCAACAGTGGGATCACAGTCTAAAAGGGGGAGACAGAGAACAAAACCAAACATACTAACAAAATAAAATAAATAGAATAGATATGGACAAGTAAAATAAATAAATAAATAGAGGAATAAATATGTACAAACATATATACATATACAAGTAAAATAAATAAATAAATAAATAGAGTAATAAATCTGTACAAACATATATACATATATACAGGTGCTGTGGGGAAGGGAAGGAGGTAAGATGAGGGGGATGGAGAGGGGGACGAGGTCTGCTGTGTGACCTCGGGCAAGTCACTTAACTTCTTGGAGCCTCAGTTACCTCATCTGTAAAATGGGGATTATGACTGTGAGCCCCACGTGGGACCACCTGATCGCCTTGTAGCCCCCCCAGCGCTTAGAACGTGCTTTGCACATAGTAAGCGCTTAACAAATGTCATTATTCTTCTTATTATAAGCTAAACGGAAGGCAACTCTGTGTTTTGGTTGTGTGCTTGCCTGGGTGTGAGCCCACTGTTGGGTCGGGACCATCTCTATATGTTGCCAACTTGTACTTCTCAAGCGCTTAGTACAGTGCTCTGCACACAGTAAGCGCTCAATAAATACGATTGATGATGATGATGATGATGGGTGGTGTTTTTTCCAGGAAGTTTCTTATTTGTGTGCCTCATCGTGTTTCAGTGTACCAAAACACACTTGGAAGAGCGCTGTAAAAGTGCTCAGTACAGGGAGTTGCATTCAAGAGGCACGTAATAATAATAATAATAATAATAATAATAATAATAATAATAATAATGCTAATAGTAATTGTGGTTTTGCTTATATACTTTGGGCCAAGACACCATTTCTGGCCCTCGTGGGGCTCACAATTGACGGGGGAGCAGGGAAAGGATCAAGTATTTCTCCCTCGTTTTACAGATGAGGAAACTGAAGCCCGGAGAAGGGAAGTGAGTTGCCCAAGGTCACGCCAAGCAGCGGGGCTCGGTGGAAAGAGCCTGGGCTTTGGAGTCAGAGGTCATGGGTTCAAATCCCGGCTCTGCCAGTTGTGGGGCTCACAGTTGACGTAGGAGCAGGGAAAGGATCAAGTATTTCTCCCTCGTTTTACGGATGAGGAAACTGAAGCCCGGAGAAGGGAAATGAGTTGCCCAAGGTCACACCAAGCAGCGGGGCTCGGTGGAAAGAGCCTGGGCTTTGGAGTCAGGGGTCGTGGGTTCAAATCCCGGCTCTGCCAGTTGTCAGCTGTGGGACTTGGGGCAAGTCACTTCACTTCTCTGGGCCTCAGTTACCTCATCTGGAAAATGGGGATTAAGACTGTGAGCCCCAGGTGGGACAACCTGATTGCCTTGTATCCCCCCAGCACTTAGAACAGTGCTTTGCACATAGTAAGCGCTTAACAAATGCCATTATTATTATTATTATGGAATGGAGATGAGCCCACTGTTGGGTAGGGACTGTCTCTATGTGTTGCCAACTTGTACTTCCCAAGCGTTTAGTACAGTACTCTGCACACAGTAAGCACTCAATAAATACGATTGATGATGATGATGATCTATTGAGCGCTTACGGTGTGCGGAGCACTGGACTAAGCGCTTGGGAAGTCCGCGTTTTAACCGTTCCTTTGGCCTGGGCAGGTGGAGAACCACGAATTCCTCGTCAAGGCCTCCTTTGATCCGAACCTGACGGAGCTGCGGGCGACGATGGACGGGTTGGAGGAGAAGATGCAGTCCGCTCTCGCCACGGCCGCCCGCGAGCTGGGTGAGGGGGCGCGAGGGCGGGCCGCCCCGGGTCTCCGGGGAAGCGGCGGGATGTGGATTGGGACAAATCCGGGAATCCCCCTTCCCCGTCCACCCCTTGGAAGCCGGGGTCCGTCCGCCGCGGCCGGCCGAGACGCCTCCGAGGTGGAAAGTCGAATTGATCGATCGGTGGTACTTTTTTTATTTTTAATAGCATTTATTAAGCGCTTACTATGCGCAAAGCACCGTTCTAAGCACTGGGGAGATCACAAGGTGATCAGGTTGTCCCACGGGGGGCTCCCAGTCGTCATCCCCATTTTCCAGATGAGGGAACTGAGGCCCAGAGAAGTGAAGTGACTTGCCCCAAGTCACCCAGCTGACAGGTGGGGGAGCCGGGATTTGAACCCGTGACCTCCGACTCCAAAGCCCGGGCTCTTTCCACTGAGCCACGCTGCTTCTCCGTTCCTCTCGGGAGCGGAGTCCCGGGCGTCTGTGGCGTCTTTTCTCCGGACGCGGGCGTTGACTGTGGTTCTCGTCTCTCGGGTCCGACGCAGAATGAATCGTCATCGATCGTATTTATTGAGCACTTACTATGTGCAGAGCACTGTACTAAGCGCTTGGGAAGTACAAATTGGCAACGTATAGAGACAGTTCCTACCCAACAGTGGGCTCACAGTCTAAAAGGGGGAGAATGAATGAATGAATGGTCTGTAGAAGCCTGAAAATAGACCTGGGCTAATTCCGCTTTGGCGGTCCCCTCGGAGTTGGTGCCGTGAGTTTTCCCAAACCATTTCATCCCTCTCCTTCAGCTGGCGGTGAAGGTATTTATTGAACGCCTGCTTGGTGCAGAGCATTGTGCAAGGTGGTTGGGAAAGGACAGCCCGGCGGAGCCGGTGGGCGCATTCCCTTGCCCACAACGAGCTTCCCGTCGAGAGGGGAAGCAGCGGGATTTAGGGGAAAGAGCCCGGGCTTGGGAGTCGGAGGATGCGGGTTCTGATCGCGGCTCCGCCGCTCGTCTGCTGGGCAAACCAATCTGTCAATCAATCGTATTTATTGAGCGCTTACTGTGTGCAAAGCACTGGACTAAGCGCTTGGGAAGTACAAGTTGGCAACATATCAATCAATTGTATTTATTGAGCATTTACTGTGTGCAGAGCACTGTTCTAAGGGCTTGGGAAGTACAGGTTGGCAGCATATCAATCAATCAATCAATCGTATTTATTGAGCGCTTACTGTGTGCAGAGCACTGTACTAAGCGCTTGGGAAGTACAAGTTGGCAACATATCAATCAATCGTATTTATTGAGCGTTTACTGTGTGCAGAGCACTGGACTAAGCGCTTGGGAAGTACAAGTTGGCAACATATCAATCAATTGTATTTATTGAGCGTTTACTGTGTGCAGAGCACTGTACTAAGTGCTTGGGAAGTACAAGTTGGCAACATATCAATCAATCGTATTTATTGAGCGCTTATTGTGTGCAGAGCACTGTACTAAGCGCTTGGGAAGTCCAAGTTGGCAACATATAGAGACAGTCCCTACCCAACAGCGAGCTCACAGTCTAAAAGGGGGAGGCAGAGAACAAAACCAAACATCCCAACAAAATAAAATAAATAGAATAGATATGGACAAGTAAAATAAATAGGTAAATAAATAGAGGAATAAATATGTACAAACATATATACAACCTGATCACCTTGTCAATCAATCAGTCATATTGAGCGCTTACTGTGTGCAGAGCACTGTACTAAGCGCTTGGGAAGTCCAAGTTGGCAACATCTAGAGACAGTCCCTACCCAACAGTGGGCTCACAGTCTAAAAGGGGGAGGCAGAGAACAAAACCAAACATACCAACAAAATAAAATAAATAGAATAGATATGGACAAGTAAAATAAAGAGAGTAATAAATATGTACAAACATATATACAACCTGATCTCCCCCTTTTAGACTGTGAGCCCAGTGTGGGATAGGGACTGTCTCTAGATGTTGCCAATTTGTACTTCCCAAGCGCTTAGTACAGTGCTCTGCACATAGTAAGCGCTCAATAAATACGATTGATGATGATCACCTTGTCAGTCAATCAATTGTATTGAGCGCTTACTGTGTGCAGAGCACTGGACTAAGCGCTTGGGAAGTCCAAGTTGGCAACATATAGAGACGGTCCCTACCCAACAGTGGGCTCGCAGTCTAGAAGGGGGCTCACAGTTGCCTCCCCAGCGCTTAAAACAGTGCTTTGCACAGAGTAAGCGCTTAATAAATGCCATTATTATTATTATTATTATTATTATAAGTAGGCACCAGTGCTCACTTAAACTCTTCTCCTGTCCTTGAGCTGAAAGGTAGGGTAGGTTGGGGCCCGGATAGCTATTCCTGATTTGTGATGTGGCTTAAATCTGTTTTCTCTGTCTCTCTGTCTCATATCATAAAGGGTTGGAAGCAGGAAAAAGCATTAAGCTGGAGTCCAACGCGCAGATGGGATTTTACTTCCGGGTGACCTGCAAGGAAGAAAAATCCCTCCGGAACAATAAGAAGTTTAACACGCTGGACATCCAGAAGAACGGCGTCAAATTCACCGACAGGTTTGACGGCCTACACTCGCTCATTCGCTCGGTGATATTTGTCGAGCGCTTACTGGGTATATATCATCATCAGTCGTATTTATTGAGCGCTTACTATGTGCAGAGCACTGGACTAAGCGCCTGGGAAGTACAAATTGGCAACATATAGAGACAGTCCCTACCCAACAGTGGGCTCACAGTCTAAAAGGGGGAGACAGAGAACAAAACCAAACATACTAACAAAATACAATAAATAGAATAGATATGTACAAGTAAAATAAATAAATAGAGTAATAAATATGTACAAGCATATATCCATATATCCAGGTGCTGTGGGGAAGGGAAGGAGGTAAGATGGGGGGGATGGAGAGGGGGAAGAGGGGGAGAGGAAGGAAGGGGCTCAGTCTGGGAAGGCCTCCTGGAGGAGGTGAGCTCTCAGCAGGGCATTGAAGGGAGGAAGAGTCGAGGCCGAGGTGGTCGGTAAAGAGGACTGTCGCCTCATTGTAATAATAATAATGATAATAATGGCATTTATTAAGCGCTTACTATATGCAAAGCACTGTTCTAAGCGCCGGGGAGGTTACAGGGATGATCCGGTTGTCCCACGGGGGGCTCACAGTTGTGGGCAGGGAACGTGTTTTCCGGCTCTGTTGTATCATCCCCTCCCGAGCGCTCAGGGCAGCGTTGTGCGCGTGGTAAGCGCCCAATAAATAGCATCGGGGGTGATGCTGAAGTCTAGTGAAGGGCTTGGAAGCGAGCGGTCCGGGGAACAGTTGAGTGAGAAACACGACCCTCCTCTCCGGGGGTGACCACGTATGTGAGTTAGAAGTAGGAGCTGTGAGGTATCGACAGAAAAGCCACGGGAGGTAAGGCTGTTTTGGCAGAAATGAGTCCGTTGTTGGGAAGGGATTGTCTCTATGTGTTGCCGAATTGTACTTTCTAAGCGCTCAGTACAGTGCTCTGCACACAGTAAGCGCTCGATAAATACGAATGACTGAATGAGAGAGTCGGGCTGAGAGTTTGGGGGCTTTATCCAGGGAACTGGGCGAAGAGCGGCCGGAGGTTTCGTGCGTGAGAGAGCATTTTGCTCGCCCCAACAATTATAATGATGGCATTTGTTAAGCACTTACTATGTGCCATTCATTCAGTCGTATTTATTAAGCGCTTACTGTGTGCAGAGCACTGTACTAAGTGCTTGGGAAGTACAAGTTGGCAACCTATAGAGAAGCAGCGTGGCTCATTGGAAAGAGCCCGGGCTTTGGAGGCGGAGGTCATGGGTTCAAATCCCGGCTCTGCCAGTTGTCAGCTGTGTGACTTCGGGCAAGTCACTTCACTTCTCTGGGCCTCAGCGACCTCATCTGGAAAATGGGGATTAAGACCGTGAGCCCCCACCATGGGATAACCTGATCACCTTGTAACCTCCCCAGCACTTAGAACAGTGCTTTGCACATAGTAAGCGCTTAATAAATGCCATTATTATTATTGATATTATTATTATTGTTCTCTGGGCCTCAGTGACCCATCTGGAAAATGGGGATGAAGCCCGTGAGCCCCCAGTGAGACAACCTGATCACCTTGTAACCTCCCCAGCGCTTAGAACAGTGCTTGGCACATAGTAAGCGCTTAATAAATGCCATCATTATTATTATTATTATTCTCTGGGCCTCAGTGACCTCATCTGGAAAATGGGGATGAAGCCTGTGAGCCCCCCGTGGGCCTACCTGATCACCTTGTAACCTCCCCAGCGCTTAGAACAGTGCTTTGCACATAGTAAGCGCTTAATAAATGCCATTATTATTATTCTCTGGGCCTCAGTGACCTCATTTGGAAAATGGGGATGAAGCCCATGGGCCAACCTGATCACCTTGTAACCTCCCCAGCGCCTAGAATGGTGCTTGGCACATAGTAAGCACTTAATAAATGCCATTATTATTATTATTATTATTCTCTGGGCCTCAGTGACCTCATTTGGAAAATGGGGATGAAGCCCGTGGGACAACCTGATCACCTTGTAACCTCCCCAGTGCCTAGAATGGTGCTTGGCCCATAGTAAGCGCTTAATAAATGCCATTATTATTTTTATTATTATTATTCTCTGGGCCTCAGTGACCTCATTTGGAAAATGGGGATGAAGCCCCGTGGGGCAACCTGATCACCTTGTAACCTCCCCAGCGCTTAGAACAGTGCTTGGCACATAGTAAGTGCTTAATAAATGCCATCATCATTATTATTATTATTATTATTCTGTGGGCCTCAGTGACCTCATTTGGAAAATGGGGGTGAAGCCCGTGAGCCCCCCGTGGGACAACCTGATCACCTTGTAACCTCCCCAGCGCTTAGAGCAGTGCTTGGCACATAGTAAACGCTTAATAAATGCCATCATTATTATTATTAGTAGTAGTAGTTTGGTGCTGTGCACACACTAAGCCCTCAATCAACCCGATTGATCGATTGTTACAACTAAAGGGGTGGGAGAGGAACGGCCAAAAACGTGAAGTCGCGGAGTCTTTGCAACATGAGACATTTTTGCGGGTTTTTTTTAAAATTTTTTCCTTCCTTTCGTGTCCAGCGGACTGAGCTCCTTGAACGAAGAGTACACCAAAAGCAGAGAAGAGTACGAAGAAGCCCAGAATGCCATTGTTAAAGAAATCGTCAACATTTCTTCAGGTAAATAAATATGTTGCCAACTTGTACTTCCCAAGCGCTTAGTACAGTGCTCTGCACACAGTAAGCGCTCAATAAATACGATTGATGATGATGAAATAAGACGCCAAGGGGGCTCGCGGTCCTTAGCCTCAGGGCCTGGAGGGGCCGGAAGTCTCGGGAGCGTGTCTGCGTGATCATAAATAATCATAATTTTGGCCTTTGTTAAGCACTTACTATGTGCCAGACACTGCGCTGAGAGCACTGGGGTGGGGAAGAAGCAGCGTGGCTCGGTGGAAAGAGCCCGGGCTTGGGAGTCAGAGGTCCTGGGTGCTAATCCCGGCTCTGCCACTTGCCTGCTGTGTGACTTGGGGCCAGTCGCTTCACTTCTCTGGGCCTCAGTCGCCCTCATCTGGAAAATGGGGATGAAGACTGCGAGCCCCACGTGGGACGACCTCGATGACCTTGTATCCCCCCCAGCGCTTAGAACAGTGCTTTCATTCATTCATTCATTCATTCAATTGTATTTATTGAGCGCTTACTGTGCAGAGCACTGTACTAAGCGCTTGGGAATCAATCAATCAATCGTATTTATTGAGCGCTTACTGTGTGCAGAGCACTGGACTAAGCGCTTGGGAAGTACAAGTCGACAACATATAGAGACGGTCCCTACCCAACAGTGGGCTCACAGTCTAGAAGGGGGAGACAGACAACAAAACCAAACATATTAACAAAATAAAATAAATAGAATAAATATGTACAATCAATCAATCATATTTATTGAGCGCTTACTGTGTGCAGAGCACTGGACTAAGTGCTTGGGAAGTCCAAGTTGGCAACATCTAGAGACAGTCCCTACCCAACAGTGGACTCACAGTCTAGAAGGGGGAGACAGAGAACAAAACAAAACATATTAACAAAATAAAATAAATAGAATAAATATGTACAATCATATTTATTGAGCGCTTACTGTGTGCAGAGCACTGGACTAAGCGCTTGGGAAGTCCAAGTTGGCAACATCTAGAGACGGTCCCTACCTAACAGTGGGCTCACAGTCTAGAAGGAGGAGACAGAGAACAAAACAAAACATATTAACAAAATAAAATAAATAGAATAAATATGTACAATCAATCAATCGTATTTATTGAGCGCTTACTGTGTGCAGAGCACTGTACTAAGCGCTTGGGAAGCCCAAGTTGGCCACATATAGAGATGATCCCTACCCGACAGTGGGCTCACAGTCTAGAAGGGGGAGACAGACGACAAAACAAAACATATTAACAAAATAAAATAAGTAGAATAAATATGTACAAGTAAAATAAGTACGTATATACATATATACAGGTGCTGTGGGGAAGGGAAGGAGGCAAGGCGGGGGGGGATGGAGAGGGGGAGGAGGGGAGTGCTTGGCACACAGTAAGCGCTTAGCAAATACCAACATTATTATTATAAGCAAATCGGGTTGTAATAATCAATCGTGTCACGATGGTATCCTTGAGGCCTTCCCAGACTGAGCCCCTTCCTTCCTCTCCCCTTCGTCCCCCTCTCCATCCTCCCCATCTTACCTCCTTCCCTTCCCCACAGCACCTGTATATATGTTTGTACAGATGTATTACTTTATTTATTTTACTTGTACATATCTATTCAATTTATTTTATTTTGTTAGTATGTTTGGTTCTGTTGTCCGTCTCCCCCTTCTAGACTGTGAGCCCACTGTTGGGTAGGAACTGTCTCTAGATGTTGCCAACTTGGACTTCCCAAGCGCTTAGTCCAGTGCTCTGCACACAGTAAGCGCTCAATAAATACGATTGATTGATTGAGCCCACTGTTGGGTAGGGACCGTCTCTATATGTTGCCAACTTGGACTTCCCAAGAGCTTAGCACAGTGCTCTGCACACAGCAAGCGCTCAATAAATACAATTGATTGATTGAGCCCACTGTTGGGTAGGGACTGTCTCTATATGTTGCCAACTTGGACTTCCCAAGCGCTTAGTACAGTTCTCTGCACACAGTAAGCGCTCAATAAATCCGATTGATTGATTGAGCCCACTGTTGGGTAGGGACCATCTCTATATGTTGCCAACTTGGACTTCCCAAGCGCTTAGTCCAGTGCTCTGCACACAGTAAGCGCTCAATAAATACGATTGATTGATTGAGCCCACTGTTGGGTAGGGACTGTCTCTATATGTTGCCAATTTGTACTTCCCAAGCGCTTAGTACAGTGCTCTGCACACAGTAAGCGCTCAATAACTACGATTGATTGATTGATTGATTGAGCGAGCCCACTGTTGGGTAGGGACCGTCTCTAGATGTTGCCAACTTGGACTTCCCAAGCGCTTAGTCCAGTGCTCTGCACACAGTAAGCGCTCAATAAATATGATTGATTGAGCCCACTGTTGGGTAGGGGCTGTCTCTATATATTGCCAACTTGGACTTCCCAAGCGCTTAGTCCAGTGCTCTGCACACAGTAAGCGCTCAATAACTACGATTGATTGATTGATTGAGCCCACTGTTGGGTAGGGACCGTCTCTAGATGTTGCCACTTGGACTTCCCAAGCGCTTAGTCCAGTGCTCTGCACACCGTAAGCGCTCCATAAATACGATTGATTGATTGATTGAGGTGCCGGGCACTGAGCTGAACGTCGAGACGGAAGCGAGTCGAGTGTATTTTGTTCACGACGTGCATCCCGCTCTAAGTCCGTTCGTTCCGACGACTGGACCCCCGTCCACGCCACCCGTCTCCCCCTCCCAGACCGTGAGCCCGCCGTCGGGGAGGGACCGCCCCGCGGCGTCGCCGACTCGGGCGCTCAGTAAATAGGATGGAACGAATGACGGGCTCTGGGGCGGGCTGGGGGGGCTCTCCACCAGGCTACGTGGAGCCCATGCAGGCCCTGAACGACGTCCTGGCCCAGCTGGACGCGGCGGTGAGCTTCGCCCACGTGGCCACCAGCGCTCCCGTCCCCTACGTGCGCCCCGTCGTCCTGGAGCGGGGCCGCGGGCGGCTGGCGCTGCGCGGCTGCCGGCACGCCTGCGTCGAGGTCCAGGACGAGGTGGCCTTCATCCCCAACGACGTGCTCTTCGAGAAGGGCGGCCACACGTTCCACATCGTGACAGGTGAGGGGGACCCGCGGGGCCGGTGGTGGTTCCGTTTTGTTGTCAGTTTCCCCCCCTTCCGGACCGTGAGCCCGTTGTCCGGTGGGGATCGTCTCCATCTGCCGCCGAATTGGACTTTCCAGGCGCTCAGTACAGGGGTTGTCTCTGTCTCTATTGTCTCTATTGTCGTGTCTCCTGCGTGACCCTGGGCAAGTCAGTTACCTTCTCTGAGCCTCAGTTACCGCATCTGTAAAATGGGGGTTAAGACTGCGAGCCCCACGGGGGACAACCTGAACACCTTGTATCCCCCCAGCGCTTAGAACAGTGCTTTGCACATAGTAAGCGCTTAACAAATGCCATTATTATTATTATTATTATGATTATTATTATTATTATTATCTGCAGCCGAATTGGACTTTCCAAGCGCTCAGTACAGGGGTTGTCCCTATCTGCGGCCGAATTGGACTTTCCAAGCGCTCAGTACAGGGATTGTCCCTATCTGCGGCTGAATTGGACTTTCCAAGCGCTCAGTACAGGGATTGTCTCTATCTGCGGCCGAATTGGACTTCCCAAGCACTCAGTACAGGGGTTGTCCCTATCTGCGGCCGAATTGGACTTTCCAAGCGCTCAGTACGGGGGTTGTCTCTATCTGCGGCCAAATTGGACTTTCCAGGCGCTCAGTACAGGAGTTGTCTCTATCTGCGGCCGAATTGGACTTTCCAAGCACTCAGTACAGGGATTGTCTCTATCTGCGGCAGAATTGGACTTTCCAGGCGCTCAGTACAGGGGTTGTCCCTATCTCTATTGTCTCTATTGTCGTGTCTCCTGCGTGACCCTGGGCAAGTCAGTTAACTTCTCTGAGCCTCAGTTACCGCATCTGTAAAATGGGGGTTAAGACTGTGAGCCCCACGTGGGACAACCTGAACACCTTGTATCCCCCCAGCGCTTAGAACAGTGCTTTGCACATAGTAATCACTTAACAAATGCCATTATTATTATTATTATTATTATTATTATTATTATTATTATTATCATTATCTGCAGCCGAATTGGACTTTCCAAGCGCTCAGTACAGGGATTGTCTCTATCTGCGGCCGAATTGGACTTCCCAAGCTCTCAGTACAGGGGTTGTCTCTGTCTGCGGCCGAATTGGACTTTCCAAGCGCTCAGTACAGGGGTTGTCTCCATCTGCGGCCGAATTGGACTTTCCAGGCGCTCAGTACAGGGGTTGTCTCTATCTGCGGCCAAATTGGACTTTCCAAGTGCTCAGTACGGGGGTTGTCTCTAACTGCATCCGAATTGGACTTTCCAAGCGCTCAGTACAGGGATTGTCTTTATCTGCGGCCAAATTGGACTTTCCAAGCGCTCAGTACAGGGATTGTCTCTATCTGCCGCCGAATTGAACTTTCCAAGCGCTCAGTACAGGGATTGTCTCTATCTCTATCCCAGCTCCGCCACGTGTCTCCTGTGTGACCTTGGGAAAATCAGTTAACTTCTCTGAGCCTCAGTTACCGCATCTGTAAAATGGGGGTTAAGACTGTGAGCCCCACGTGGGACAACCTGAACACCTTGTATCCCCCCAGCGCTTAGAACAGTGCTTTGCACATAGTAAGCGCTTAACAAATGCCATTATTATTATTATTATTATTATTATCTGCAGCCAAATTGGACTTTCCAAGCGCTCAGTACAGGGATTGTCTCTATCTGCGGCCGAATTGGACTTTCCAAGCGCTCAGTACAGGGGTTGTCTCTATCTGCGGCTGAATTGGACTTCCCAAGCGCTCAGTACAGGGGTTGTCCCTATCTGCGGCCGAATTGGACTTTCCAGGCGCTCAGTACAGGAGTTGTCTCTATCTGCGGCCGAATTGGATTTTCCAAGCGCTCAGTACGGGGGTTGTCTCTAACTGCATCCGAATTGGAATTTCCAAGCGCTCAGTACAGGGATTGTCTTTATCTGTGGCCGAATTGGACTTTCCAAGTGCTCAGTACAGGGATTGTCTCTATCTGCCGCCGAATTGGACTTTCCAAGCGCTCAGTACAGGGATTGTCTCTATCTCTATCCCAGCTCCGCCACGTGTCTCCTGTGTGACCCTGGGCAAGTCAGTTAACTTCTCTGAGCCTCAGTTACCGCATCTGTAAAATGGGGGTTAAGACTGCGAGCCCCACGGGGGACAACCTGAACACCTTGTAGCCCCCCAGCGCTTAGAACAGTGCTTTGCACATAGTAATCACTTAACAAATGCCATCATTATTATTATTATTGTTATTATCTGCGGCCGAATTGGACTTTCCAAGCGCTCAGTACAGGGATTGTCTCTATCTGCGGCCGAATTGGACTTCCCAAGCGCTCAGTACAGGGATTGTCTCTATCTGCGGCCGAATTGGACTTCCCAAGCGCTCAGTACAGGGGTTGTCCCTATCTGCGGCCGAATTGGACTTTCCAAGCGCTCAGTACAGGGGTTGTCCCTATCTGCGGCCGAATTGGACTTCCCAAGCGCTCAGTACAGGGATTGTCTCTATCTGTGGCCGAATTGGACTTCCCAAGCGCTCAGTACAGGGGTTGTCCCTATCTGCGGCCGAATTGGACTTTCCAAGCGCTCAGTACAGGGGTTGTCCCTATCTGCGGCCGAATTGGACTTTCCAAGCGCTCAGTACAGGGGTTGTCCCTATCTGCGGCCGAATTGGACTTCCCAAGCGCTCAGTACAGGGCTTGTCTCTCTCTGCGGCCAAATTGGACTTCGCAAGCGCTCAGTACAGGGGTTGTCTCTATCTGCGGCCGAATTGGACTTTCCAAGCGCTCAGTACAGGGATTGTCCCTGTCTGCGGCCGAATTGGACTTCCCAAGCGCTCAGTACGGTGCTCTGCACACAGTAAGCGCTCAGTAAATACAAAGGAATGGTCACACGTTCCACATCGTGACAGGTGAGAAGGAGCCGCGTGGCTGGTGGTGTTTCATTTTGTTGTCAGTTTCCCCCCCCTTCCAGACAGTGAGCCCATTGTCCGGTGGGGATTGTCTCTATCTGCCGCCGAATTGGACTTCCCAAGCGCTCAGTACAGGGATTGTCTCTGTACATAGTACAGATTGTCTCTTGGCACATAGTAAGCGCTTAATAAATGCCATCATTATTATTATTATCGTCTGTGGGCCTCAGTTACCTCATCTGTAAAATGGGGATTAATAATGATAATGGCGTTTATTAAGCACTTACTATGTGCAAAGCACTGTTCTAAGCACTGGGGAGGTTACAAGGTGATCAGGTTGTCTCACAGGGGGCTCACAGTCTTAATCCCCATTTTACAGATGAGGGAACTGAGGCACGGAGAATAATAACGATGGCTACTAAGTTAAGCGCTTACTATGTGCAAAGCACTGTTTTAAGCGCTGGGGAGGATACAAGGGTTCTAATAATAATAATGATGGTATTTGTTAAGCGCTTACTATGTGCAAAGCACTGTTCTAAGCTCTGGGAGGGGGGGATATAAGGTAAACCAGGTTGTCCCCCGTGGGGCTCACAGTCTTAATCCCCATTTTGCAGATGAGGGAACTGAGGCACGGAGAATAATAACGATGGCATTTATTAAGCGCTTACTATGTGCCGAGCACTGTTCTAAGCGCTGGGAGGGGGCAGATATAAGCGAAACCAGGTTGGCCCCGCACAGTCTTAATCCCCGTTTTGCAGATGAGGGAACTGAGGCACGGAGAATAATAATAATGGCATTTGTTAAGCGCTTACTATGTGCAAAGCACTGTTCTAAGTGCTGGGGAGGTTACAAGGTGATCAGGTTGTCCCACGTGGGGCTCACAGTCTTCATCCCCATTTTGCAGATGAGGGAACTGAGGCACGGAGAATAATAATGATGGCATTTATTAAGCGCTTACTATGTGCGAAGCACAGTTCTAAGCGCTGGGGAGGATACAAGGGGTCTAATAATAATAATGATGGTATTCGTTAAGCGCTTACTATGTGCAAAGCGCTGTTCTAAGCGCTGGGGAGGTTACAAGGGGTCTAATAATAATAATGATGGTATTTGTTAAGCACTTACTATGTGCAAAGCACTGTTCTAAGCACTGGTCGGGGGGATACAAGGTAAACCAGGTTGTCCCCCGTGGGGCTCACAGTCTTAATCCCCATTTTGCAGATGAGGGAACTGAGGCACGGAGAATAATAATGATGGCATTTATTAAGCGCTTACTGTGTGCAAAGCACTGTTCTAAGAGCTGGGGAGGATACAAGGGTTCTTCTAATAATAATGATCATATTTGTTAAGCGCTTACTATGTGCAAAGCACTGTTCTAAGCACTGGGAGGAGGGGGATACGAGGTAAACCAGGTTGTCCCCCGTGGGGCTCACAGTCTTAATCCCCATTTTACAGATGAGGGAACTGAGGCACGGAGAATAATAACGATGGCATTTGTTAAGCGCTTACTATGTGCAAAGCACTGTTCTAAGCGCTGGGGAGGATACAAGGCGATCAGGTTGTCCCATGTGGGGCTCACCGTCTTAATGAGAAGCAGCGTTGCTCAGTGGAAAGAGCCCGGGCTTTGGAGTCAGAGGTCATGGGTTCAAATCCCAGCTCCGCCAATTGTCAGCTGTGTGACTTTGGGCAAGTCACTTCACTTCTCTGTGCCTCAGTTACCTCCACTGTAAAATGGGGATTCAAACTGTGAGCCCCCCGTGAGACAACCTGATCACCTTGTAATAATAATAATAATAATAATAATGGCATTTGTTAAGCGCTTCCTATGTGCAAAGCACTGTTCTAAGTGCTGGGGAGGTTACAAGGTGATCAGATTGTCCCACGTGGGGCTCTCAGTCTTCATCCCCATTTTACAGATGAGCTAACTGAGGCCCAGAGAATAATAATAATAATGGCATTTGTTAAGCACTTACTGTGTGGAAAGCACTGTTCTAAGCGCTGGGGAGGTTACAAGGTGATCAGGTTGTCCCACGGGGGGCTCACACAGTGCTTTGCACATAGTAAGTGCTTAATAAATGCCATTATTACTATTAATCCCCATTTTACAGATGAGGTAACTGAGGCCCAGGGACAGTAATAACGATGGCATTTATTAAGCGCTTACTATGTGCCAAGCACTGTTCTAGGAGCTCAAGGTGATCAGGTTGTCCCTCGGGGGGCTCACAGTCTTAATCCCCGTTTTACAGATGAGGTCACTGTTAAGTGACTTGCCCCAGGTCACACGGCTGACAGTTGGCGGGGTGGGGATTCGAACCCGTGACCTCTGAGCCCGAAGCCCGGGCGCCCCCCCCCCCAATCCCCGCTCCGCCTCACTGGCCGGCGCTCCGTCGTCCCGGCCGAGGCGCGAATCGGGGCCGCGGGGGAGGGAAGCGTCTCCCCCAGCCCCCTTCCTCTCCGCAGGCCCCAACATGGGGGGCAAGTCGACGTACATCCGGCAGACGGGCGTGGTGGTCCTCATGGCCCAGATGGGCTGCTTCGTCCCCTGCGAGGCCGCGGAGGTGGCCATCGTCGACCGCATCCTGGCCCGCGTCGGGGCCGGCGACAGTCAGCTCAAGGGCGTCTCGACCTTCATGGCGGAGATGTTGGAGACGGCCTCCATCCTCAGGTGACGCCCACCAGGCGCCGGGGACCCGCGGGGCGGGGGGGGGCCGTTCGGCGCCCGCCGCCGGCCGGGCTGGATGCGGGGCAGCCTCCGTCCTCCCCCCGCCACCCCTGGGGCTTGCGGTCCAAGAGGGAGCGCGAGAACGGGCCTCCGATCCCCACTTTCCTTCATTCATTCATTCATTCCTTCAGTCGTATTTAGTGAGCGCTTACTGTGTGCAGAGCACTGGACTAAGCGCTTGGGAAGGCCAAGATGCGGGACAGTCGGGACAGACCCAATCCCCGTCATTCCACCACCACCCCTGGGGCTTGCGGTCCAAGAGGGAGCCAGAACAGGCCTCCAATCCCCACTTGCATTCATTCATTCATTCATTCAGTCGTATTTATTGAGCGCTTACTGTGTGCAGAGCACTGGACTAAGCGCTGGGGAAGTCCAAGATGCGGGACAGTTGGGTCAGACCCAATCCCCGTCCTCCCCCGACCACCCCTGGGGCTTGCGGTCCAAGAGGGAGAGCAAGAACAGGCCTCTGATCCCCGCTTTCATTCATTCATTCATTCAGTCGTATTTATTGAGCGCTTACTGTGTGCAGAGCGCTGGACTAAGCGCTTGGGAAGGCCAAGATGCGGGACAGTCGGGTCAGACCCAATCCCCGTCCTCCCCCCACCACCCATGGGGCTTGAGGTCCAAGAGGGAGCGAGAACGGGCCTCCAATCCCCACTTTCATTCATTCATTCATTCCTTCAGTCATATTTATTGAGCGCTTACTGTGTGCAGAGCACTGGAATAAGCGCTTGGGAAGGCCAAGATGCGGGACAGTCGGGTCGGACCCAATCCCCGTCCTCCCCTCACCACCCCTGGGGCTTGCGGTCCAAGAGGGAGCCAGAACGGGCCTCCAGTCCCCACTTTCCTTCATTCATTCATTCCTTCAGTCGTATTTATTGAGCGCTTACTGTGTGCAGACCGCTGGACTAAGCGCTTGGGAAAGCCAAGATGCGGGACAGTCGGGACAGACCCAATCCCCATCTTCCCCCCACCATCCCTGGGGCTTGCGGTCCAAGAGGGAGCCAGAACGGGCCTCCAGTCCCCACTTTCCTTCATTCATTCATTCCTTCAGTCATATTTATTGAGCGCTTACTGTGTGCAGAGCACTGGAATAAGCGCTTGGGAAGTCCAAGATGCAGGACAGTCGGGTCAGACCCAATCCCCATCCTCCCCCAACCACCCCTGGGGCTTGCGGTCCAAGAGGGAGCGAGAACGGGCCTCCAATCCCCACTTTCATTCATTCATTCATTCATTCATTCATTCATTCAGTCGTATTTATTGAGCGCTTACTGTGTGCAGAGCGCTGGACTAAGCGCTTGGGAAGGCCAAGATGCGGGACAGTCAGGTCAGACCCAATCCCCATCCTCCCCCCACCACCCCTGGGGCTTGCGGTCCAAGAGGGAGCGCGAGAACGGTCCTCCGATCCCCACTTTCCTTCCTTCCTTCATTCATTCATTCGTATTTATTGAGCGCTTACTGTGTGCAGAGCGCTGGACTAAGCGCTTGGGAAGGCCAGGATGCAGGACAGTCGGGTCAGACCCAATCCCCGTCCTCCCCCCACCACCCCTGGGGCTTGAGGTCCAAGAGGGAGCGAGAACGGGCCTACAATCCCCACTTTCATTCATTCATTCATTCATTCATTCATTCATTCATTCAGTCGTATTTATTGAGCGCTTACTGTGTGCAGAGCACTGGACTAAGCGCTTGGGAAGGCCAAGATGCGGGACAGTCGGGTCGGACCCAATCCCCGTCCTCCCCTCACCACCCCTGGGGCTTGCGGTCCAAGAGGGAGCCAGAACGGGCCTCCAGTCCCCACTTTCCTTCATTCATTCATTCCTTCAGTCGTATTTATTGAGCGCTTACTGTGTGCAGACCGCTGGACTAAGCGCTTGGGAAAGCCAAGATGCGGGACAGTCGGGACAGACCCAATCCCCATCTTCCCCGCACCATCCCTGGGGCTTGCGGTCCAAGAGGGAGCGAGAACGGGCCTCCAATCCCCACTTTCATTCATTCATTCATTCATTCAGTCGTATTTATTGAGCGCTTACTGTGTGCAGAGCACTGGACTAAGCGCTTGGGAAGGCCAAGATGCGGGACAGTCGGGTCAGACCCAATCCCCGTCCTCCCCTCACCACCCCTGGGGCTTGCGGTCCAAGAGGGAGCCAGAACGGGCCTCCAGTCCCCACTTTCCTTCATTCATTCATTCCTTCAGTCGTATTTATTGAGCGCTTACTGTGTGCAGACCGCTGGACTAAGCGCTTGGGAAAGCCAAGATGCGGGACAGTCGGGACAGACCCAATCCCCATCTTCCCCCCCACCATCCCTGGGGCTTGCGGTCCAAGAGGGAGCCAGAACGGGCCTCCAGTCCCCACTTTCCTTCATTCATTCATTCCTTCAGTCATATTTATTGAGCGCTTACTGTGTGCAGAGCACTGGAATAAGCGCTTGGGAAGTCCAAGATGCAGGACAGTCGGGTCAGACCCAATCCCCATCCTCCCCCCACCACCCCTGGGGCTTGCGGTCCAAGAGGGAGCCAGAACGGGCCTCCAATCCCCACTTTCATTCATTCATTCATTCATTCATTCATTCATTCAGTCGTATTTATTGAGCGCTTACTGTGTGCAGAGCGCTGGACTAAGCGCTTGGGAAGGCCAAGATGCGGGACAGTCGGGTCAGACCCAATCCCCGTCCTCCCCCCACCACCCCTGGGGCTTGCGGTCCAAGAGGGAGCGCGAGAATGGGCCTCCAATCCCCACTTTCCTTCCTTCCTTCATTCATTCATTCATTCAATCGTATTTATTGAGCGCTTACTGTGTGCAGAGCACTGGACTAAGCGCTTGGGAAGTCCAAGTTGGCAACATATAGAGACGGTCCCTACCCAACAGTGGGCTCACAGTCTAGAAGGAGATAAGGAGACCGAGACGTTCGTTAAACGACCCTCCCGAGAAGCAGCGTGGCTCGGTGGAAAGAGCCCCCGCTTTGGAGTCAGAGGTCGTGGGTTCAAATCCCGGCTCCGCCACTTGTCAGCTGGGTGACTTTGGGCAAGTCACTTCCCTTCTCTGGGCCTCGGTTCCCTCATCTGTAAAATGGGGATGAAGACTGGGAGCCCCCCCGGGACAACCTGATCACCTTGTAACCTCCCCAGCGCCTAGAACAATCAGTCAATCAATCAATCGTACTTATTGAGCGCTTACTGTGTGCAGAGCACTGTACTAAGCGCTTGGGAAGTCCAAGTTGGCAACATATAGAGACGGTCCCTACCCAACAGTGGGCTCACAGTCTAGAAGAACAGTGCTTTGCGCATAGTAAGCGCTTAATAAATACCATCGTTACTGTTATTATTATTAGTGGATAGAGCCCGGGCTTGGGAGTCAGAAGAATCTGAGTTCTAATCCTGGCTCCTCCCCTTGTCTTCCGGGTGACCTTGGGCAAGTCACTTCACGTCTCTGGGCCTCAGTTCCCTCATCTGGAAAGTGGGGATTCAGAGTGGAGCCCCACGTGGGACACAGACTGTGTCCAACCTGCTTTACTTGTATCTTCCCCAGCGCTCAGAACAGTGCCTGGCACATAGTAAGCTCTTAACGAGTACCATCACGATTATTATTATTATTATTAGCAGTCTTCTAGACTGTGAGCCCACTGTTGGGTAGGGACCGTCTCTATATGTTGCCTACTTGGACTTCCCAAGCGCTTAGTACAGTGCTCTGCACACAGTAAGCGCTCAATAAATATGATTGAATGATTGAATGAAGTGGCAGAGCCAGGATTAGAACCCAGGGCCCCAGTCTCCTGCCCTTTCCCGACCTGAGGGAGGGAAGGGTTCCAGGATGGAAAAGCGGGTAGGGAGCGTGTCTGTTTATTGCTGTGGTCTCCCAAGCGCTTAGTACAGTGCTCTGCACACAGTAAGCGCTCAATAAATCCGAGTGAATGAACCATCATATTGAGCCGGTCAGAAAGAGGTCGTCGGGCTCCCCGGCGGCCCTTGGGTATGGTCAGCTGGGCCTCAACCGTGGGGCCCCCGGGACTTTGGCGTCCGGGGGGCCAACTGCATCTGATGATGATATTAATAATAATAATAATAATGGCATTTATTAAGCACTTCCTATGTGCCAAGCACTGTTCTAAGCGCTGGGGAGGTACAAGGTGATCAGGTTGTCCCACGGGGGGCTCACAGTTTTAATCCCCATTTTCCAGATGAGGGAACTGAGGCCCAGAGAAGATAATAATAGTAATATTAGTAATAGTAATAATAGTAATAGTAGAGACAGTCCCTACCCAACAGTGGGCTCACAGTCTAAAAACCAGAAAGCTTCCCAGACTCTTCTCAGATTACCTATCATCATCATCAATCGTATTTATTGAGCGCTTACTATGTGCAGAGCACTGTACTGAGTGCTTGGGAAGTACAAATTGGCAACATATAGAGACAGTCCCTACCCAGCAGTGGGCTCACAGTCTAAAAGTCCCATCATCATCATCATCAATCGTATTTATTGAGCGCTTACTATGTGCAGAGCACTGTACTGAGCGCTTGGGAAGTACAAATTGGCAACATATAGAGACAGTCCCTACCCAACAGTGGGCTCACAGTCTAAAAGTCCCTTGGGTTTGCATTAGAGCTGCAAGGCCATTTCCCGTAACATCAGTCATGTTTCCAGTTTAGTATTAAAGCCTTTTTTCTGGTCAGTGGGAGGGCCCCACTAGCTGGGGATGGGTGAGGAAGGGGAGAGGAGGAAAGCAAAGATCATCATCATCATCAATCGTATTTATTGAGCGCTTACTATGTGCAGAGCACTGGACTAAGCGCTTGGGAAGTACAAATTGGCAACATCTAGAGACAGTCCCTACCCAACAGTGGGCTCACAGTCTAAAAGGGGGAGACAGAGAACAAAACCAAACATACTTACAAAATAAAATAAATAGAATAGATATGTACAAATAAAATAAATAAATAAATAAATAGAGTAATATAAAGAAAAAGTTGTAGCCCCTCCCTCCTCCTTGCTGACTTAAGCAGAACTCTGTACAGATTTACTACTCTATTTATTTTACTTCTACATGTTTACTATTCTATTTATTTTATTCCGTTACTATGTTTTGTTTCGTCGTCTGTCTCCCCCGTCTAGACCGTGAGCCCGCTGTTGGGCAGGGACCGGCTCTATCTGTTGCCAGCTTGGACTTCCCAAGCGCTTAGTCCAGTGCTCTCATCAATCGTATTTATTGAGCGCTTACTATGTGCAGAGCACTGGACTAAGCGCTTGGGAAGTACAAATTGGCAACATCTAGAGACAGTCCCTACCCACCAGTGGGCTCACAGTCTAAAAGGGGGAGACGGAGAACAAAACCAAACATACTTACAAAATAAAATAAATAGAATAGATATGGACAAATAAAATAAATAAATAAATAGAGTAATATAAAGATAAAGTTGGAGCCCCTCCCTCCTCCTTGCTGACTTAAGCAGAACTCTGTTGGTACAGATTTACTACTCTATTTATTTTACTTCTACATGTTTACTATTCTATTTATTTTATTCTGTTACTATGTTTTGTTTCGTCGCCTGTCTCCCCCGTCTAGACCGTGAGCCCGCTGTTGGGCAGGGACCGGCTCTGTCTGTTGCCAACTTGGACTTCCCAAGCGCTTAGTCCAGTGCTCTCATCAGTCGTATTTATTGAGCGCTTACTATGTGCAGAGCACTGGACTAAGCGCTTGGGAAGTACAAATTGGCAACAGATAGAGACAGTCATCATCAATCGTATTTATTGAGCGCTTACTATGTGCAGAGCACTGTACTAAGCGCTTGGGAAGTACAAATTGGCAACATATAGAGACAGTCCCTACCCAACAGTGGGCTCACAGTCTAAAAGGGGGGAGACAGAGAACAAAACCAAACATACTAACAAAATAAAATAAATAGAATAGATACGCACAAAGAAAATAAATAAATAAGTAAATAAAGTAATATCATCATCATCATCAATCGTATTTATTGAGCGCTTACTATGTGCAGAGCACTGTACTAAGCGCTTGGGAAGTCCAAATTGGCAACATCTAGAGACGGTCCCTACCCAACAGTGGGCTCACAGTCTAAAAGGGGGAGACAGAGAACAAAACCAAACATGTGAGCCCACTGTTGGGTAGGGACTGTCTCTAGATGTTGCCAATTTGTACTTCCCAAGCACTTAATACAGTGCTCTGCACATAGTAAGCGCTCAATAAATACGATTGATGATGATGATACTAACAAAATAAAATAAATAGAATAGATATGGACAAATAAAATAAATAAATAAGAGTAATAAATATGACCAAACATATATACATATATACAGGTGCTGTGGGGAAGGGAAGGAGGTAAGATGGGGGATGGAGAGGAGAGAGGAAGGAGGGGGCTCAGTCTGGGAAGGCCTCCTGGAGGAGGTGAGCTCTCAGCAGGGCCTTGAAGGGAGGAAGAGAGCGAGCTTGGAGGATGGGCAGAGGGATTGGGGGCATTCCGGGCCCGGGGGAGGACGGGGGCCGGGGGTCGATGGCGGGACGGGCGAGAGCGAGGTACGGTGAGGAGATTAGCGGTGGAGGAGCGGAGGGTGCGGGCTGGGCTGGAGAAGGACAGAAGGGAGGTGAGGTAGGAGGGGGCGAGGGGATGGATGGACAGCCTGGAAGCCCAGGGTGTGCTCTGCACACAGTAAGCGCTCAATAAATACGATTGATTGATTGATTGATTGATTGGTGTGCCACGGCTCCTTTCAGGTCGGCCTCCCAGGACTCCCTGATCATCATCGACGAGCTGGGGCGGGGCACGTCCACCTACGACGGGTTCGGGCTGGCCTGGGCCATCTCCGAGCACATCGCCACCCGCGTCGGGGCCTTCTGCCTGTTCGCCACCCATTTCCACGAGCTGACGGCCCTGGCCGACCAGCTGCCCGCCGTCAACAACCTGCACGTCACGGCGCTCACCAGCAACGACACCCTCACCATGCTCTATCGCGTCAGGCCCGGTGAGGCCCGCCGGGCCGTGGCGGGCGGACGGGGCGGCGGGGCGGTCCCCCCCCAAGGCTGGACATTATTAGTTTATTATTTATTTATTATCTGGGACAACCATAGCACTTTGTATCCTCCCCAGCGCTTAGAACAGCGCCTTGCACATAGTAAGCACTTCACAAATGCCATCATTATTTGTTTATTCTTTATTATCTGGGACAACTGTAACACTTTGTATCCTCCCCAGCACTTAGAACAGCACCTTGCACATAGTAAGCACTTCACAAATGCCATCATTATTTGTTTATTCTTTATTATCTGGGGCAACCATCTCACTTTGTATCCTCCCCAGTGCTTAGAACAGCGCCTTGCACATAGTAAGCGCTTCACAAATGCCATCATTATTTGTTTATTCTTTATTTATTATCTGGGACAACCATCTCACTTTGTATCCTCCCCAGCGCTTAGAACAGCGCCTTGCACATAGTAAGCGCTTCACAAATGCCATCATTATTTGTTTATTATTTATTTATTATCTGGGACAGCCATAGCACTTTGTATCCTCCCCAGCGCTTAGAACAGTGCTTTGCACTTAGTAAGCGCTTCACAAATGCCATCATTATTATAATAACAATAATAAGACCGTGAGCCCACTGTTGGGTAGGGACCATCTCTATATGTTGCCAACTTGGACTTTAGTAATAATAATAATAATAATAATAATAATGGCATTTGTTAATAATAATAATGATTGGCATTTGTTAAGCGCTTACTATGTGCAAATAATAATAATAATGATGGCATTTGTGAAGCACTTACTATGTGCAAAGCACTGTTCTAAGCGCTGGGGAGGAGACAGGCTGATCAGGTTGTCCCCTGTGGGGCTCCCAGTCTTCATCCCCATTTTCCAGAGGAGGGAACTGAGGCCCAGAGAAGTGAAGTGACTGGCCCAAGATCACACAGCAGACAGGTGGCAGAGCCGGGATTCGAACCCGTGACCTCTGACTCCAAAGCCCGGGCTCTTCCCACTGAGCCACGCTGTTAAGTGCTTACTATGTGCAAAGCACTGTTCTAAGCGCTGGGGGGGATACAAGGTGATCAGGTTGTCCCACGGGGGCTCACAGTCTTCATCCCCATTTTGCAGATGAGGGAACTGAGGCACAGAGAAGTGAAGTGACTTGCCCAAGGTCACACAGCAGACAGGTGGCGGAGCTGGGATACGAACCCGTGACCTCTGACTCCCAAGCCCGGGCTCTTCCCACTGAGCCACGCTGCTTCTCATAGCACACAGTAAGCGCTCAATAAATACAATTGATTGATTGACTGATTGATAATGATGGTGTTTGTTCATTCATCCATTCGTTCAGTCGTATTTATTGAGCGCTTACTGTGTGCAGAGCACTGGACTAAGCGCTTGGGAAGTCCAAGTTGGCAACATCTAGAGACGGTCCCTACCCAACAGTGGGCTCACGGTCTAGAAGGGGGAGACAGACAACAAAGCAAAACATATTAACAAAATAAAATAAATAGAATAAATGTGTACAAACAGAGTAGGAAATACATACGAACGTATATACATATATAGACTTGTCTGCTCTGTGACTTTGGGCAAGTCACCTCGCTTTCCTGGGCCTTAAGCGCTTACTATGTGCCAAGCACTGTTCTAAGCGCTGGGGAGGTTGCAAGGTGATCAGGTTGTCCCGTGGGGGGGGGGCTCACAGTTTGAATCCCCATTTTCCAGATGAGGGAACTGAGGCCCAGAGAAGTTAAGTGACTTCTGACAGTTGGTGGAGCCGGGATTTGAACCCACGACGTCTGACTCCAAAGCCCGGGCTCTTTCCACTGAGCCACGCTGCTTCTCTTGTATTCCCCCCTCAATATGTAGTGCAGTGCCTGGTACATAGTAGGTACTAAACAATAATAATAATAATAATGATGGTATTTATTAAGCGCTTACTATGTGCAAAGCACTGTTCTAAGTGCCGGGGGGGTTACAAGGTGATCAGGTTGTCTCACGTGGGGCTCACAGTCTTCATCCCATTTTACAGATGAGGTAACTGAGGCCCAGAGAAGTTAAGTGACTTGCCCAAAGTCACACAGCTGACAAGTGGTGGAGATGGGATTCGAACCCATGACCTCTGACTCCAAAGCCCGGGCTCTTTCCACTGAGCCACGCTGCTTCTCTAATAATAATAATGATGATGATGATGGCATTTATTAAGTGCTTACTATGTGCAAAGCACTGTTCTAAGCGCTGGGGAGGTTACAAGGTGATCAGGTCGTCCCATGGGGGGCTCACAGTCTTAATCCCCATTTTACAGATGAGGTAACTGAGGCCCAGAGAAGTTATTAGTAATAGTAATAAAGACATTTATTAAGCGCTTACTATGTGCAAAGCACTGTTAGTAAGTGCTGGGGAGGTTACAAGTTGATCAGGTTGTTCCACGGGGGGGGCTCACAGTTTTAATCCCCATTTTACAGATGAGGTCACTGAGGCACAGAGAAGTTAAGTGGCTTGCCCAGAGTCACTCAGCTGACAAGTGGCGGAGCCGGGATTTGAAACCACGACCTCTGACTCCAAAGCCCGGCCTCTTTTCCACTGAGCCACGCTGCTGCTCAGTGGAAAATACCACAATTGTTGTTACTATTATTATTATTATTAATTTTTAAATCAGTATCCGAGCTGCAGTAAATGACAGAACCCAAGCTATGACTCTCCTGGGCTCACTGTTAAGACTGTGAGCCCCATGTGGGACAGGGATTATAATAATAATAATAATGATAGCATTTATTAAGCGCTTACTATGTGCCAAGCACTGTTCTAAGCGCTGGGGAGGTTACAAGGTGATCAGGTTGTCCCTCGGGGGGGGGCTCACAGTCTTCATCCCCATTTTCCAGATGAGGTCACTGAGGCCCAGAGAAGTGAAGTGACTGGTCCAAAGTCACCCAGCCGACAATTGGCAGAGCCGGGATTTGAACCCAAATCTGAAGAAATTGTAACTACCCCAGGGCTTAGAATGGTGTTTAACGCATAGGAAGCGCTTATCAAATACCATCATCAGCATCAGCATCACTTATAGATTGATCACTTATAGAGAAGCAGCGTGGCTCAGTGGAAAGAGCCCGGGCTTGGGAGTCCGAGGTCGTGGGTTCAAATTCCGGCTCCGCCAATTGTCAGCTGGGTGACTTTGGGCAAGTCACTTCACTTCTCTGGGCCTCAGTTCCCTCACCTGTAAAATGGGGATTAATGTGAGCCCCCCGTGGGACAACCTGATCACCTTGTAACCTCCCCAGCGCTTAGAACAGTGCTCGGCACATAGTAAGCGCTTAATAAATGCCATTATTATTGTTAATACAAGCAAATGGGTTTAGGCTCCGCCAATTGTCAGCTGGGTGACTTTGGGCAAGTGACTTCACTTCTCTGGGCCTCAGTTACCTCATCTGTAAAATGGGATTAAGACTGTGAGCCCCCCATAGGACAACCTGATCACCTTGTTATAATAATAATAATGGCATTTATTAAGCATTTACTATGTGCAAAGCACTGTTCTACGCTCTGGGGAGGTTACAAGGTGATCAGGTTGTAACTTCCCCAGCACTCAGAACAGTGCTTTGCACACAGTAAGCGCTTAATAAATACCATTATTATTATTATTATTATACCTACCTCCTTCTTGCTATGCTAAACTCCATTTGCCAAGCGTCGTCTTGTCCGTTTCCCCATCCAAAGAGGAGAGAGGGAATTTTCTCTCCGTTTCACTCTCCCCTTTCTCCCCGTTTTCCTCGGTTTCCCCCCGACCTTTGTCCCTCAGGGGTGTGCGACCAGAGTTTCGGGATTCACGTAGCGGAGCTGGCCAACTTCCCCAAGCACGTGATCGAGAGCGCCAAGGAGAAAGCCCTGGAACTGGAGGAATTCCAGAACGTCGGAAAACCACGGGAGTCGGATGAATCCGAGCCCGCCGCCAAGAGATGCTACCGGGAGAGAGAGGTGGGTCGGTCTGGGGCCGGGCGGAAACGAAGACGAGACGATCCCCCGCCCCTTTCCCGGTGCCATCCTGGGAAAAGCGCCCCAACCGCGGGATTTCATGTTCCTCCTTTTTTTTTTTTTAATCGTATTTATTGAGCGCTTACTGTGTGCAGAGCACTGTACTAAGCGCTTGGGAAGTCCAAGTCGGCAACATATAGAGACGGTCCCTATCCGACAGCGGGCTCACAGTCTCGAAGGGGGAGACAGACAACAAAACAAAACACATTAACAAAATAAAATAGAGTAATAAATACATGCAAACATATAATAATAATGGCATTTATTAAGCGCTTACTATGTGCAAAGCACTGTTCTGCATATACACAGGTGCTTGTATTCTCCCAGCTGCTCAGTACATCATCATCATCATCATCAATCGTATTTATTGAGCGCTTACTATGTGCAGAGCACTGTACTAAGCGCTTGGGAAGTACAAATTGGCAACATATAGAGGCAGTCCCTGCCCAACAGTGGGCTCACAGTCTAAAAGGGGGAGACAGAGAACAAAACCAAACATACTAACAAAATAAAATAAATAGAATAGATAGGTACAAGTAAAATAACATATAGGACGTACTCAATAAATACCATTGACTGATTGATTGATTATCATCATCATCATCATCATCAATCGTATTTATTGAGCGCTTACTATGTGCAGAGCACTGGACTAAGCGCTTGGGAAGTACAAATTGGCAACATATAGAGACAGTCCCTACCCAACAGTGGGCTCACAGTCTAAAAGGGGGAGACAGAGAACAAAACCAAACATACTAACAAAATAAAATAAATAGAATAGATATGTACAAATAAAATAAATAAATAAATAGAGTAATAAATCTGTACAAACATATATACAGGTGCTGTGGGGAAGGGAAGGAGGTAAGATGGGGGGGATTATAGGTTAACGTAAGTGATTTCGGCTAAGTCGCCGAGTGCCCAAAGATTCATTCATTCAAACGTATTTATTGAACGCTTACTGTGGGCAGAGCACTGTACTAAGCACTTGGGAAAGTACAACTTGCACAGGCTGGAGCGGGGGCAAGGGGATTGTCAGCTTTAAAGCTTTTGAGAAGCTTTTGTTTGATATGGAGGCGGATGGGCAACCGCTGGCGTTTTCTTTGGAGAAAAATGATCCGGGCAGCTGAATCAATCAATCAATCACATTTATTGAGCGCTTACTGTGCGCAGAGCACTGTACTAAGCGCTTGGGAAGCTTTGAGTCCTATAATCGCCTTTAAGACCCATCTCGGGAGCCCTCATTTCAGACCTTTCTGAAATGGCTGAACAGATGATGATGATGAGGATGGCATTTATTAAGCGCTTACTATGTGCAAAGCACTGTTCTAAGCGCCGGGGAGGTGACAAGGTGGTCAGGTTGTCCCACGGGGTCTTAATCCCCAGTTTACAGATGAGGGAACTGAGGCTCAGAGAAGTGAAGTGACTTGCCCAAAGTCACCCAGCTGACAATTGGCGGAGCTGGGATTTGAACCCATGACCTCTGACTCCAAAGCCCGGGCTCTTCCCACTGAAGCCACGGTGCTCGGGAAACGCCACCGGCCGACCCCTCCGGACGTGGCACTCGGACTGTATTTATTTCCCCAAGCTGCCGCTCCTTCCCAGCCCCCTCGTCATCATCATCATCCATCGTATTTATTGAGCGCTTACTATGTGCAGAGCACCGTACTAAGCGCTTGGGAAGTACAAATTGGCAACATATCGAGACGGTCCCTACCCAACAGCGGGCTCACAGTCTAAAAGGGGGAGACAGAGAACAAAACCAAACATACTAACAAAATAAAATAAATAGAATAGATATGTACAAATAAAATAAAGTAAAAAATATGTACAAACATATATACAGGTGCTGTGGGGAAGGGAAGGAGGTAAGATGGGGGGGGGATGAGCGGCCCTGACGTCCCGCCCGGAGTTGAGGGCCTCCCAAGGGGCAGATACGGGGTCCGGTGGGATTGCGTAGGTCGGATGCGGCCGTTTCCCACCCTCTTTCTTGGGGGCGGAGAGGGGGAGACGCCTCCTCCGGCTCCGCGTGGAGGGAGGGACGGCTTTCGGAGAGGGCCCTTCGCCGCCGCGTGTGTTTCAGCAAGGCGAGAAGATCATCCAGGACCTGCTGTCCGAGGTGAGGGCGTTGCCGTTCCCGGAAATGTCCGAGGAGGACGTCCGCGCCAAGCTGAAGCAGCTGAAAGCCCAGGTGGTGGCCCAGAACAACGGCTTCGTCAACGAAATCATCGCCCGCGTCAAGGTGTCGGCCGAGAACCGGCTCCCCGGGGCCCGGGCCCTGTAGCGGCCGGCGTCTTCCCGGGACAGCGGACGATCCGCGCTTCACCCCGCTTTTTATCGCTCTGTACATAGTGTCCTTCTTACCGGAAGGCAACACTCCCCCCCACCTCGACCCAAAGTAATAAAGCGTTCCACGGAAACGCCGCTCCGACAGTTCTCGGGGGCGACACGACACTCCTAATTCCCAATTTTAGTACTTCGGAAATCACGTGTTTTTTCCAACAGCCAGAACGTACGGGACGCTGATTTAGTACAGCTCATTCATTCAATCAATCAATCAATCAATCAATCGTATTTATTGAGCGCTTACTATGTGCAGAGCACTGTACTAAGCGCTTGGGAAGTACAAATTGGCATCACATAGAGACAGTCCCTATCCAACAGTGGGCTCACAGTCTAAAAGGGGGAGACAGAGAACAGAACCAAACATACCAACAAAATAAAATAAGTAGGATAGAAATGTACAAGCAAAATAAATAAATAAATAAATAGAGTAATAAATATGTACAACCATATATACATATATACAGGTGCTGTGGGGAAGGGAAGGAGGTAAGACGGGGGGATGGAGAGGGGGAGGAGGGGGAGAGGAAAGAAGGGGCTCAGTCTGGGAAGGCCTCCTGGAGGAGGTGAGCAATCGTATTCGTTGAGCGCTTACTGTGTGCAGAGCACTGCACTAAGCGCTTGGGAAGTCCAAGTTGGCTGCGTCTAGAGACGGTCCCTACCCCACGGTGGGCTTACGGTCTAGAAGTCGCAACAGAGCGGAGAGCGTGAAGGGAGCCGCGAGGCCTAGTGGAAAGAGCCCAGGCTCGGGAGCCGTGCTTCATTCATTCATTCAATCGTATTTATTGAGTGCTTACTGCGCGCAGAGCACTGTATTAAGCGCTTGGGAAGTCCAAGTTGGCAAAATATAGAGACGGTCCCTACCCAACAGCAGGCTCACAGTCTAGAAGGGGGGAGACAGACAACAAAACATATTAACAAAATAAAATAAATAGAATAAATATGTACAAAAACATCATATATACACTTGTCTGCTCTGTGACTTTGGGCAAGTCACCTCGCTTCCCTGGGCCTTCTTTTCCTCATCTGTATAATGATGGTATTTGTTAAGCGCTTACTCTGTGCAAAGCACCGTCCTAAGCGCTGCGGGGGATTCGGGGTGATCAGGTTGTCCCACGGGGGGCTCCCAGTCTTCATCCCCATTTTCCAGATGAGGGAACTGAGGCCCAGAGAAGTGAAGTGACTTGCCCAAAGTCACCCAGCTGACAAGTGATAAAGTGGTTTTGGTAAAGTGTTTACTATGTGCCAGGCACTGTACTAAGCGCTGGGGTGGATACAAGTCAATCAGGTTGGACGAAGTCCGTGTCACGAAGGGGGCTCGCAGTCTTAGTCTCCATTGTGCAGATAGGGGAACCGAGGCCCAGAGAAGTGCAGCGATTTGCCCAAGGGGACACAGCACATCACTGATGGGGCCGGGGTGCTCTATCCACTAGGCGACCGACTTTGAAGGATTCTTTTGTGTCAGACCTTTTTGCAGCTAATGGTCTAAAATAATAATAATAATAATTATTAATAATAATAATGATGGTATTTGTTAAGAGCTTGCTATGTGCAAAGCACTGTTCTAAGCGCTGGGGACCCCTGCCCATAAGAGAAGAAGCAGTGTTGCTCAGTGGAAAGAGCCCTGTCTGGGGCTGTGTCTAACTTGACTATTATTATTATTATTATTACAGGAGAATTACTCTATTTATTTATTTATTTTACTTGTACATACTTGTTAATATGTTTTGTTTTCCGTCTCCCCCTTCTAGACTGTGAGCCCACTGTTGGGTCGGGACCGTCTCTATATGTTGCCAACTTGGACTTCCCAAGTGCTTAGTACACTGCTCTGCACACAGTAAGCGCTCAATAAATACGGTTGAATGAATGAATGGCTGGATGAATGCAACCTTTCCAGCGCTTAGCACAGTGCTTTGCATCATCATCATCAATCGTATTTATTGAGCGCTTACTATGTGCAGAGCACTGTACTAAGCGCTTGGGAAGTACAAATTGGCAACACATTAAGCACTTTGCACATAACAAGTGCTTAATAAGTGCCATTATTATTATTATATCATCATCATTATTAATAATATCACCATCACCGTCATTATTAATGATAATATGATTACCCTCACAATGAATAATAATAATAATAATAAAGGAAGAAGAAGAAGAAAAAAAGGATTAGAGAGCAGGAGAAAGGACAGAGGGATCCAGGGCGGCGTGGGAGGCGGCTGCCGGCAGGGGGCGCGGCGGGTTCCCGGGGTCTGTGCGCGCATGCGCAGCGGGCGGGGCCGCAGCCAGGGGAGGGGCGCATGCGCACGCGCGGTGGGCGGGGCCGCGGAGGGGGTGCACGCGCGATGGGCGGGGCCGCGCTTCAGTGAGGGGGCGCACGCGCGCGGGCGGTGGGCGGGGCCGCGGGCCAGGAGGGGGCGCACGCGGGCGGCAGGTGGGCGGGGCCGCGGGCCAGGGTGGGGGCGCGCGCGCGCGCGGTGGGCGGGGCCGCCGGCCATTCATTCATTCATTCATTCAATCGTATTTATTGAGCGCTTTACTGTGTGCAGAGCACTGTGCCAAGCGCTTGGGAAGTACCAGTTGGCAACCTATAGAGACGGTCCCTACCCAACAGCGGGCTCACAGTCTAGAAGGGTGAGGCGGACAACAAAACAAAACATATTAGCAAAATAAAATCAATAGCATAAACATGTACGAGTAAAATAAATACACAAATAAATAGAGTAATAAATACGTACAAACTTATATACAGGTGCCATGGGGAGGGGGAGAAGGGGTAGAGGAAGTAGGGGTCTCAGTCTGGGAGGGAGGGGGGCGGTAAGCGGGGCCACGGGCCAGGGAGGGGGCGCACGCGCGGTGGGCGGGGCCATAGGGCCGGGGAGGGAGCGCACGCGCACGCGCGGTGGGCGGGGCCTTAGGGCCGGGGAGGGAGCGCGCGCGCACGCGCGGTGGGCGGGGCCGCGGTCCAGGGAGGAGGCGCACGCGCACGCGCACGCGCGGTGGGCGGGGCCGTGGGCCGGGAAGGGGGCGCACGCGCGGTGGGCGGGGCCACAGGGCCGGGGAGGGAGCGCACGCGCACGCGCGGTGGGCGGGGCCATAGGGCCGGTGAGGGAGCGCACGCGCACGCGCGGTGGGCGGGGCCTTAGGGCCGGGGAAGGAGCGCACGCGCGGTGGGCGGGGCCGCGGTCCAGGGAGGAGGTGCACGCGCACGCGCACGCGCGGTGGGCGGGGCCGTGGGCCCGGGAAGGGGGCGCACGCGCGCGGGCGGTGGGCGGAGCCGCGGACCAGGGAGGGGGCGCACGCGCACGCGCGGTTGTCCGGGCCGCGGGCCAGGGTGGTGGTGCACGCGCACGCGCGGTGGGCGGGGCCGCGGTCCAGGGCGGGGGCGAACGCGCGCGCGCGGTGGGCGGGGCCGCGGTCCAGGGAGGAGGCGCACGCGCACGCGCGGTGTGCGGGGCCGTGGGCCCGGGAGGGGGCGCACGCGCGCGGGCGGTGGGCGGAGCCAGGGGCCAGGGAGGGGGCGCGCGCGAGCACGCGACGGAGTGGGAGGGAGGCCCCGCGCGAGCCGGCGGCGGGCGCTGATTGGTCGCGCACGCGCGCGTTTTCCGGCGGGAGCCCCGCCCCACGCGTTTTCCCGCCCTTGGGGCCCGGCGCGCGCGCGAGGCGGTTCGCGGGGAGCTGGGCGTCCGGGGGCGCGACGGACGGGCCGCCTCACGGTCCGCCTCAGGGCCCGCCATGTCGCGGCAGAGCTCCCTCCTCAGCTTCTTCTCCAAGGCCCCCAAGGCGCAGCCTCGAACCCAGGCCCCGGTCCCGGCCCCGGTCCCGGGCCGGGCCTCCTCCCCGAGGCCCAAGGCCGGGGGGCGCCGGGCTCGGGCCCTCCCCCCCGCCGCCGCCGCCGCCACGGACCCCGGGCCCCAACGGCGGGGCCGCGGGGGCCACAGGGACCCCAAGGACCCCAAGAATCCCCACAGGTAATTATCCCCCCCCCCGGGCCCGGGGGGAACGGGGGCGGGGGGGGGCTGCTTGGGAGTGGGGGGGAGTTGGGAGAGGGAGGGAATTGAGGGAATGGGGCGGGGGGAGTTGGGAGAGGGAGGGAGTTGAGGAGACGGGGCGGGGGGGCGTTGGGAGAGGGAGGGAATGGGGCTGGGGGAGGGCTGGGGGCGTTGGGAGAGGGAGGGAGTTGGGGAAATGGGGCGGGGGGAGTTGGGAGAGTGAGGAAGTTTGAGAAATGGGGCGGGGGGAGTTGGAAGAGTGAGGGAGTTGGGGGAATGGGGCGGGGGGGCGTTCGGGGGTGAGGAAGTTGGGAGAATGGAGGTGAGGAAGTTGGAATGGGGCTGGGGGAGTTGGGGTGAGGGAGTTGGAATGGGGCGGGGGGAGTTGGGGGGGTGAGGGAGTTGGGGGAATGGGGCGGGGGGCGTTGGGAGAGGGAGGGAATGGGGCTGGGGGAGTTGAGATGGGGCTGGGGGCGTTGGGAGAGGGAGGGAGTTGGGGGGATGGGGTGGGGGGCGTTGGGGAGTGAGGAAGTTGGGGAAATGGGGCGGGGGGAGGTGGGGGGTGAGGGAGTTGGGGAAATGGGGCGGGGGGAGTTGGGGGCGAGGGAGTTGGGAATGGGGTGGGGGGCGTTGGGGGAGTGAGGGAGTTGGGGGAATGGGGCGGGGAGAAGTTGGGAGAGTGAGGGTGTTGAGGAAATGGGGCTGGGGGAGTTGGGTGTGGAAGTTGGGGAAATGGGGTGGGGGCCGTTGTTGGGAGAGTGAGGGAGTTGAGATGGGGCTGGGGGCGTTGGGAGAGAGGGAGTCGGGGGGTGAGGAAGTTGAGGAGATGGGGCTGGGAGTGTTGGGAGAGTGAGGGAGTTGGAGGGGGGCGGGGGGAGAGGAGTGAGGGAGTTGAGGGGATGGGGCTGAGGGCGTTGGGGGGTGAGGAAGGGGGCCGGGGGGACTTGGGGCCGGGAAGTTGAGGTGGGGCCGGGGGGCTGAGGGACATGGGGCACGGGGAGGTGAGGAAATGGGGCTGGGGAGTTGGGGGGTGAGGAAGGTGGGGAAATGGGCCTGGGGGAGTTGGCGGGGGGAGGAAGTTGGGGCCGTGGGGCTGGGGGAGTTGAGGAGATGGGGCTGGGGGAGTTGGGATTGTGAAGAAGTGGAGGAGATGGGGTGGGGGAAGTTGGGAATGGGGCTGGGCGGGCGGGGGGAGTTGAGGTGGGGTGGGGGGAGTTTGGAGAGCGAGGAAGTTGAGGAAATGGGGCTGGGGGAGTTTGGAGAGTGAGGAAGTTGAGGAAATGGGGCTGGGGGAGTTGGGAGAGTGAGGAAGTTGGGGAAATGGGGCTGGGGGAGTTGGGAGAGTGAGGAAGTTGGGGAAATGGGGCTGGGGGAGTTGGGAGAGTGAGGGAATTGGGCAAATGGGACTGGGGGAGTTGGGAGAGTGAGGGAGTTGAGGAAATGGGGCTAGGGTAGTTGGGGGGCAGGGGAGTTGAGGAAATGGGGCTGGGGGAGCCGAGGGCTGGGGGGAGCTGCATGCGGCCTCACCATCCCCCTCCAGGCGGTCCACTCGTTGTCTGTGTTTTAGTTCCGTTGTCCCCTCCCCAACGCTCAGGCCAGTGCTCTGCACGCAGGAAGCATCCAGTACATATGATTGGCAGGCCGACTCCCCCCCCCCGCCCCCCCCCCCGCCCCTTCTGCTCCTCTGCTGGGGCGGGGGCGCCCACGTGGTTGTATGTTTTGGGGGGGGGGGGGGGTTGGATCCCCAACTCACGTCCCAGCAGCCTGAGTACTTGTACTCCCAAGCGTTTAGTACAGTGCTCCGCACACGGTGAGTGCTCAATAAATACGATTGATTGAGGTCTGTGCAGAGGAGCCCCCCAGGCATCCCTCAGGACAGGGGGTGGGGTCTCTGCTCTCCTCCCCCACCCCCCACTTCCTCTTAGCAGCGACATTTAATAATGGTAAGAATTCATTCATTTATTCAGTCATATTTATTGAGCACTTACTGTTGGCAGAGCACTGTACTAAGCGCTTGGGAGAGTACAATGTAACAACAGACAGACACATTCCCGTCCCAAAAAGCTCTCATAACAGTAATAATCGTGGGATTTGTTAGGCACTTTCATTGTGCCAGCATCTAAGCATCGGAGCAGATAAGAGGTGCCAGAGATTCAGGTCGGCTCCCAATCTAAGGCGGGGGAGAGAACAGAGGCTGAATTATTTATTGAGTGCTTACTCTGTGCAGAGCACTGTGCCAGGTGCTTTAGAGGGTACAATAGACCCAAGTTTACAGTCTAGAGGGGGAGACAGGCATGAACATACATAAAGAAATTACAGTTAGCGACTTGAGTGCTGGGATGGGGGGGGGGATGGAGAAGGGAGTGGGAGAAGAGGATTTAGTCAGGGAAGGCCTCTTGGAGGAGAGGGGCCTTCAGTAAGGAATTGAAGACGGGGGAGGAATTGTCGGATATGAGGAGGGAGGGCATTCCAGGCCAGAGGCAGGATGGCGCGGGAGGTGAGATGGAGGCCCAGTGGAGAAGGGAGTGGGAGAAGGGGATTTAGTCAGGGAAGGCCTCTTGGAGGAGAGGGGCCTTCAGTAAGGAATTGAAGACGGGGGAGGAATTGTCGGATATGAGGAGGGAGGGCATTCCAGGCCAGAGGCAGGATGGCGCGGGAGGTGAGATGGAGGCCCAGTGAGAAAGTTGGCACTTAGAGGAGTGAAGCGTGTGGGCTGGGTGGTAGGAGGGGGCGAGGGGATGGACGGCTTTTGGTGAGGAGTTTCTGTTCGATGCGGAGGCGGATGGGCAACTACTGGAGTTTCTTGAGGTGTGGGGAGACGCGGACTGAACGTTTTTGTGGAAAAATGAGCCGGGGAGCAGAGGGAAGTACGGTGCTCTGCACACAGTAAGCGCTCAAGAAATCCGAGTGAATGAAAGTGTGAACTGGAGTGGGGGGAGACGGGAGGGAGGGAGGTCAGCAAGGAGGCTGATACAGTAAGTAATCATTCAATCGTATTTCTTGAGCGCTTACTGTGTGACAGTAAGCGCTCAAGAAATACGGTTGAATGAAAGTATGAACTGGAGTGGGGGGAGGCAGGGAGATCAGCAAGGAGGCTGATACAGTAAGTAATCATTCAGTCGTATTTACTGAGTGCTTACTGTGTGCAGAGCGCTGTACTGAGCGCTTGGGAAGTCCAAGTTGGCAACATATAGAGACGGGTCCCTACCCAACAACAGGCTCACGGTCTAGGAGGGGGAGGCAGGGCGTGATATATAGAACCCGCTGACAGGAAGTGCAGCACGTTGGGAACATCTGAGACGTTGAAAGAGGGTTGGTACTTGAAGCGTCAGGCAGTACTTGTACTTTCCGGTTGTTCTTTTGAACTGTACTTTCCAAGCGCTCAGTACAGTGCTGTGTACACGGTAAGCGCCCAGTGAATACGATGATTGATTGACTGGTAGGCGTCAGAACTCTCCCCGGTCTGAATTCAAAAGGTGAAAACCTGACACGCTGCTGTTGTCATCATCATCATCATCATCAATCGTATTTATTGAGCACTTACTGTGTGCAGAGCACTGTATTAAGCTCTTGGGAAGTACAAATTGGCAACATATAGAGACAGTCCCTACCCAACAGTGGGCTCACAGTCTAAAAGGGGGAGACAGGGAACAAAACCAAACATACTAACAAAATAAAATAAATAGAATAGATATGTACAAATGAAATAAATAGAGTAAAAAAATATGTACAAACTGTCAAGCAAACAGACTGCGGGGTCAGATTGTGCTGGGGGTGAAGGCGAGCGAGGGTGCCTTTGTTTCCTCACCCTTTCCACCCGTCCACTCCCCCCATTTAGGCCAGTACGTTGGCTTTGGGATCTGCACCAAAAGTTTTGGCCCCAGGGGTAAGCCTCTAGCAGGTCCAGGACTGCACCCCCCAATCAGAACCTATTTCTCAATAATAATAATAATAATAACAGTAATAATAGTCGTGATATTTGTTAAGCACTTTGTGTGCCAGCGTAGATACAAGGTAATCAGATTGGGCACGGTTCCTGTCCCACATGGGGTTCACAGTATTAAGAGGAGATGGAGAACAGGTAAGCGCTTAGTACAGTGCTCTGCACACAGTGTGAGCTCAGTAAATACGATTGAATGAATGAACAGGTATGTGTTAATAAGCACTTATACTCTGCGGCAGCACTGTGCTAAGCATTGAGGTAGATACAGGGCGATCAGATTGGACAAGGTCCCTGTCCCTCACGAGGCTCACACTCTTCAGGGGAGTGGAGAAGATAACAATAATAATAATAATGATGGCATTTGTTAAGCGCTTACTATGTGCAAGGCACTGTTCTAAGCGCTGGGGAGGCTACAAGGTTGTCCCACGTGGGGCTCACAGTCTTCACCCCCATTTTGCAGATGAGGGAACTGAGGCTCAGAGACGTGAGGTGACTTGCCCGAGGTCAGACAGAAGACACGTGGGGGAGCCGGGATTGGAACCCATGACCTCTGACTCCCAAGCTCTGCGCGACGTGTATAGTCCCCATTTTACAGATGCAGAAACTGATGCACAGAGAAGTGAAGTGGCTCGCCCAAGGCCGTATAACAGGCAATTCTTTAAATTAGACCTTATAAATTATTTGTATTATTGCTTCCCCCTCTGAGCTTGATGTGGGCAGGAAACGTATCTGCAGACTTGTATTTTTCTATCCCAAGTGCTTAGTACCTGTGTATGTTACCTGTATATATGTTTGTACGTATTTATTACTCTATTTATTTATTTTGCTTGTACATATCTATTCTATTTATTTTATTTTGTTAGTATGTTTGGTTTTGTTCTCTGTCTTCCCCTTTTAGACTGTGAGCCCACTGTTGGGTAGGGACCGTCTCTCTATGTTGCCAATTTGTACTTCCCAAGCGCTTAGTACAGTGCTCTGCACATAGTAAGCGCTCAATAAATACGATTGATGATGATGATAGTACAGTTCTCTGCACAGAGGAAGTGCTTAATACATACCGTTAACGACGATGATAACGTCTCCTCCGTCTTCCTGTTTGGAATCTTACCGGTCTCCCGTTTAAACTCCTCTTCGAACGTTCCCGCCCCGAAACACGGGCTCGTCACGTGTGACACGCGGTGGCCGTCTCTCGGGCCCCAGTGGCCTCCGGGGTCCCCGGGTCCTGGCGTCTGAGAGCGGCTCAGGGCCGGCTCGCCTGTAGCGTGGCTCAGTGGAAAGAGCCCGGGCTTGGGAGTCACAGGTCATGGGTTCGAATCCTGCCTCCCCCACATATCCGCCGTGTGACCTTCGGCAAGTCACTTCACTTCTCTGTGCCTCAGTTCCCTCACCTGTAAAATGGGGATTGAGACTGTGAGCCCCACATGGGACAACCTCATCTCCTTGTATTCCCCCCAGCGCTTAGAACAGTGCTTTGCACATAGTAAGCGCTTAACAAATACCAACATTATTATTATTATTATTACACGGGGAGGCGGCGGGACGTGTGCCGGCGGCTCGGAGACCGAGGGCCGCCTTCCGGCAGCTCGTGTGTGTGGTGGGAAGCGATGTCCCGGTCGGAGGCGTCCCCCCCAGCTGGGGCTTCGGCCTGTGGGGGTGAACTGGCACTTTTTTTTTTTTAAATGGCATTTATTAAGCGCTTACTATGTGCAAAGCACTGTTCTAAGCGCTGGGGAGGTTACAAGTTGATCAGGTTGTCCCACGGGGGGCTCACAGTCTTAATCCCCATTTTACAGATGAGGTCACTGAGGCCCAGAGAAGTGAAGTGACCTGCCCAAAGTCACCCAGCTGACAAGTGGCGGAGCCGGGATTTGAACCCATGACCTCTGACTCCAAAGCCCAGGCTCTTTTCCAGTAAACCACGCTGCTTCTCGGCACTTCCGATGGGCTCTGGTCACCTCCCCGGGGTTTGGGGGGGCGGAACCTCCTAGACCCCACTGTGAGCCCATTGTTGGGTAGGGACCGTCTCTATATGTTGCCAATTTGTACTTCCCAAGCGCTTAGTACAGTGCTCTGCACATAGTAAGCGCTCAATAAATACGATTGATGATGATGACCCCACTGGAAGTTTCTCAGGCGGCCCAAGTCGGTTCTCGAGGCCTGGCTGGATTCATTCATTCATTCGTTCATTCACTCAATCGTATTTATTGAGCACTTACCGTGTGCAGAGCACTGGACTAAGCGCTTGGGGAGGACAAGTTGGCAACATATAGAGACGGTCCCAACCCGACAACGCGCTCACAGTCTAGAAGGGGGGAGACAGACAACAAAACAAAACATGTTAGAGAAGCAGCGTGGCTCAGTGGAAAAGAGCCCGGGCTTTGGAGTCCGAGGTCATGGGTTCAAATGCCGGCTCCGCCAACTGTCAGCTGGGTGACTGTGGGCAAGTCACTGCGCTTCTCTGGGCCTCAGTCCCCTCATCTGGAAAATGGGGATTAAGACTGGGAGCCCCCCGTGGGACAACCTGATCATCTTGTAACCTCCCCGGCGCTTAGAACAGTGCTTTCCACACGGTAAGCGCTTAATAAATGCCGTCGTTATCATTATTATGTGGACGGGTGTCAAGTCGTCAGAATAAATAGAATTAAAGCTAGATGCACATCATAATAATAATAATGACGGCATTTGTTAAGCGCTTACTATGTGCAAAGCACTGTTTTGTTCACATCATGAACAAAATGAAGAGAATAGTAAATACGTACAAGTAAACTAGAGTAATAAATCTGTCCAAACATATATACAGGTGCTGTGGGGAGGGGAAGGAGGTAGGGCCCGGGGAGGGGGAAATGGGAGCTCAGTCTGGGAAGGCTTCCCGGAGGAGGTGAGCTCTCAGTAGGGCTCTGAAGGGAGGAAGAGAGCTGGATGTTAAGACGCCCGCCTCCGTTGACTTTTGCAGCAACGCTTGCGACTTCTCTCCGGGGGACCTGGTGTGGGCCAAGATGGAGGGCTACCCTTGGTGGCCCTGCCTGGTGTACGACCACCCCACCGACGGGACCTTCCTCCGAGGGGAGGGCAAAGCCCTCCGGGTCCACGTGCAGTTCTTGGACGACAGGCCCACCAGGGGCTGGGTCAGCAAGAGGCTGCTGAAGCCCTATACGGGTAAGGGCCGACTCTCCCGTCGCGCCGTCGGGGCTTGTTGCTGACCGCCGGCTGCGCGCGGAACACTGGACTAAACACTGGGGAGAGAGAGCGCGAGACCGCGCGCCCGATCGTGGCTCTCGTGGGGCCTACAAACTCGCAGGGAGACAAACAGAAAATAAGTGCCGAGAGCACAGAGTAGGAAAATGGGTAATAATAATAAGCGGTATTTGTTAAGCCCTGGTGGGGGGGGATACAAGGCGATCAGGTTGTCCCACTTGGGGCTCACCGTCTTCATCCCCGTTTTCCAGATGAGGTCACTGAGGCCCAGAGAAGGGACTTGTCCAAAGTCACACAGCTGACAAGCGGCGGAGCCGGGATTAGAACGCGTGACCTCGGACTCCCAAGCCCGGGCTCTTTCCACCGAGCCACGCTGCTTCTTATAATAATAATAATAATCATAATAAGGGTGGTATTTGTTAACAGCTCACTATGTGTCAAGCTCTAACTGCTGGGGTAGATCCAAGCTAATCAGGTTGGACAAAGTCCCCATCATTCATTCATTCAATCGTATTTATTGAGCGCTTACTGTGTGCAGAGCACTGTACTAAGCGCTTGAGAAGTACAAGTTGGCAACATATAGAGACGGCCCCTACCCAACAGCGGGCTACTTACTATGCGCCAGGCACTGTACTAAGCTCTGGGGTAGATAAAAGCAGATCAGTCATTCATTCCTTCAGTCGCATTTATTGAGCGCTTACTGTGTGCGGAGCACTGTACTAAGCACTTGGGAAGTCCAAGTTGGCAATGACCTGGGATTTTGTTTTCTTCCTTTCTCTGAGGCTGGGTTAAACCAGGGTTAAAGAAATGTTGCCTTGGGTTAGCCCCAAAACAAAAGATGGCCCGGCCTTTAGGTGCTCCCTATTTTGGCTAATCTGTTTGTTGCGGGCCTTATTTCCAAACCGCTCTGCCCATCCTACAGAGGACTCACGGTCTTAACCCCCATTTTGCAGATGAGGGAACTGAGGCCCGGGGAAGTGAAGTGGGTGAAGAAGGGGATGCCATGAATTGGCGGGTTTCCCCGTTGTCTATTACAATGACTGTGAGCCCACTGTTGGGTAGGGACTGTCTCTATGTGTTGCCAATTTGTACTTCCCAAGCGCTTAGTACAGTGCTCTGCACATAGTAAGCGCTCAATAAATACAATTGATTGATTGATTGATTGATTGATTGATTGAAATCCACCTGGTTTGACGGTGGCCCGAGAGGCAGCTTGACTTTTGGCATTTTGAGCGGCCCCTCCGGATCGGGTTGGCTGGGTTCTCTCCGGGAAATCCCGAACCCGGTTCCGAGGGGATTCCCGGTTCAGCCGGCTTCAGCAGGCCGGACGTTCCCGGGAGGGCCGGTGGCCCCCTTCCCGGCGCCGTTCTCAACGTTTTTGCGTCCCAGGTTCCTCGTGTAAGGAAGCCCAGAAGGGAGGGGTGTTCTTCAGCGCAAAGCCCGAGATCCAAAGGGGGATGAGGCTGGCCGACGACGCCCTCGGGAAGGACAAGAGCGAGCGGCTTTCGCTGGCCGTATGCGACGAACCCTCTGAGGCTGAGGAGGAGGAAGAGGAGGACGAGGAAGAGGAGGACGAGGAGGAGGCAGAGGTACAGCGGGGTTGTGAGAGAGAGTCTGCGTGTGTGTGTCTGCTTTAGAGACATACACACATATATAAAGCAGAGTAGAGCAGAAGTTCCCTCTAGACTGAACTCGTCATGGGCAGGAATATGTCTGTTGGTTATCGTTGTCCTCTCCCAAGCGCTTAGTACAGTGCCGTGCACACAGTAAGCGCTCAATAGGTATGATTGAATGAGCAGGAGCGTAAGCTGACCGATCGCATCTCCTGTGCCGTCGGGCCGGGAGCCGGCACCTTTGGTGCTCAGTAAATACCGGATTTCGTGACCTCGGTCCCCAGGCGGAAGGCGTTGGTGCCAGCCAGCCAACCCACGGCATGTACTGAGCGCCTACCTTGTGCAGAGCACTCAGCGCTTGGGAGAGTACGGCCTAAAAAGCCGATAGACGTTCGTTGATTCGGTCGTCTTTACGGAGCCTTTACCGTGGGCAGGGCAGTGAACTAAGCACTTGGGAGAGGACGGTATAATAATAGAGAGGCCAGTCTTGCCCAAAACGAGCTCACGTTCCCGCCCACGATGAGCCGGCGGCGTAGAGCCCGCGGGAGCGTCCGGGCACCCGGTCGTGGGCGGCGGGCACCTCCCCGGGTCCCCCCCTGACGGCTCCCGCCCCTCTCCCCCCGCCCGCAGGCGAGCGGGGCCTCGGCTCCCGAGAACAACGGAGAGCGGGAGAGCGAAGAGGAGGAAGTGAGGCCGCGGAGGCAGCGGGTCACGCGGGGCGCCGCCGGCCGGCCCAAGAAGCGCCGGGTGGTGTCCGACTCGGAGAGCGACCACGGGAGCTCGGACGCGGACTTCCAGCCGGACGGCGGGGAGGCGGCCAGCAGCGACGACGACGACGAGGCCAGCAGCGGGGTGGACGAGAGCGACGGCGAGGCCTCCTCCTCCGAGCCGGACGCCGACGGCCCCGCCAAGGCGGCCGCGCCCAAGCGCAAGCGGGCGTCCGCGGGCAAGGGGCGGGACGGCGGGGGCGAGCCGCCCCGGCCCCCCGGGCGGGCCGCCGAGGTGGCCTCCGAGACGAGGGAGGCTCTGAAGGCCTTCTGCGCCGGCCCGCAGGGCGCCGAGCCCCCGGCCGCCGGCGCGGGCGGCGACGGCCCGGCCCCCTGGTACCACGAGACCCTCCCGTGGCTCCAGGAGGGGCGGCGGCGGGACGGCCGGCGGCGGCGGCCGGAGGACCCCGCCTACGACGCGACCACCCTGTACGTGCCCGAGGACTTCCTGAACACCTGCACGCCGGGCATGCGGCGCTGGTGGCAGCTGAAAGGCGACAACTTCGACCTGGTCATCTTCTACAAGGTGGGCAAGTTCTACGAGCTGTACCACATGGACGCTGTCACCGGGGTCACGGAGCTGGGGCTGGTCTTCATGAAGGGCGGCTGGGCCCACTCGGGCTTCCCCGAGATCTCCTTCGGCCGCTACTCCGACGTCCTGGTGCAGAAGGGCTACAAGGTGGCGCGCGTGGAGCAGACGGAGACCCCCGAGATGATGGAGGCCCGCTGCCGGCGGGCCGGCCACGTGTCCAAGTTCGACCGGGTGGTCCGGCGGGAGATCTGCAGGGTCATCACCAAGGGGACGCAGACCTACGGCGTGCTGGACGGCAGCCCCGCCGAGACCCACAACCGCTACCTGCTGAGCGTCCGCGAGCAGGACGGGGCGGCGGCGGCGGCGGCGGGGGGCTCCCCGCGGGCCTTCGGGGTCTGCTTCGTCGACACCTCGGTGGGCAAGTTCCACGTGGGCCAGTTCGGAGACGACCGGCACTGCTCGCGCTTCCGGACCCTGGTGGCCCACCACGCCCCCGTGCAGGTCCTCTTCGAGAAGGGCAACCTGTCGGCCGAGAGCCGGCGCGTCCTGAAGGGCTCCCTGGCCTCCGCCCTGCAGGAGGGCCTGGCCCCGGGCTCCCAGTTCTGGGACGCGGCCAAGACCCTGAAGACGCTCCTGGAGGAGGGCTACTTCGAGGGGGCCCCGCCGCCCCCGGCCCTCCGCGCCCTGACGGCCGGGACCGACCCCCTGGGGCTGACGCCGGCCGAGGGCGGCGAGCTGGCCCTGTCCGCCCTGGGCGCCTGCGTCTTCTACCTCAAGAAGTGTCTCATCGACCAGGAGCTGCTGTCCATGGCCGACTTCGAGGCGTTCGTGCCCGTGGACCAGGCCGCGGGGCCGGGGCCGGCCCGGCCCGACGGGCGGGCGGTGCTGGACGCCGTGACGCTGAGCAACCTGGAGGTCCTCCGGAACGGCACGGACGGGTCGGGCGAGGGGAGCCTCCTGCAGCGGCTGGACTCGTGCCGCACGCCCTTCGGCCGGCGCCTCCTGAAGCGCTGGCTGTGCGCCCCGCTCCGCCACCCGGCCGCCATCGAGGACCGCCTGGCCGCCGTGGCCGACCTGGCCGCCGTGCCCGACCGGGCCGCCGAGGCCGGCGACCTGCTCCGCCGGCTCCCGGACCTGGAGCGGCTGCTCAGCAAGATCCACAGCATCGGCTCGCCGCTCAAGAGCCGGAGCCACCCGGACGGGCGGGCCGTCATGTACGAGGAGACCACCTACGGCAAGAAGAAGATCGTCGACTTCCTGTCGGCCCTGGAGGGCTTCAAGGTGGCGGCCGAGGCCGCCGGGGCCCTGGGGGCGGCGGCCGGCGGCTTCCGCTCGGAGACCCTGCGCCGGGCGGTGGCGGTGCGGACCGCCGACCCCGGGGGCCGCTTCCCCGACCTGACGGCGGAGCTGAGGCGCTGGGACGCCGCCTTCGACCACCAGAAGGCCCGCCGGACCGGGGTCATCACCCCCAAGGAGGGCTTCGACCCGGACTACGACCGGGCCGGGGCCGCCATCCGGGCCGCCGAGGACGGCCTCGGCCGCTACCTGGAGGAGCAGCGCCGGCTCCTGGGCTGCCAGGCCGTGGTCTACTGGGGGGGCGGCAAGAACCGCTACCAGCTGGAGGTGCCCGAGGGCCTGGCCGCCCGCGACCTGCCCGGGGACTACGAGCTCAAGTCCACCAAGAAGGGCGTCAAGCGCTACTGGACCAAGGCCATCGAGAAGCGGCTGGCCGAGCTGACGGCCGCCGAGGAGCGGCGGGACGCGGCCCTCAAGGACTGCATGCGCCGCCTCTTCCACAACTTCGACCTCAACCACCGAGACTGGCAGGCCGCCGTCGAGTGCTGCGCCGTGCTGGGTGAGGCCCGACGGGGGCCGGCTGGGGTGGAGGGAGGGCCCCGTCCCGGTTGCTCCCGACGGGCCCCCGGGGTCGTCGGCGGGTGGACCCTGGCTCGGGGAGAGGAGGGAACCGGGGGCCCCCCGGGGATTTCGGGATGGCGTCGGTGACGGGGAGGGCGCTGCCCACGTGGAGGGCGAGGGACTTCCGGACCGGAGGAGTGGGGGATTGGGGGAGCGGGAGAACCGGGGTCTGGGGGCTGTGCTGGCGGAAGGGAGCTGGAGACAATCGCCGCCTAGCAGTGGTGCACCCTGACGGGTGCTGACGGGGAGTCAGGGGTCACGGGCAATGAGCCGGCAAGCGTGTCCTGTCCACGGCCACTCTTTTGGGGGTTGGGGTGCCCGGAGGGCGACCCTTTGGCCTCGGTTACTTCCGGGCAGGCGGGCGGGGGCCGGGGTGCTCCGCGGGGTCTCCCCCAACACGCTGGGCCTCGGATGTGGGCAGCCCCCTCCCCAGAGTCACGTGATGGATGTCCCGAGCGGGTCATGGCCCCACTGGCGGGTCGGGGGTCTGAGGGCGTCGGGTGGGCTGCAGCCGCCCCCTGCCCCTCCTTCCGCCCCGCCGCCGCCGCTCACGTTGAGCCGGAGCAGGCAGGGAGGGCCGCGGGGGCCCGGGGGAAGACGGCTGTAATCAGTGGCAAGCCGAACGCTCCCAAGTGCCCTGCTTGAGACCGTCAGACGTGACGTAGAGGGTAGAGGCTCCTCAGTGGTGACGGTAATAGTTATTTCTTAGGTACTTAGTGGGTGCCAAGCACCGCACTGAGCTCCGGGGAGGACTACGCGGGCGAGAATCAGGCAGGTTCCCCGGGGCTGGCCCCGGCTCGGCATCTCCCGTTCCTTTGCCCGTGACCCACGGGCACCGGTGGCCCCACCGGGGCAAGCTGGAGCTGGCTAGCCGACGTCCGTCCCCCTCGCCCTCTCTCTCTCCGCGTCCCTCCCCTAGACGTCCTGCTCTGCCTGGCCAACTACAGCCGGGGCGGGGACGGTCCCATGTGCCGGCCCGTCATCGTCCCTCCCGGGGACGGCGTCCCCCCGGTCCTGGAGCTGAGAGGGTCCCGCCACCCCTGCATCTCCAAGACCTTCTTCGGGGACGACTTCATCCCGAACGACATCGTGATCGGCTGCGAGGACGAGGCGGGCGCCGGCGGCGGGGAGGCCCTGTGCGTGCTGGTCACGGGCCCCAACATGGGCGGCAAGTCCACCCTCATGAGACAGGTGAGTCCCCTGCGTTCGGTTCTGCTTCCCGGCCCGCGGTAGCCCCGGCTCGGCTTCCGCCGGCGCGGGGTGACCGCGGGGGAGCCCGGCCCAGGAAACGACCGCGCCGCCCTTCCGCCGCAGGCGGGCCTCCTGGTCATCCTGGCCCAGCTGGGCTGCTACGTCCCCGCCGAGTCCTGCAGGCTCACTCCCGTTGACCGGATCTTCACCAGGCTGGGCGCCTCCGACCGTATCATGTCCGGTGAGTGCCCACCCGCCCGCCTCCCGTCTGCCCCTTTCGGATCCGGACCGGGGACCGAGTTGAGAGCTCGACCTCGGAGGGGCCGCGGGGGCCCCACCCCACGGGACCCAGCGTCCGGTGGCTCTGAGTAGGCCGTGGGCGGGCAGCGGATCATCAGGTCCTGCTGGGCGGGTTTCCTGCTGGGCACCCCCGTAGCGGGCTCAAGCAAATAATAATGATGGCATTTATGAAGCGCTTACTATGTGCAAGCACCGTTTTAAGCGCTGGGGAGGTTACAAGGTGATGAGGTGGTCCCACGGGGCGGCTCACGGTCTTCATCCCCGTTTTACAGATGAGGTCACTGAGGCCCAGAGAAGTTGTCACACAGCTGACAATTGGTGGAGCCGGGATTTGAACCCCTGACCTCTGACTCCAAAGCCCGGGCTCTTTCCACTGAGCCACGCTGCTTCTCGGCGCTATCGGTGGGCTGAGCCGGCTACCGTTTAGCCACCTAATGACCCTTTCTCATTCCTCTGCCCTCTGGCTCGCACCCACCTCCGTCCACCCGGAGTGCCCCGGGGCCGGACCCGGGAAGTCGGGCTCACCCAGCCGCCGGCATCCCGGCATCCCAGCGGCCCCATGCCGGCCGCCCCTGTTCCTCCTCCCCCATCCCGGGGGGCTCCTGCCGGCTTCCGGAGAGAACGAGGGAGGGCGGCGGGCGGGAAGCAGCAGCAGCCTCTCTCGAAACCAGACATTGGCGTTCTTTAGCCCATTCTCCGGTGTCCTCGTTAGCTGTGGATGCCGGCAGGCATTGGGGGTGGGAGAGAGAGGGGTGTGCAAAACGGGAATCACGGTGATTCCTTACCCATCTGGCCGGCCCCCGGCCATTTCGACCGAAGGGTGGTCGGCAGTCACACCGAAAAGGGGACGGCTTGTGGCATCGCCCGGCAGCCGGGCGGCCCTCAAAGCCTCGCCGCCGACCGGGACGTGACCCAAGCCTAAGGGCACGTCGTCTTGGGGTGTCCCTAGGTGAAAGCACGTTCTTCGTCGAGCTGAGCGAGACGGCCAGCGTCCTGCAGCACGCCACCGCCCACTCCCTCGTGCTGGTGGACGAGCTCGGTAAGACCCCGGGGAGGGGCGCGGGCGGCTCCGACCTTCCGGCCCGGACCCCCCTGGCGTTTCACTCCCCGGTCCCCTCTCCCCTCCGCCCCGCAGGGAGAGGCACCGCGACCTTCGACGGCACGGCCATAGCGCACGCCGTGGTGAAGGAGCTGGCGGAAAACATCAGGTGCCGCACTCTGTTTTCCACGCACTACCACTCGCTGGTGGAGGATTATTCCCACAGCCGGGCAGTGCGGCTGGGACACATGGTAAGCGGCGCCCGCCCCCCCCCTCCTCCCCTGGAGGCTCCCCGGGGGTGGGGACCGCCTCTCCCGAGGTCGGGATCGGGTCTTCCAACTCTCCCGCTCAGTACAGCGCTCCGCACGAGGGAGTTACAAAGACCGGGGTGCTCGTCCCACGTCGGCCGTGCGAGCGAGTCACTTCTCTGGGCCCGTTCCCTCGCCGGGAAGACGGGGGTTGGCTCGGGCGGGACGGGGATCGGGTCCAACGCGATCGGCACCGAGTAAGCGTTGAACCGGTACCGCCGTCGTTACGGTTAGCCAGCGCTCAGTAGGGAGCGTGGAGCGGTTGGGCCGGAGCGCCCGCTCGCGCTGACGGGCCGCCCTGTCGTGCGGCGGCAGGCCTGCATGGTGGAAAACGAATGCGAAGACCCGAGCCAGGAAACCATCACCTTCCTGTACAAGTTCGTGCCGGGGGCCTGCCCCAAAAGCTACGGCTTCAACGCCGCGCGGCTGGCCCACATCCCCGAGGAGGTCATCCGCAGGGGCCACCGCAAGGCCAGGGAGTTCGAGGGGCTGACCGAGGCTCTGCGTCTGTTCCGGTGAGTCGGGGACCCCCGTCAACCGGCCGCGGGCGGGCTCTCAAGGCCTCCTCCGCCTTGGGGTGTCTATCTTTCCTTTTTCTTTTTAAGGGAGGTCTGTCTGATCGCCGAGAACTCAGCGGACACCCGCACCCTCCGCGCGCTGCTGAGGCCGGGCGAGGAGCCGTGAGCGGCGGGAGAGAGCCGGGGGTGGGAGGGTGGGGGGGGGGGCAGTCAGACCACGTCATGATCTAATAAACTTTATTTTTTAAAAATGACCATTTTTTTCCATTTTCTTTCCTAGGAAATTAAACCCTTTTAATTCATACCTACCCTCTACATAATGGTTATTGAATACTCCACAATATATTAAGTCTAGATGTTATGGTACATGCATACACTTTCAGGCTGTTTGATTACCCACGGTCACCAATACACGTAAATGGAAAAACAAAACGAAACGAGAGAAACAGAAAAAAAAAGAAGCTATGAAACTGTATAGGGCTGTAGATATACTTGTCTCAGCTGCGTTAGAGCGGGAAATCGGTCGCACTTCCCGCGGTTCCGTAAGTAAAGTCTAGGCTGTTCAAAAAAAAACTATGAACAGAGTAAAAATCCGGGACTGTTTCGAGGAGACTTTCGGAAGCGGACGCGGAAAACATCGTAAGTCTGTGTTGACCGAATTTTACCTGTCGCGGGGGGCGGGCGTCGGGGGAACCCCAGAATACTTGTTTTTTTGTGTTTTTTTTTTTGTTTTTTCTTTACAGTGCATTCCTTCCTCGTAAGTCTCGTTAAAACACTCGCTTTCTACCGGGGGAGTCGGGGGCCACGGGAGGTCTCCATCGCTGGCGGGGTGTGGGGGCGGGAGAGAAGCCTAACGTTCTTAAAGGATACCAGAAACATTGCTGGATATAATTTAAGATTAGTGTTTTCTCTTTCATAGAAAGAACGTACGTACATACTGGGACACGAGTACAGGTACAGTGAGTCTAGGTGTGCTAACGAAACGGGACCCATTCAAGTACAATAAAGATTTCTGCGCAAAATTAAAAACAAACTACATGAGATTAAAGCCTTAAAAATCATCGTTCTCAATCCGAATACGTGTTAAAAAAAAAAAAAAAGAAAAAATCGAAAGAAATGCGGAAGTGCTAGCTCACGTTTTTTTGTTTTTTTTTCCTTTTTTCTCTTTTTTCTTTTACCATGTTACAAAAGCAAATCGGTACCCATGTCCGTGAAGGCAGCGGGCGACGCCGCTCTGTCTGCTGAACGGTAAGACGGCGGAGGTCGGACTGCGGTCGTTTCGATGCGAGTTGTAAAAACGCCAGCTTGTCGGGGGGGTGGGTATCTGTACAAAATTGCAGCTTATTTGTCTTCACTTCTGTCCCTTCCCAGAGTCTTTCGCACAGTAATGCTAAAACGCCCAGTTCCATTATCCTGAGTCAACATATTGCCACTTTCTTTTTGGTAGGTTGAGCTTCCTAGTGTCGACGCCTTTTTTTTCCCGCGCATCCCCCCGGGAGGCGGCCTCTTCCTGCGGAAACGGGCGGGGGTTTGGGATCTTCTTCCTCCAAAAGAGAGTCCGGGCAGGTAACGGGAGGGGTGGGGGCGGGGGGGGGGGTCGCTCGGCGGCGGCGGGGGACTCTGCCTTCGGGAAGGGACTCAGTTGTGCTGCAACGTATTGGACTCTATAGGCGGAGCGGAGTCGTATAGCGTGTCCGTGTCGTGGGTGGGCTCGCCGGCTAACGTGCAGGGGTTGGACAGCGTCCCGGCCCCGCAGTCGCAGAAGAACCTAGACGGGGGGGACGGGGCGGGGGAGACACGGGGGGCCGCGTGAGCCGGGAGGGGGGAGGACCGGAGGCCGGGGAGAAGGAGGGAGGGAGGGAGGGAGGGAGCCGGCCCGGCCGCCCCGTCGGACCGTTACCTGTCGTGCCTGATGAACTCCACGTCGTGGCCCTGGTGGCACTTCTTGATGCAGTTGACGCAGATGGCGTTCCGGTCCGTGGTGTTGCAGGTGTGACACCTGCATTGGGGGGGGGAAGGAAGACGTCTAGCGCTTAGAACGGTGCTTCGCGCCTAGTAGGCGCTTAATAAACGCCGTTATTATTCACTCAGTCGTATTTCTTGAGCGCTTACTGCGTGCCCAGCACGGGACTGAGCGCTTGGGAAGTACGAGGGGGCGACAGATAAGAGACGGTCCCTACCCGACAACGGGCGCACAGCCTAGAAGGGGGAGACGGACAGCAAAACGTGGACGGGTGTCAAGTCGTCAGAATAAATAGAAATAAAGCTAGATGCCCAGCATTGACAAAATAGATGGAATAGTATGTACGTGCGAGTAAAATAGAGTAATAAGTCTGTACAAATGGATATACGGGTGCTGTGGAGAGGAGGAGAGGGAAAAGCCCCCGGCCCATCCCCTCTGCCCAGAGGGGATCGACCTTGGTGCGGAGAAGGCGCTCAGCGAGTACCGTTATTAGAGGGAGAGCTTGATGGACGGCGGGACTCCGCTCCCCCCGCCCCTCCGCCACCCCCGTCCCCGTTACCTGTAAAAGTCATGCATGGGGTAACTGGTGTAACTGGAGATCTTATAGAGACACTGGCCCCGGCTGACGGCCTTCTCGATGGCGTCTTGATTGTTCATTATTTTGTTATCTGCAAGGACAGGGCAAGGGATGCGGACGGGAGGGTCTCGCTGCCCCCCGCCCCCGCCTCTGGAGTTTTAAGTCCCGGGATCTCGCCCCCGAGGGCGGCCCCAGGAAGCTTGGGGACGGCGCCAAGCGCCTAGTCCAGTGCTCTGCACATGGTAAGCGCTCAATAAGTACGATTGAATGAATGAATCTAGGGGGGCTTCCTCTTGGACACGGGGCCTTCAGGATGGGGGGGTGGTGCCTAGCCCACCCCCCCAGGCCTCTCCAAACCCTCCTTCAGACTTCAGTCCGGGCCCGGGAGGCGGAAGGACCTGGGTTCTACTCCCGGCTCCGCCACTCGTCTGCTGTGTGGCCCTGGGGGAGTCACTTCCCTTCTCTGGGAAATGGGGATTAAGACTGGGAGCCCCGTGTCCAGCTCGGTTTGCTTGTATAATAATGATGGTATCTGTTAAACACTGACTCTGTGCACTGTTGTAAGCACGGGGGGGGACACAAGATCATCAGATTGTCCCATGGGGGGGGGGGGCTCACAGTCTTCACCCCCATTTTACAGCAGAGGGAACTGAGGCCCAGAGAATAATAATAATAATAATGGCATTTACTAAGCGCTTACTAGTTCTAAGCGCTGGGGAGGTTGCAAGGTGATCAGGTTGTCCCATGGGGGGCTCACAGTCTTCATCCCCATAATAATATTAATGGCATTTGTTAATAATAATAATGGCATTTATTAAGCACTTACTATGTGCAAAGCACTGTTCTAAGCTCTGGGGAGGTTACAAGGTGATCAGGTTGTCCCATGGGCTCAGTCTTCATCCCCATAATAATAATAATAATAATAATAATAATAATAATAATAATGGCATTTGTTAATAATGATAATGGCATTTACTAAGCGCTATGGGCAAAGCACTGTTCTAAGAACTGGGGAGATTACAAGGTGATCAGGTTGTCCCACGGGGGGCTCACAGTCTTCATCCCCATAATAATAATAATAATAATGGCATTTGTTAATAATAATGGCATTTACTAAGCACTTACTATGTGCAAAGCACATAGCTCTAAGCGCCGGGGAGGTTACAAGGTGATCAGGTGGTCCCACGGGGGCTCACAGTCTTCATCCCCATTTGACCGATGACATTTGCCAGAGAAGTCAAGTGACTTGCCCAGAGTCACCCAGCCAACGAGCGGCGGGGCCGGGATCGGACCCCACGGCCTCGGACTCCCGAGCCCGGGCTCCCTCCACTGAGCCACGCCGCTTCTCACCCCGGCGCTCAGTAAGGGCTTAACCGATACCTTTATTAGAAGAGGTGGCCACGGGCAATAAATAGCCCAAGGCGGCAAGTAAGGTGAAGGGGGAAGAGGGGAGCTCCCTAACTCTTCCCATCCACAGCCACCGCGACGCCACGCACCTTTCATCGTCACGTTCACGCCCGACGCGAGAAACAAGCCCCCGAACCGGTTGTTGAAGATCTGATTGCCTTCCAGCGTTGCGGTGGCGTGATTTGTGATCTCGATCCCTGCAGTGAAGGAAAACGGGGGGGGCTGAGCGACGAGCCTCGCCTCCTCCCCTCCCGGAGCAACCCCAAAGGATCGGGAGATGGGGGGGCCCCCACTGACCTGCGGCGAACCCGTCGAATATCCGGTTTTTCCTCAGGACGGGGTGGCTGTTGGTACTGATGAGGACGCCCGCCTGGGCGTTCCTGAAGATGTCGTTCTCTTCCAGGAGCCCTGCAACGGACCCCGCCACCCCGAATTGGGGTCCGCGCCAAAGGAGGGGTTCCCGTTCCCCATCCACGAGCCGCTCTTGGGCTCGGCGGGGGGCGGATTTGGAGGACGACCCGGAGCGGCGGCGGCGGCCCTTCTTCCCGCTCCGGCGTTGGGACCTGCCCCACGGCTTGGGTGAGGACTCTCTCTACATGTTGCCAATTTGTACTTCCCAAGCGCTTAGTCCAGTGCTCTGCACACAGGAAGCGCTCAATAAATACGACCGATGATGGTGACCGAACCTCCGCCCCCGGAGAGGAGACCCCTACCTCGCCCCCCGTTAAATATGCAGATGCCGCCATCTCGCCCGTCGTGGATCTTATTTCTTCGGAGGGTGGGGTTGCTGTCTGTCTTGATCCAGACGCCCGCCATCGCGTTATCGAAAATTTCATTGTCTTCTATACATCCCAGACCTGGGGAGAGGAAACGGAATAATGAGAAGGACGGTGCTTGTTAAGCGCGTAATCATAATGATGGTGTTAAGCGCTTACTATGTGCCAAGAACCGTTCTAAACGCCGAGGGAGATCTGCACACCGGTAAGCGCTCAGTAAATATAAATACGACTGAATGAATGCAAGGTAAACAGGTTGTCCCACGTGGGGCTCCCAGTCTTCCTCCCCATTTTACAGATGCAGTAGCTGAGGCCCAGAGAAGCCCCAAGTCCACCCGGCGGATGAGCGGGATTAGAACTCACGCCCTCCGACTCCCAAGCCCGGGCTCTTTCCACTAAGCCGCGCTTCTCTAGGTGCCAGGCGCTGTACTGAGCGCCACGGCGGAGACGAGTAAGTCGGGTTGGGCACAGTCCCTGCCCCACGTGGGGCTCACCGTCTCGATCCCCATTTTGCGGACGAGGTCACCGAGGCCCAGAGAAGTCTTTTAGACCGTGAGCCCACTGTTGGGTAGGGACCGTCTCTATATGTTGCCAACTTGGACTTCCCAAGCGCTTAGTCCAGTGCTCTGCACACAGTAAGCGCTCAATAAATACGACTGATGATGAAGTGGTGGGCCGGGGGAGAAAGACCCTCGTGACTGTGGGTAAGCCAGCCTAAACCCGCTTCCCTCCTCCCCGCCTGGAAGAGTACTAAGCTCTCCCGCCCTGAAAACGAAAGACCGGACTTACCGGAATTATACACGAGGATCCCTCCGTTCTGGCCGCCCCAGATTTTGTTGCGTCTAATTTTGGGGTTGCTTCCGGTTCTGCGGGCAAAAACGGTGAGAGCTGTTCGGACTGGACACTAGCCATAACTGCCAATTGCTCGGGAAACACCCTCTCCCAGAAAGATGATGATAATGACGGCATTTATTAAGCGCTCACTATGTGCAAAGCGCTGGGGAGCTTCGAAGGCGATCGGGTTGTCCCACGGGGGGGGCTCACGGCCTTAATCCCCATTTGACAGATGAGGGAACTGAGGCCCAGAGAAGTGAAGCGACTTGCCCAAAGTCACCCAGCCGACAACGGGCCCGCTGTCGGGTCGGGACCGTCTCTGTATGTTGCCAGCTTGTACTTCCCAAGCGCTCAGTACAGTGCTCTGCACACAGTAAGCGCTCGATAAATACAGTCTTTTAGACTGTGAGCCCGCTGTTGGGTGGGGACTGTCTCTATATGTTGCCAATTTGTACTTCCCAAGCGCCTAGTACAGTGCTCTGCACAGAGTAAACGCTCAGTAAATACGATTGATGATGATAAATACGACTGAATGAACGGGCGGGGCCGGGATTTGAACCCATGACCTTGGACTCCAAAGCCCGGGCTCTTTCCGCTGAGCCACGCTGCTTTTCAGGTGAAGACGGGCGGCCTAGTCTCGCTCTCCCTCGGGCAACCCCGTCGGGGCTGCGGAGGCCGTGGAAGTGGCAGCCCGCGGCTAGTTGGTCTCCCGGAGGAGTCGTGCGGGCCGGACAAACCTCTCCCTTCCGGGGAAAATCCCTTCTCCAAGGACGCCCCGTCCGCCGGAGGCCGGCTTCGGGTCCCGTTTCCCCGCAGAGGGGAGCCCGGCCCTTCACCTGATCTGAACCCCCGAGTACATGTGATTGTAGATGTCGTTGTCCTCCAGCACGCCGTGTCCGTTGTCGTAGAAGTAAACCCCGACCTGGAGCGGAAGACGGCGCCGAATGGAAAAGCCGGAGCGCACCCGGGCCCCGCCGGCGTCCCGGCCGGAGAGGGGGACCCCGGCCCCTACCTGTTTGCCGCTGTGTATTCGGTTTCTCCTCAGGACCGGGGTGCTGCCCGTCGTCACCCAGACCCCGGCCAGGGTGTTGCTGTACACCTCGTTCTCCTCGATCACTCCTTGCCCTTTCTCGTGCTGAAGGGGAGTCACGGGGGCCGCGGTTACGTTGGGGCCCGGCGAAGCCCCCCCAGGCCGAGGCCCGACCCCGTGGGGTCGCTCGGGCCCTTCCGGGGGGGCCCGACGGCTGTCGGGTGGGATCGGAGCGTTCCCGGGAAGGGGCTCGGGGGCGGGAGTCCGCGGCGCGGAAGAGCGTGGGGCCTATCGTTACGACTGCGGCCGAGGGCTCGCTACGGAAAAGGCCCTGAGGGGAGGACGCCCGGCAGGCCGACCAAAGCCCCCGGCCCTCAGATGATGATAATAATAATAATGGCATTTGTTAATAATAATAATAATGATGGTATTTGTTAAGCGCTTACTATGTGCAAAGCACTGTTCTAAGCGCTGGGGGGGATACAAGGTGATGAGGTTGTCCCCCGGGGGGCTCACAGTCTTAATCCCCATTTTCCAGATGAGGGAACTGTGGCTCAGAGAAGTGAAGCCACTTGCCCAAAGTCACCCAGCTGAGCCCGCTGTCGGGTAGGGACCGTCTCTATATGTTGCCAACTTGTACTTCCCAAGCGCTTAGTCCAGTGCTCTGCACACAGTAAGCGCTCAATAAATACGATTGATGATGAGAATTGGCGGAGCTGGGATTTGAACCCATGACCTCTGACTCCAAAGCCCGGGCTCTTTCCACTGAGCCTCGCTGCTTCTCTGTTAAGCACTTACTATGTGCCAAGCACTGTTCTAATCACTGGTGGGGGGAGAGATACAAGGTAATCAGGTTGCCCCGCTTGGGGCTCACAGTCTTCGTCCCCATTTTACAGATGAGGGAACTGAGGCCCAGAGAAGTTTAGTGACTTGCCCAAAGTCACACAGCTGACAAGTGGCGGAGCCGGGATTAGAACCCATGACCTCTGCCTCCAAAGCCTCAGCTGGACTTGTTGGGAAGTATGTTGCCAACTTGTACTTCCCAAGCGCTTAGTACAGTTCTCTGCACACAGTAAGCGCTCAATAAATACGATTGATTGACTGATTGAATGAACACAACCGGCCAGGGGCGAGGAGACCCGACCCGGTTTCCTGGAGGGGATGCTTCGGTTTGCCCGTCGGCTGTGGGCCCTAGTGAGGTCGGCGAGCCTGGGCTGGGGGAAGGAGGGGGTGGATCTGGATTCGAAACCCGCCCCGAGCGGCTGCCGAGTCGCTCGGCTTAGTCCAACGGGGCCTCGGTGACCGAGAGCAGAGAGCCAGAACGCCCCTTGGCCAAATCAAGGCCGGAGGGCAGAAGCCCAGAGGCTCCCGAGGCCGTCGGTGCCAACTCACCACGTAGATCCCTCCGTGCTGCCCGTCGTGGATCTTGTTGTGTCGGACGATGGGGCAGCTGTTTGTTCGGATCTGAATCCCGGCAAGCGCGTTGCCTGTCGGGAAGGGGGACGGGGACACTCAGGATCCTCCCTCACAGCGGGACGGGGGTTTGGCGGGGTGGGCGGCAGCGAGGTGACCCTCCTCGGGACGGCCTACGAGACCCAGCAGTCGGGGAGGGGGCTCGGGCCCAGAGAGGGGAGAAGCACGTGGGGGGCGGCGACGGTGGGGGGGCTTCAGAGACGGGCCCACCGTCCTCTAGCTAGGGTGACCGGGGAGGGGGAAGGGCTCGAGCTGACCGTAAATATCATTTCCTTCGATGAGGCCTCGCCCGTCTCCGAAGATGTAAACTCCTCCTTGGTTTCCATTAAAGATGGAATTGCCCCTGAAAGGGAAACGGCGCACATCACAGGACAAGAGCGAGCATCCGGGGGCCCGGGAAGCCGGTGCGGGATCGGCTCCCGGCCTCCCACGGCCCACGCTTCCTTCCCCCTCCTCAAAGACCCTCCGGCGGGAACTCCCGCGATCCGTCCTCTCCCCTCTCCTCCTCCTGGCTCCTCTCCCAGCACACCCCAGCTGGCCATCTTCCCTCCCCTGACGCCAGCCCCCTCGCGCCGCCTCCCACCGAGGTCCCGTCCGCCCGTCTTCCGAGATCTCCCTCCCTCTTGAAATCCGGGAAAACCCCTGCTCTCCCCCGTTTTCCAAGGGGCCTCTTCTGAAACCCCACCTCCTCCGGGAGGCCTTCCTCGATTAACCTCCGATGTCCCCCAGGCACTCCAAAACCAGGGGGGAAAGCCGGGTGCGTCTGAGCACCCACTGGTGGGTAGGGACTGTCTCTATATGGTGCCACCTTGTACTTCCCAAGCGCTTAGTACAGTGCTCTGCACACAGTAAGCGCTCAATACGATTGATTGATTGACTGAGCAGAACTCTGGCCCGATGGAAGCCGCCCGCCGCTGCCCGGGCACGGAGGGAAACAGAGTCCCAGGCCCGGGGAGGTTGCCAGGTGGCCCGGGCTGCGCCTCGGGGCCTTTCTGGAGATGCCACTTCTCCAGACAGCCCGCCACCCTGCTTCTCCCCTTCCCCGGGCCCCCCGAGGGCAAACATTCCCCTCGGGATAGGAACAGGAGCGGGACGGGACAGAGGACGGTCGCCCTGCGGACCCCGCTGCCCCCTCGCCCCGGTCACCGGACTGACCGGCGCTAGGAAAACCGTGGCCGGCAGCGGGGGACGGCGGGAGGGCCTCGGGCTGCCCCCGGGCCCCGGTACCTTATTGTCGGGTCGCTGTTGGAGGTGATCCAGACGCCTGCAAAGTTGTTCGCGTAGATCTTGTTCTCGATGAACTGCCCGCGGCCTTTCTCGTGGACGTAGATGCCGCCCGTCTGGCCGTGGTGGATCTCGCAGCGCACGACCGTGGGGTTGGCGTACGCTTTCACCTCGAAGCCCGCGATGCGATTCCTGTGGATGTTGCAGCTCTCGAAGTAGCCCTGGGAAGACGGAGCCGGGACCGGGTGAGCGCTGTTGCCCGCTAATAAGACTGTGAGCCCGCCGCTGGGCAGGGACCGTCTCTATATGCTGCCAATTTGGACTTCCCAAGCGCTTAGTACAGTGCTCTGCACACAGTAAGCGCTCAATACGATCGAATGAATGAACAACCCATCGCTCCGCGGCCCTCGCCGGACGGCTTCGGGGGAAAAATGGTTTTCCGCAACCAATCCTAGCTCTTTCCTTTCGATCATTCCGGGCTCGAGGCTGATTGATTAAGGGTTTTCCTGTCTAGAATAATGATAACGATGGTGTTTATTAAGCGCTTGCTATCTGCAAAGCACTGTTCTAAGTGCTGGGGAGGATACAAGGTGATCAGGTGGTCCCATGGGGGGCTCACGGTCTTCATCCCCATTTTCCAGATGAGGTCACTGAGGCCCAGAGAAGGGAAGTGACTTGCCCAAAGTCACCCAGCTGACAGTTGGCGGAGCCGGGATTTGAACCCACGACCTCTGGCCATAATAATAATAATAATGATGGCATTTATTAAGCGCTTACTATGTGCAGAGCACTGTTCTAAAAGCTGGGGGGATACAAGGTAATCAAGTTGTCCCACATGGGGCTCACAGTCTTAATCCCCATTTTACAGATGAGGTAACTGAGGCTCAGAGAAGTGAAGTGACTTGCCCAAGGTCACACAGCAGACATGGGGTAGAGTCAGGACACGAACCCACGACCTCTGACTCCAAAGCCCGGGCTCTTTTCCACTGAGCCACGCTGCTATCCCCACGCATGCTATGTCATGGAGAAAGTCGGCGGCCGTCCACCCGCTTCCCGCCTCTCTCCCGTTCCCCGGGCCGACGGATCCCGGCTTTCCGGGATCCCGAGGGCAGAGCGCCCGCCCGCAGGGGTTGGCCGGGAGGAGACCGCCCGCCCGCCCCCGGCCCCCCGCCTCACCATGCCGTGATCGAACGTGAACACCCCGACGTCGCGCCCGTGGTGGATGTGATTCCGTCGGATGATGGGGTTTCCGTGGTTCTTGACCCAGATGCCCGCCAGGGCGTTGTTGGAGATCTCGTTGTCCTCGTAGATCCCCTGCCGCGGACCGCTGGCGGTCAACACCCCGGGAACCCGCCCGCCGGCCCGCCCCCCGCCCGAAACCGGGGGAGGAGGAGGAGGAGGAGGAGCGGGATCGGGACCGGGACCTCACCTGCGCGTGGTCGGTGATGTAGAGCCCGACGTTCTCGCAGTCGCTGATGTTGCAGTGCTTGATGGTGGGACAGGCCCCCTGGCCGCTGACGCACACCGCCGACCCAACTAGTGACAAGCATCGGCACCGCGCTAGTTGTCAAAAGGGCTGGCCGCGCGCCGGGCGCTGTACTAAGCGCCGGGGTAGACAGCGAGGGGATGGGGTCGGCCCGAGGCCCCGGCCCCCACGGGGCTCCCTGTCGACCCCCGTTTTCCCGATGAGGAGGCCCGGAGCAGTGACTTGCTCAAGGTGGTCCAGCAGACGGTGGCAGAGCCGGGATTATCATTATCATTATCATATTATATTACTATTATCATTAATATTATATTATATTTTAATATTAAATGCGCATAATATAGAACATGTTATAATATAATCATATGATAATATTATATAATATATTAGCATGTTATATTAAATATAACATGTTAATATCATATATTATATATTATTATAATTATAATAATTAATGATGATTGTTAATAGTATAATATATGTGTATATGTATAATATAATAATAATAATAATATAATAATTGTTTTAGACTGTGAGCCCACTGTTGGGTAGGGACTGTCTCTATGTGTTGCCAATTTGTACTTCCCAAGCGCTTAGTACAGTGCTCTGCACATAGTAAGCGCTCAATAAATACGATTGATGATGATATTAAATATAATAATGGTATGAGAGCTCACCTCCTCCAGGAGGCCTTCCTAGACTGAGCCCCCTTCTTCCTCTCCCCCTCCTCATCCCCCCCGCCTTACCTCCTTCCCTTCTCCACAGCACCTATATATATGTATATATGTTTGTATGTATTTACTACTCTATTTATTTACCTTACTTGTACATATCTATTCTATTTATCTTATTTTGTTAATATGTTTGGTTTTGTCCGCTGCCTCCCCCTTCTAGCCTGTGAGCCCACAGTTGGGTAGGGACTGTATCTATGTGCTGCCAACTTGTACTTTCCCAAGCGCTTAGTACAGCGCTCTGCACACGGTAAGCGCTCAATAAATACCACTGATTGATTGATTGATCATCTCTATGTGTTGCCAACTTGGACTTCCCAAGCACTTAGCCCAGTGCTCTGCACACAGTAAGTGCTCAATAAATACGATTGATTGATTGATTGATTAAGCTCTAAGCCTGGGGAGGTTACAAGGTGATCAGGTTGTCCCACGGGGGGGCTCCCGGTCTCCAGCCCCATTTTACAGGTGAGGGAACCGAGGCCCAGAGAAGCGAAGTGACTCGCCCATTTGAACCCATGACCTCGGACTCCACGCTGCTTCTCATCATCATCATCATCATCAATCGTATCTATTGAGCGCTTACTATGTGCAGAGCACTGTACTAAGCGCTTGGGAAGTCCAAATTGGCAACATCTAGAGACGGTCCCTACCCAACAGTGGGCTCACAGTCTAAAAGGGGGAGACAGAGAACAAAACCAAACATACTAACAAAATAAAATAAATAGAATAGATATGGACAAATAAAATAGAGTAATAAATACGTACAAACATATATACATATATACAGGATTAGATAGGTTCTCAGATTAGAACCCAGGTCTTTCGGGCTCCCCCAGGCCCGGGCTCTAACGGGGAGAGGGAATCTGGGCTGCCGCGCCAACGGAGCTGGGGGGGACGCTCCCCTGCGGGCCGGGGTGCGAGGGCGCGCGACTCACCCGTGCAGGTGCTTCGGATGATGCCGTGGTCTACTATGGGGCTGCAGTTGACGGTGATCTCCAGGCAGTGATGCGCGTTGTGGTGCTGGGCGGATTTGTCGTCGGGGTTGAACTGCAACGAGACGCGAGCCTTGAGCGTCTTGTTGGGTCGGGACCGTCTCTAGATGTTGCCAACTTGGACTTCCCAAGCGCTTAGTGCAGTGCTCTGCACACGGTAAGCGCTCAATAAATACGACGGATTGATTGAGGGCCGGGGGCGGCGGGGGACGGAAGGGGTCGGGCCGCTCACCCTGATGGTCATGTACCCGACGTAGGCGTCCTCGGAGCCTTCCATGAAGACGAAGGTCGAATCTCTAGTGTTCTCGATGATGACTTTGTCCGCCACTTTTCCAGGGGCTGGAGACACACACACAGACAGACAGACAGAGAGGGAGGGAGAAAGAGAGGCGGAGGGAGAAAAACACACACACACAAGGTGTAAATAATAATAATAATCTGTGGTATTTCTTAAGCGCTTAGAGAAGCAGCATTGCTCAGTGGGGAGAGAAGCACACACACACACACACACACACACATGAGGTGTAAATAATAATGATAATCTGTGGTATTTCTTAAGCGCTTAGAGAAGCAGCACTGCTCAGTGGGGAGAGAAACACACACACACACACACACACACACACGAGCTGTAAATAATAATCTGGTATTAAGCGCTTAGAGAAGCAGCATTGCTCAGTGGGGAAAGAAACACACACACGAGTTGTAAATAATAGTAATAATAATCTGTGGTATTTCTTAAGCGCTTAGAGAAGCAGCATTGCTCAGTGGAGAGAGAAGCACACACACACACACACACACACACACGAGTTGTAAATAATAATAATCTGTGGTATTTCTTCAGCGCTTAGAGAAGCAGCACTGCTCAGTGGGGAGAGAAACACACACACACACGAGTTGTAAATAATAATAATAATCTGTGGTATTTCTTAAGCACTTAGAGAAGCAGCATTGCTCAGTGGGGAGAGAAACACACACACACACACGAGTGGTAAATAATAATAATAATAATCTGTGGTATTTCTTTAGCGCTTAGAGAAGCAGCACTGCTCAGTGGGGAGAGAAACACACACACACACGAGTTGTAAATAATAATAATAATCTGTGGTATTTCTTAAGCACTTAGAGAAGCAGCATTGCTCAGTGGGGAGAGAAACACACACACACACACGAGTGGTAAATAATAATAATAATAATCTGTGGTATTTCTTTAGCGCTTAGAGAAGCAGCACTGCTCAGTGGGGAGAGAAACACACACACACACGAGTTGTAAATAATAATAATAATCTGTGGTATTTCTTAAGCACTTAGAGAAGCAGCACTGCTCAGTGGGGAGAGAAACACACACGAGTTGTAAATAATAATAATAATAATAATCTGGTATTTCTTTAGCGCTTAGAGAAGCAGCACTGCTCAGTGGGGAGAGAAACACACACACACACGAGTTGTAAATAATAATAATAATCTGTGGCATTTCTTAAGCACTTAGAGAAGCAGCACTGCTCAGTGGGGAGAGAAACACACACACACACACGAGTTGTAAATAATAATAATAATAATCTGTGGTATTTCTTCAGCGCTTAGAGAAGCAGCACTGCTCAGTGGGGAGAGAAACACACACACACACACACACACACGAGTGGTAAATAATAATAATAATAATAATAATCTGTGGTATTAAGCGCTTAGAGAAGCAGCACTGCTCAGTGGGGAGAAAAACACACACACACACATGTCGTAAATAATAATAATAATCTGTGGTATTTCTTAAGCGCTTAGAGAAGCAGCATTGCTCAGTGGGGAGAGAAACACACACACGAGTTGTAAATAATAATAATAATAATCTGTGGTATTTCTTAAGCGCTTAGAGAAGCAGCACTGCTCAGTGGGGAGAGAAACACACACACACACACACACGAGTTGTAAATAATAATCTGTGGTATTTCTTAAGCGCTTAGAGAAGCAGCATTGCTCAGTGGGGAGAGAGAGACACACACACACACACACACACACACGAGTTGTAAATAATAATAATAATCTGTGGTATTTCTTAAGCGCTTAGAGAAGCAGCATTGCTCAATGGGAAGAGAAACACACACACACACACACATGAGGTGTAAATAATAATAATAATCTGTGGTATTTCTTTAGCGCTTAGAGAAGCAGCACTGCTCAGTGGGGAGAGAAACACACACACACACGAGTTGTAAATAATAATCTGTGGTATTTCTTAAGCACTTAGAGAAGCAGCATTGCTCAGTGGGGAGAGAAACACACACACGAGTTGTAAATAATAATAATAATCTGTGGTATTTCTTAAGCGCCTAGAGAAGCAGCACTGCTCAGTGGGGAGAGAAACACACACACACACACACACACATGAGTGGTAAATAATAATAATAATAATCTGTGGTATTTCTTAAGCGCTTAGAGAAGCAGCATTGCTCAGTGGGGAGAGAAACACACACACACACACACACGAGACACACACACACGAGTTGTAAATAATAATAATAATCTGTGGTATTAAGCGCTTAGAGAAGCAGCACTGCTCAGTGGGGAGAGAAACACACACATACACACGAGTTGTAAATAATAATAATAATAATCTGTGGTATTTCTTGAGCGCTTGGAGAAACAGCACTGCTCAGTGGGGAGAGAAACACACACACACACACACACACACGAGTTGTAAATAATAATAATAATCTGTGGTATTTCTTAAGCGCTTAGAGAAGCAACACTGCTCAGTGGGGAGAGAAACACACACACACACACACACACACGAGTTGTAATTAATAATAATAATAATAATCTGTGGTATTTCTTAAGCGCTTAGAGAAGCAACACTGCTCAGTGGGGAGAGAAACACACACACACACACACACACACACACACACGAGTTGTAATTAATAATAATAATAATCTGTGGTATTTCTTAAGCGCTTACAGAAGCAGCATTGCTCAGTGGAAAGAGCCAGGGCTTTGGAGTCACAGGTCATGGGTTCAAATCCCAGCTCCGCCTCCCCCTCCCCACAGCACCTGTATATATGTATGTACGGATTCATTACTCTATTTATTGATGCATTTTCCTTGTACATACTTATTCTATTTATTTTATTCTGTTCATATGTTTTGTTTTGTTGTCTGTCTCCCCCTTCTAGCCTGTGAGCCCGCTGTCGGGTAGGGACCGTCTCTAGATGTTGCCAACTTGGACTTCCCAAGCGCTTAGTACCTGTATACATGTATATATGTTTGTACGGATTTATTATTCTATTTGTTGATTTATTTTCCCTGTACATATTTATTCTATTTATTTTATTCTGTTAATATGTTTTGTTTTGTTCTCTGTCTCCCCCTTCTAGACAGAGAGCCCACTCTTGGGTAGGGACTGTCTCTACATGTTGCCAACTTGTACTTCCCAAGCGCTTAGTACAGTGCTCTGCACACAGTAAGCGCTCAATAAATACGATTGATTGATTGTACATATTTATTCTATTTATTTTATCCTGTTAATATGTTTTGTTTTGTTCTCTGTCTCCCCGTTCTAGACTGTGAGCCCACTGTTTGGTAGGGACTGTCTCTATATGTTGTCAACTTGTACTTCCCAAGCGCTTATTACAGTGCTCTGCACACAGTAAGCACTCAATAAATATGGTTGAATGAATGAATGAATGAAATAATAATAATCTGTGGTATTCCTTAAGCGCTTACAGAAGCAGCATTGCTCAGTGGAAAGAGCCAGGGCTTTGGAGTCACAGGTCATGGGTTCAAATCCCAGCTCTGCCTCCCCCTCCCCATAGCACCTGTATAATATGTATATATGTTTGTATGGATTTATTACTCTATTTACTGATTTATTTTACTTGTACATATTTATCCTATGTATTTTATTTGGTTTATATGTTTTGTTTTGTTGTCTGTCTCCCCCTTCTAGACTGTGAGCCCGCTTTTGGGTAGGGACTGTCTCTATGTGTTGCAAATTTGTACTTCCCAAGCGCTTAGTACAGTGCTCTGCACACAGTAAGCGTTCAATAAATACAACTGAATGAAGGAATGGTCAGCTGTGTGACTTAGGGCAAGTCACTTCACTTCTCTGGGCCTCAGTTCCCTCATCTGGAAAATGGGGATTAAGACCGTGGGGCAACCTGATCACCTTGTAACCTCCCCAGTGCTTAGAACAGTGCTTTGCACATAGTAAGCGCTTAATAAATGCCATTATTAGTATCATTGTTATTACATGCCAGGCCCTGTTCTAAGCACTGGGGTGGATACAAGCAAATCGGGTTGGACGCGGTCCCCGTCACTCGCTCATTCAATCGTATTTAGTCATTCATTCGATCTTATTTATTGAGCGTTTACAGTGTGCAGAGCACTGTACTAAGCGCTTGGGAAGTACAAGTCGGCAACATAGAGAGACGGTCCCTACCCAACAACGGGCTCACAGTCTAGGAGTGCTTACTGTGTGCAGAGCACTGTACTAAGCTCTTGGGAAGGGGCTCACCGTCTTAATCTCCATTCATTCATTCAATCGTATTTATTGAGCGCTTACTGTGTGCAGAGCACTGTACTAAGCGCTTGGGAAGTACAAGTCAGCAACATATAGAGACGGTCCCTACCCAAAAACGGGCTCACAGTCTAGAAGGGGGAGACAGACAACAAAACATGTAGACAGGTGTCAAAACCGTCAGAATAAACAGAATTAGAGCTATATGCACAGCATTAATAAAATAGAGTAGAATAATAGAATAATAGAATAATAATAGAATAAGAATAGAATTAGAATAGAATAATAGAATAATAAAATCTCCATTTTACAGATGAGATCACTGAGGCACAGGGAAGTGAAGTGACTCGCCCAAGGTCGCGCAGCAGGCGAGAGGCGGAGCTGGGATTGGAACCCAGGTCCTTCTGATTCCCAAGCCGGGGCTCTCCAGGCCACGCTGTAAAGGCCTGTGGCCTGGCCGGGATCCATCAGGGAATTCTCAAGGGGAATTCTCAAGGAAGAAGAAAAGACGAGTCCACCCGAGGAGAGGTTCTCAACTCTTAACTTTCTTTTTAGCCCAACCGGCCGTCTAGGACAGTAGAGAAGCAGCGTGGCTCAGTGGGAAGAGCCCAGACTTTGGAGTCAGAGGTCACGGGTTCAAATCCCGGCTCCGCCAATTGTCAGCTGGGTGACTTTGGGCAAGTCGCTTCACTTCTCTGGGCCTCAGTTCCCTCATCTGTCAAATGGGGATGAAGACTGTGAGCTCCCCGTGGGGGGACCTCATCACCTTGTAACCTCCCCAGCGCTTAGAACAGTGCTTTGCACATAGTAAGCGCTTAACAAATGCCATTATTATTATTATTATTATCCTCTGGGCCTGTTACCTCATCTGTAAAATGGGGATAAAGACTGTGAGCCCCACGTAGGACAGTCTGATCACCTTGGAACCTCCCCAGCGCTTAGAACAGTGCTTTGCACATAGTAAGCGCTTAACAAATGCCATTATTATTATTATTACTATTCTCTGGGCCTCAGTGACCTCATCTGGAAAATGGGGATGAAGACTGTGAGCCCCACGTGGGACAGTCTGATCACCTTGTAACCCCCCCAGTGCTTAGAACAGTGCTTTGCACATAGTAAGTGCTTAACAAATGCCATTATTATTATTATTATTATTATTATTATTATTATTATTATTCTCTGGGCCTCAGTGACCTCATCTGTAAAATGGGGATGAAGACTGTGAGCCCCACGTGGGACAATCTGATCACCTTGTAACCTCCCCAGCGCTTAGAACAGTGCTTTGCACATAGTAAGCGCTTAACAAATGCCATCATCATTATTATTATTATTATTATTATTATTCTTACTTTGGGCAGCTTCTCTGGGCCTCAGCTCCCTCATCTGGAAAATGGGGACTGAGACTGTGAACCCCCACCGTGGGACCAACTGATCACCTTGTAACCGCCCCAGTGCTTAGAACAGTGCTTTGCACATAGTAAGTGCTTAATAAATGCCATCATTATTATTATTATGGGGAGAGGCATGGATCTGATTGATAACGGCAGCAGTAGTGGTAGTAATAATAATGAATTTATTTTATTTTATTTTGTTAATATGCTTTGTTTTGTTGTCTGTCTCCCCCTTCTAGACCGTGAGCCCACTGTTGGGTAGGGACCGTCTCTAGATGTTGCCAACTTGGACTTCCCAAGCGCTTAGTCCAGTGCTCTGCACACAGTAAGCACTCAATAAATACGATTGATTGATTGATTGATTGATTGACTACTAATAATCGTAAGCTTCGGGCTCATTTACAGTCGAGAAGACACCAAGATCACAGAACAGACCGGGGGCTGAGCCCTCCTCCCAGATTCATTCCTCCTCTCCCCCCCGCCTTACCTCCTTCCTCTCCCCACAGCACCTGTATATATGTATATATGTTTGTACGGATTTATTACCCTATTTATTTTATTTGTACTATGTACAAAGCTTACTCTATGTACGAAGCTTACTATGTGGCCAACTTGTAATAATAATAATGGCATTTATTAAGTGCTTACTGTATGCAAAGCACTGTACTAAGCACTGGGGAATTTACAAGGTGATCAGGTTGTCCCACGTGGGGCTCACGGTCTTCATCCCCATTTTGCAGAGGAGGTAACTGAGGCCCAGAGAAGTGAAGTGACTTGCCCAAGGTCACACAGGTGACAGGCGGTGGAGGAGGATTCGAACCCCTGATGTCTGACTCAAATGCCTGGGCTCTTGCCACTGAACCACACTGCTTCTCTATACTGTACTATACTGTAGTGTAATATACTATATACTATCCTATTCCCAAGCGTTTAGTACAGTGCTCTGCACACAGTAAGCGCTCAATAAATACGACATGCCATCATCATCATCATCTGATGATGAGTTTGAGGGGTATTTACTACCTGTCAGGCGCTGTAGGGGGTAGTTAGTCTAGGATAGGTAGATACCTGTAGATATGTATGTATGTTTGCACATATTTATTACTCTTTATTTTACCTGTACATATCTATTCTATTTATTTTATTTTGTTAGTATGTTTGGTTTTGTTCTCTGTCTCCCCCTTCTAGACTGCGAGCCCGCTGTTGGGTAGGGACCGTCTCTATATGTTGCCAACTTGTACTTCCCAAGCGCTTAGTACAGTGTTCTGCACACAGTAAGCGCTCAATACAATTGAATGAATGAATGAATTTATTCTATTGACTTTCTTTTGTTAATATGTTCTGTTTTGTTGTCCGTCTCCCCCTTCTAGACTGTGAGCCCGCTGTCGGGTAGGGACCGTCTCTAGATGTTGCCACCTTGGACTTCCCAAGCGCTTAGTCCGGCGCTCTGCACACAGTAAGCGCTCAATAAATACGACTGAATGAATGACTGAATGAATTCCGTCACCCTGTCCTGCCTTGCCGACAGAGATCCGACGCCCGGACGCAACCACCCGGAACTTTTCCCCGACTGGACTTCACCTGGCGGCCTTCCCGACTAGGCCCTGGCTTTCTCTTCTCCCATTCCCTTCTGCGTCGCCCGTGCGCTTGGATTTCCTCTTCTCCCTTCCCTCGGCACTTACATCCACATCCGTAACCCACCTAAATTCCCGTCCGTCTCCCCGCCCGGACTCAAAGTTAACGGGGGCAGGGAACATCCCTACCAACTCCATCCTAACGTCCCCTCCCGGGCGGTGAGTCCAGCGCTCGGCACACGGTAAGCGCTCCGTAAACGTGACTTCTCCGACTGTGAGCCCACCGTCGGGTAGGGACCGTCTCTCTATGTTGCCAACTTGTCTTTCCCAAGCGCTTAGTCCAGTGCTCTGCACACAGTAAGCGCTCAATAAATACGACTGAATGAACGAATGAGTGAATCCATCCGGGAGGCCGGCTTTCCACCTCGGATGGCGCCGCCTTTCGCATGGAATACCTGCGCCGATCATGGTGATGGGAGACTCGATGTAAATCCACTCGTCGGTGTAGATGCCGGAGTGAACGAAGATCAGCCCGTCGAAGTGAGCTTCTTGCACGCCTCCCAGGGCGTCCTCGATGGTGTCGTAATACTGGAAGACAGGCGAAACGGGATGAGCGGGAAGCCACGGGGGTCCCTCCAAGGGCCCGCGGGGAAGCCGCGCCGGGAAAACAACGTACCAACATGTTTTCTCTTCCTTTATATCTTGCAGGATTGCTGTAGAAGTGTTCGGCAAATCCCGGCTTGACGTGGGCTCCTTTGTACTGAAATGGCCACGGGAAAGGTCAGCGGCAACATCAGGGACTCCCAGAGTGGAAGGCTCACTGCTATATTGTACTCTCCCAAGCGCTTAGTACAGTGCTCTGCACACTGTAAATGTCCGGTAATAGTAATAATCAAAATAATGATGGTATTTGTTAAGCGCTTACTATGTGCGGGGGGGGGGGGGGACACACAACGCAATCAGGTTGTCCCACGTGGGGCTCACGGTCTTCATCCCCCTTTTCCGGATGAGGGAACTGAGGCACAGAGCAGTCAAGTGACTTCCCCAAGGTCACACAACACCCAAGTTGACAAGAAATACCACTGATGACGATGATTAGGGTCGTTGAGCGCTATCTGGGGAAATTAAGGATGATTCCGACTCGACTGGGTTAATTCGCTATTCTAAAACCGACGTCTCCTTCCATTCGGGTCTTTCTGGTGGGAAGGCTCTGTACTTTCCCAAGCGCTCAGTACGGAATTCCGCAGCCAGGAGAGCGCTCGGCGGGCTGATTCGACCGCCACTGTCCTCTCCCAAGTGCTTAATACAGTACTGCGCGCCCAGAAGGCATTTGATGAGCGCTACTGATCGACAGACTGTGAGAAGACCCAGTCCTATTAAACTCCAACGACCAAAGTCCCCCAAGTTGGGTGTCAAAAAGAAAGCGAGTGACCTGACGCTCTCCCCCAGCGCCTCGTAAGGTGCTCGGCGCGCAGTCGACGCTTAACACACATCACCATTTTCTCCCCCAGCGCCTCGCACGGTGCTCGGCACGCAGTCGACGCTTAACTTCTCTGGGCCTCAGTTACCTCATCTGTAAAATGGGGATTAAGACTGTGAGCCCCCCGTGGGACAACCTGGTCACCTTGTACCCTCCCTATGTGCTTTGCACATAGAAAGCACTTAATAAATGCCATCATGATTGTTATTATCATTATTACGAGGTGATCAGGTTGTCCCACGTGGGGCTCACAGTCTTCATCCCCACGGGTAGGGACCGTCTCCATATGCTGCCAACTTGGACTTCCCAAGCGCTTAGTCCAGTGCTCTGCACACAGTAAGCGCTCAATAAATACGGTTGAATGAATTTGATAAGCGCTACTGATCAAGAGACTGTGATAAGACCCCCAGTCATATTAAACTCCAATGACCAAAGTCCCCCAAGTTGGGTGTCAAAAAGAAAGCGAGTGACCCGACGCTCTCCCCCGGCGCCTCGTAAGGTGCTCGGCACGCAGTCGGAGCCCACTGTTGGGTAGGGACCGTCTCTATATGTTGCCAACTTGTACTTCCCAAGTGCTTAGTATGGTGCTTTGCACACAGTAAGCGCTCAATAAATACGATTGATTGATTAACACATATCACCCTTTTCACCATTATTACTATGAGGTTGGAACCCAACACAGATGAGACTGTAAACAGATCACACACGGCAACTTCGCCAACCCCGACAACTGCAGGCAGGCGTTGCGGAGGGCGGTCTGACATGTACGGGCCGACTTATTTTTATCGCCCCAGCCCCCTCCGCGTAGACGGACAGACACCGTTCGTTGTCTCCGGGTCAGCTTCAATCCCCCAGCCGGCACACGCGTCTATCTTGTGTTCATTCATTCGATCGTATTTACTGTGCGCTCACCGTGTGCAGGGCATTCATTCAATCGTATTTATTGAGCGCTCACCGTGTGCAGAGCATTCATTCATTCATTCAATCGTATTTATTGAGCGCTCACCATGTGCAGAGCATTCATTCATTCATTCATTCGATCGTATTTATTGAGCGCTTACTGTGTGCAGATCACTGTACTAAGCGCTTGGGAAGCACAAGTCAGCAACATATAGAGACGGTCCCTACCCAAAAACGGGCTCACAGTCTAGACGGGGGAGACAGACAACAAAACAGGTAGACAGGTGTCAAAACCGTCAGAATAAACAGAATTAGAGCTATATGCACACGTTTTTAGACTGTGAGCCCACTGTTGGGTAGGGACTGTCTCTATATGTTGCCAATGTGCACCTCCCAAGCGCTTAGCACAGTGCTCTGCACACAGTAAGCGCTCAATAAATACGACTGATGATGATATATACCCGGTAAGCGCTCAACAAATATCACCGAACGAATGAGCGAGCGTAGGCCGTCAAACCTGTCGGTGAATTTGACGCCGTTCCTCTGGATGTCCAGCGTGTTAAACTTCTTATTGTTCCGGAGGGATTTTTCTTCCTTGCAGGTCACCCGGAAGTAAAACCCCATCTGCGCGTTGGATTCCAGCTTAATGCTTTTTCCTGCTTCCAACCCCAGCTCGCGGGCGGGGTACAATTCATTCAGTTGTATTCACTGAGCGCTCACCATGTGCTGAGCATTCATTCAATCGTATTTATTGAGCGCTCACCGTGTGCAGAGCATTCATCCATCGTATTCATTGAGCGCTCACTGTGTGTGCGGGGCACTGGACTAAGCGCTTGGGAAGTCCAAGTCGGCAACAGAGACGGTCCCTACCTGACAACGGGCTCCCGGTCTAATAATAATAATAATAATAATGTTGGCATTTGTTAAGCGCTTACTATGTGCAAAGCACTGTTCTAAGTGCTGGGGAAGTTACAAGGTGATCAGGTTGTCCCACGTGGGGCTCACGGTCTTCATCCTCATTTTACAGATGAGGTAACTGAGGCTCAGAGAAGTTAAGTGACTTGCCTAAGGTCACACAGCAGACATGTGGCAGAGCCGGGATTGGAACCCATGACCTCTGACTCCAAAGCCCGGGCTCTTTCCACTGAGCCACGCTGCTTCTCAGGTCTAGAACAGCACCGGACTAAGCGCTTGGAAAATTCAATCCGGCAACAGATGGAGACAATCCCTACCCCCGCAACGGGCTCGCGGTCGAGAAGGGGGAAGACGGACAACGAAACGACAGGCATCGGCAGCGTCAACGGCGATAAGCAGAATCAGACTTAAGCCCCGGTTCCGTACCAACTGCTGGAAGCTTTCTTTCCAAGGATTGGGATGCTCGTATTCTTCCGGATTAATCTGATAGAACTTGCCGGGTTCTGGATGCAGCATGGGCCGCGTGTACTCGAACACCTCCATGTATAAACGCTTCCTGAAGGGGAGGGAAAAGAGCGCCGGTGGGTGAGTCCCTTCAGAGTCGCCGCTTTGAACGGTAGGCCCCGGAGGCCGCCCGTTACGGCTTCCTAGAGCACCGGCGGATGCCAAGTGGCATCTGGAGGGAGCAACGGAGGGCGTGAGGGGAGGAGAGGAGGAGAAGGGCCAAGGAAAAGGCCGACATTCCCATCCGCCCCTCGCCTCCCATCCGGTTCGGCGACGCCGAGGGCCGGGCCAACCCTTCCCCGGGCGCTACGTCAACGGAACCCCATCCCCCACCACCTTACCTCCTTCCCCTCCCCACAGCATCTGTATATATGTTTGTACGGATTGATTACTCTATTTATTTATTTATTTATTTTATTGGTGCCCAGTTATTCTATTTATTTTCTCTTGTTAATACATTTTGTTCCGTTGTCCGTCTCCCCCTTCTAGACCGTGAACTCCTCACCCTGGGCCTCTGTCTATCCATCCCCTCGCCCCCTCCTCCCTCACCTCCCTTCTCTCCTTCTATAGCCCAGCCCAAACCCTCCGCTCCTCTGCTGCTAATCTCCTCCCCGTACCTCATTCTCGCCCGTCCCGCCATCGACCCCCGGCCCACGTCCTCCCCCGGGCCCGGAATGCCCCCAATCCTTCTGCCCATCCGCCAAGCTCGCTCTCTTCCTCCCTTCAAGGCCCTACTGAGAGCTCACCTCCTCCAGGAGGCCTTCCCAGACTGAGCCCCTTCCCTCCTCTCCCCCTCGTCCCCCTCTCCATCGCCCCCGCCTTACTTCCTTCCCTTCCCCACAGCACCTGTATATATGTATATATGTTTGTACATATTTATCACTCTATTTATTTATTTTACTTGTCCATATCTATTCTATTTATTTTGTTAGTATGTTTGGTTTTGTTCTCTGTCTCCCCCTTTTAGACTGTGAGCCCACTGTTGGGCAGGGACTGTCTCTATATGTTGCCAATTTGTACTTCCCAAGCGCTTAGTACAGTGCTCTGCACACAGTAAGCGCTCAATAAATACAATTGATGATGATGATGATGTTGGGTAGGGACCGTCTCTAGATGTTGCCGACCTGTCCTTCCCAAGCGCTTAGTCCAGTGCTCTGCACACAGTAAGCGCTCAATAAATATGATTGAATGAATGAATAAATACGATTGAATGAAGGAATGAATGAATAAATACGATTGACTGAATGAATGAATGAATGAATGAATGAATGAATACGATTGAATGAAGGAATGAATGAATAAATACGATTGAATGAAGGAATGAATGAAGAGACCCGGGACGGGCTCCGCGGTTCCCCGAATTCTGGTGACCGGTGGGAGTCCGGGGGATCAACAGGGACCCTCCCTGTCTCTTACCCCCCCGGCTAGAGGGGGGTCAAGACCCCCACGGCTCCGTTCCCACCATGAACCCGACAGGCCCCGGGGTGGGGGCCGCTTTGGGAATCAAGTGCTTAGTCCAGTGCTCTGCACACAGTAAGCGCTCAATAAACACGACTGAATGAATAAAATCCTCCCCCTCTCCATCCCCCCAGCCTTACCTCCTTCCCTTCCCCACAGCACCTGTATATATGTTTGTGTGTATGTATTTATTACTCTATTTATTTTATCTGTACATATTTATTCTATTTATTTTATTCATCATCATCAATCGTATTTTTACTTGGTTAATATGTTTTGTTTTGTTCTCTGCCTCCCCCTTCTAGACTGTGAGCCCGCTGTTGGGTAGGGACCGTCTCTCTATATGTTGCCAACTTGGACTTCCCAAGCGCTTAGTCCAGTGCCCCGCACACAGTAAGCGCTCAATAAACACGATCGAATGAATAAAATAAACACATGAATGAATCCCAGGCTGCGACCCCACAGACTGCGAAGCAGCGTGGCTCAGTGGAAAGAGGCCGGGCTTGGGAGTCAGAGGTCGTGGGTTCTAATTCCGGCTCTGCCAGCTGTCTGCTGGGGGACCTTGGACAAGTCACTTGACTTCTCTGTGCCTCATCTGTAAAATGGGGGTGAAGACGGGGAGCCCATGAGGGACAGGGACTGTATATCGGGCCCGATTAGCCCGTCTCCACCCCGGCGCTAAGTACGGTGCCTGGCACGTAATAAGCGCTGAACAAATATCATTCTTTTGGTTTTGTTTTATCAAGAGCCGAAGGTCAGACTGCCATCCTTTCATTCATTCACTGATTCGATCGTATTTATTGAGCGCTTACTGTGTGCAGGGCACTGGACTAAGCGCTTGGGAAGTCCAAGTGGGCAACATATAGAGACGGTCCCTACCCGACAGTGGGCTCACGAGGCCCCGGGCCAAAGCCCTTCTCCCCCCCCGGCTCGCCTGAAATTTCTTTCTATTAAGGTCCGTCTCCCCCTTCTAGACGCTAAGCTCGTCGAGGGCAGGGGACGGGCCCGTTGCACTGTCCTCTCCCGAGTGCGAAGTGCAGTGCTCCGCCCAAAGTGAGCGCTCGATGGACAGGACTGACCGACCGGACGGGAAGGGACCGCGCGTGCGACCACCGGACGCCCTCCCACCCCGGGGCGGGGGCCTCGGTTTCCCTTCGGCTCCGTTAATTACAACCCCCCAACGCGGGGCTTCGACTCTCCTCCCGTCCCCGGAATCCGTCTCCCGCCAACGGGGAGCGGCCCCTCGCTTACCACAAGATGGGATCGTTAGCCAGCTCACTGAACCGCTTGCACACGCAAGCGGCTCGGCAGAGATCCTGCTCCAGCAGATAGGAGAAGATCTTCAGAACCACTTCATCCGGCAGCTTCTCCTGGAGGTACTGTTCGGCGGGGGCTGCTGTGAAGACACCACCACCACCACCACGCGGGCTCGCCGCCCCGTTCCTTTCCGGGGGCCCTCGGGTTCGGCCGTCAGCTTACGGGGCCGGGGGGAAGCGGCCCGGTCCGGGGGACCGTGACGACAGCCGCGAACACGGAGCCCCCTTCCGCGCCGCCCCGGAGAAAGCCAAATCCGGATCTCGGATTCCCCCTAGTCACGCCCCACGGTCACCCTCGGATTTTTACGTTTCCAACCCATCCTAGCATTCCCGGGAGTTCAGGCGAAACCCCTCCCTCCCTCCCTCCCCACCCCGCCGAGATCTGAATTGTGAGCTGTGTGACTTCAGGCGAGTCACTTTACTTCCCTGGGCCTCGGTTCCCTCATCTGGAAAATGGGGATGAAGACTGGGAGCCCCCCGGGTGGGGGGCAACCTGATCGCCGTACCACCTCCCCAGCGCTTAGAACGGGCCAAGCGCTTAATAAACGCCACCATCATTATTACCGTCCGACGGGGAGATCTACCTGAGAGGTCTTGGGATTTTCCAGACACTCTGGCACGTTTGGCTCGATGCCCGAAGTTTTCAGTAGTTGAAGTGGAAGCCCCCTTGAAACCAAAACAAGACGAGTTTGAAAAAAGGGGGACAAGTCTCGTCCCCCTCTCCATCCCCCCCATCTTACCTCCTTCCCTTCCCCACAGCACCTGTATATATGTATATATGGTTGTACAGATTTCTTACTCTATTTATTTTACTTGTCCATATCTATCCTATTTATTTTATTTTGTTAGTATGTTTGGTTTTGTTCTCCGTCTCCCCCTTTTAGACTGTGAGCCCACTGGTGGGTACGGACCGTCTCTATATGTTGCCAATTTGTACTTCCCAAGCGCTTAGTCCAGTGCTCTGCACATAGTAAGCGCTCAATAATCAATCAATCAATCAATCGTATTTATTGAGCGCTTACTGTGTGCAAATAAATACGATTGATGATGATGATGAAAAGTCTCCTCGTTGACAGTCATCATCATCATCATCGATCGTCTTTATTGAGCGCTTACTGTGTGCACAGCACTGGACTAAGCGCTTAGCACAGTCGTTTTTCAGATTGGGTCTTCGGTGGTCCCCTTCCCCTGTAAGCCCCCGAGCCCCCGGTGACGCGCGCCGACCGCAGATCGAGCCGCCCGGGCCTCACCCCGCCTCCGACACCAGAGCCAAGCGCGAGGGCCTTACCTCCATGCTGCTCTTTGCAGGACAAGCTGTTCTTTTAGGCAAAAGGGTTTTGCGACGAAGCTGGTAGGGACTGTTTTGTGCGCCAGGACCAGATTCTTCTGCGACCATATCTGCAGGCACATCGTCATCTGTCCGAAGAAACGACAACCGCCACGACCGTCAGCCCCGCCGGACGCGCCGGGGCCCGGCGTCGCCACTCGGACCGTGCGGCCTGTGCTTAATGACACGGCGGGCCGATTCGAAAACGGGCGCGAGACGGAAAAAGCGACGAATGGCCAACGATTCTTACCCCGCGCCGGTGGGAGGTGGACCGTGCCATTCATTCACACTTATTGGGCGCTTACTTTGTGCAGAGCACTGTGCTGGGAGCTCGGGAGGGTTCAACAGAACGACAGACACGTTAAACCGACCAGCCTGTCGTAGCTACCCCAGCCTGGAGAAGAGTAAGCGCTTTCACCGATACCACAAAAAAGAAAAATATTAAATTCTGTCCTCCATTCATTCGTTCATTCGATCGTCTTTACTGAGCGCTTACTGTGTGCAGAGCACTGGACTAAGCGCTTGGGAAGTCCAAGTTGGCAACATATAGAGACGGTCCCTACCCAACTGTGGGCTCACAGTCTAGAAGACTCCAGCCTGGTAAGCTCCTTGCGGGCAGGGAAGGTTTCTGCCAACTTTCTTATACTGTACTCTCCCAAAGGAGAAGCAGCGTGGCTCAGTGGAAAGAGCCCGGGCTTTGGAGGCAGAGGTCATGGGTTCAAATCCCGACTCTGCCACTTGTCAGCTGGGTGACTTTGGGCAAGTCGCTTCGCTTCTCTGGGCCTCAGTTCCCTCATCTGGAAAACGGGGATTAAAGACTGTGAGCCCCCCGTGGGACAACCTGATCATCTTGTAACCTCCCCAGCGCTTAGAACAGTGCTTTGCACATAGTAAGCGCTTAATAAATGTTGTTATTATTATTATTATTATTATTATTTTATTATTATGGGTTCAAATCCCGGCTCCGCCAATTGCCAGCTGGGTGACTTTGGGCAAGTCGCTTCTCTTCTCTGGGCCTCAGTTCCCTCATCTGGAAAACGGGGATTAAAGACTGTGAGCCCCCCACGGGACAACCTGATCACCTTGTGACCTCCCCAGCGCTTAGAACAGTGCTTTGCACATAGTATGCACTTAATAAATGTTGTTGTTGTTGTTATTATTATTATTATTGTTATGGGTTAAATCCTGGCTCCGCCAATTGTCAGCTGGGTGACTTTGGGCAAGTCGCTTCGCTTCTCTGGGCCTCAGTTCCCTCATCTGGAAAACAGGGATTAAAGACTGTGAGCCCCCCGTGGGACAACCTGATCATCTTGTAACCTCCCCAGCGCTTAGAACAGTGCTTTGCACATAGTAAGCGCTTAATAAATGTTGTTATTATTATTATTATTATTATTATTTTATTATTATGGGTTCAAATCCCGGCTCCGCCAATTGCCAGCTGGGTGACTTTGTGCAAGTCGCTTCTCTTCTCTGGGCCTCAGTTCCCTCATCTGGAAAACGGGGATTACAGACTGTGAGCCCCCCACGGGACAACCTGATCACCTTGTGACCTCCCCAGCGCTTAGAACAGTGCTTTGCACGTAGTAAGCGCTTAATAAATGCCATCATAAACGCTTAATTCAGTGCTCTGCACCCAGTAAGCGCTCAATAAATACCATTAATTGATTGTCACCTGAGCCTCTACCCACATCCCCAGCCTTACCTCCTGACCTTTTAAATTCCTGGCAATCAGCTAAATCCCTGTCTACCTCAGGCTAATTGCAACCAGGTGCTTTTTTCTCTCCATTTTATCCCTTTCCCTACCCACTCAGTTCCCATCCCTGCTCCAGAGACACAATTCTCCTCTTTTATAATGGCATTTACTAAGCGCTTACTATGTGCAAAGCACTGTTCTAAGCACTGGGGAGGTTACAAGGTGATCAGGTTGTCCCACGGGGGGGGCTCACAGTCAATCCCCATTTTCCAGATGAGGCAACTGAGGCACAGAGAAGTGAAGTGACTTGCCCAAAGTCACCCAGCTGACAATTGGCAGGGCGGGGATTTGAACCCATGACCTCTGACTCCAAAGCCCGAGCTCTTTCCACTGAGCCACTTCCCTTGAACTCCCAACCATTCTCCTTTGATTAAGGTATTCGCTAAGCGCTTACTAGAGAAGCAGCGTGGCTCAGTGGAAAGAGCCCGGGCTTTGGAGTCAGAGGTCATGGGTTCAAATCCCAGCTCTGCCAACTGTCAGCTGTGTGACTCTGGGCCAGTCACTTCACTTCTCTGGGCCTCAGTGACCTCACCTGTAAAATGGGGATGAAGACTGTGAGCCCCCCGTGGGACAACCTGATCACCTTGTAACCTCCCCAGTGCTTAGAACAGTGCTTTGCAAATAAGTGCTTAATAAATGACATTATTATTGCACCTAATAAGCACTTAATAAATGACTTATTATTATTATTATTATTATTATTATTATTATTATTATTATTATTATGTGCCGAGCCTCATTCTAGACACCAGGGTAGGTACAAGTCTGTTGGGTTGGACACGGTCCCTGCCCCTCAGAGGGCTCACAAGCCGAAACCCCATTTTACAGATGAGGAAACAGGCTCAGAGCAGTGAAATGACTTGCTCAAGGTCACGCGGAGACGGGATGAGAACCAGGGTCCTCTTTCTCCCAGGCCTGGGCTCTGTCCGGAATCAGTTGAAAATTCCCACCTTGCGCTCAATGCTCCGTGGTGCAGGTGTCCGTTCCAAAATAAGCCAAGAGGAAAGAACTCAACCGGTGGTGTTTATTGAGTGCTTACCGTCTGATCGCCTTGTATCAGCGCATTGCACATAGTAAGCGCTTAACAAATGCCATCATTATTATTATTATTATTATTATTGTCATCAGGGTTTTTCTCCTGTGGCTTTCTACTTAATAGTAATAATGATGGCATTTATTAAGCGCTGACTATTATTATTATTATTGTTAATCAGGGTTTCTCTCTGGAGGCTTTCTACTTAATAGTAATAATGATGGCATTTATTCAGCGCTTACTATTATTATTATTGTTAATCATGGTTTCTCTCCCGTGGCTTTCTACTAAATAGTAATAATGATGGCATTTATTAAGCGCTTACTATTATTATTATTGTTAATCAGGGTTTCTCTCCCGTGGCTTTCTACTTAATAGTAATAACGATGGCATTTATTCAGCGCTTACTATTATTATTGTTAATCAGGGTTTCTCTCCCGTGGCTTTCTACTAAACAGTAATAATGATGGCATTTATTAAGCGCTTACTATTATTATTATTGTTAATCAGGGTTTCTCTCCCGTGGCTTTCTACTTAATAGTAATAACGATGGCATTTATTCAGCGCTTACTATTATTATTGTTAATCAGGGTTTCTCTCCCGTGGCTTTCTACTAAATAGTAATAATGATGGCATTTATTAAGCGCTTACTATTATTATTATTGTTAATCAGGGTTTCTCTCCCGTGGCTTTCTACTTAATAGTAATAACGATGGCATTTATTCAGCGCTTACTATTATTATTGTTAATCAGGGTTTCTCTCCCGTGGCTTTCTACTAAATAGTAATAACGATGGCATTTATTAAGCACTTACTATTATTATTATTGTTAGTCAGGGTTTCTCTCCCGTGGCTTTCTACTTAATAGTAATAATGATGGCGTTGATTAAGCGCTTACTATTATTATTATTGTTAGGGTTTCTCTCCCGTTCCTTTCTACTTAATAATAATAATGATGGCATTTATTAAGCGCTTACTATTATTATTACTGTTAATCAGGTTTCTCTTCCGTGGCTTTCTACTTAATAGTAATAATGATGGCATTTATTAAGCGCTTACTATTATTATTATTGTTAATCAGGGTTTCTCTCCCAGGGCTTTCTACTTAATAGTAATAATGATGGCATTTATTAAACGCATACTATTATTATTATTGTTGTTAATTAGGGTTTCTCTCCGGAGGCTTTCTACTTAATAGTAATAATGATGACATTTATTAAGCACTTACTATTATTATTATTGTGAATCAGGGTTTCTCTCCCGTGGCTTTCTACTTAATAATAATAATGATGGCATTTCTTAAGCCAACTTGTACTTCCCAAGCGCTTAGTACAGCACTCTGCACACAGTAAGCGCTCAATAAATATAATTGATTGATTGATTAAGCACTTATTATTATTATCGTGAATCAGCGTTTCTCTCCCGTGGCTTTCTACTTAACAATAATAACGATGGCATTTATTAAGCGCTTACTACGTGCAAAGCACTGTTCTAAGCGCTGGGGAGGTTACAAGGCGATCAGGTTGTCCCAGCCTTCATCCCCATTTTCCAGACGAGGTCACTGAGGCCCAGAGAAGGGACTTGCCCAAAGTCACCCAGCTGACGAGCGGCGGAGCTGGGATTTGAACCCCTGACCTCGGACTCCAGAGCCCCGGCTCTTTCCACCGAGCCACGCTGCTTCTCCTGCTCTTCTCTCCTGCCAGCGCTTAGAACAGTGCTTTGCACATAGTAAGCGCTTAATAAATGCCATTATTATTATTATTATTATTATTATTATTAACCCCTTGGGAAATCAGGGGGAGAGAGAGAGGAGTGAGCCAAGATGTGAGGGGCTTGCCTGCAGCCCCTCCCGGCCCCCCCCCCACCTCCTCCCACCCCCACAGCAGCCAGCAGGCGCTTGCCATCTGGTCGCTTAGTACAGTGCTTTGCACATAGTAAGCGCTTAATAAATGCTATTATTATTAACCCCTTGGGAAATCAGGGAGAGAGAGGAGTGAGCCAAGATGTGAGGGGCTTGTCTGCAGCCCCTCCAGGCCCCCCACCACCTCCTCCCACCCCCACAGCAGCCAGCAGGCGCTTGCCATCTGGTTGCTTAGTACAGTGCTCTGCACATAGTAAGCGCTTAATAAATGCTATTATTATTATTATTATTATTAACCCCTTGGGAAATCAGGGAGAGAGAGAGGAGTGAGCCAAGATGTGAGGGGCTTGTCTGCAGCCCCTCCCGGCCCCCCCACCACCTCCTCCCACCCCCACAGCAGCCAGCAGGCGCTTGCCATCTGGTCGCTTAGTACAGTGCTCTGCACACAGTAAGCGCTCAATAAATACGACTGGATAAATGGAAGTGTGCCTGAGCCACCGATGATCACTGAGGGAACCGGGGCGGGCTCCCACGGCCACCCTCTCATCCGTTCATTCATTCAATCGCACTTACTGAGCGCTGACTGTGCGCAGAGCACTGGACTATACGCTGCCAGCTTGGGCTTCCCAAGCGCTTAGTACAGTGCTCTGCACGCAGTAAGCGCCCAATAAATACGATCGAATGAATGAATAAGCGCTGGGGAAGTCCAAGTCGACGGTCCCTACCCGACTAGTCTAGAAGGGGGAGACGGACGACAAAACAGAACAGGTGGACGGGGTTCGAGTCGTCAGAACAAACGGAATTAAAGCTAGGTGCACAGCGTTAACGGAATAAATAGAAGAGTAAATATGGACAAGTAAAAGAAATAGAATAATAAATCCGTCATTCATTCATTCATTCAATCGTATTTACTGAGCGCTTACTGTGTGCAGAGCACTGGACTAAGCGCTTGGGAAGTCCAAGTCGGCAACATCTAGAGACGGTCCCTACCCGACAGCGGGCTCACAGTCTAGAAGGGGGAGACAGACAACAAAATCAATCAATCATCAATCAGTCAATCGTATTTATTGAGCGCTTACTGTGTGCAGAGCACTGGACTAAGCGCTTGGGAAGTACAAGTTGGCAACATCTAGAGACGGTCCCTACCCAACAGCGGGCTCACAGTCTAGAAGGGGGAGACAGAATACAAAGCCAAACATACTAACAAAATAAAATAAATAGAATAGATATCTACAAGTAAACTAAATAAATAAATAAAACAGAGTAATAAATAGAGTAATAATCAATCAATCAATCAATCGTATTTATTGAGCGCTTACTGTGTGCAGAACACTGGACTAAGCACTTGGGAAGTCCAAGTTGGCAACATCTAGAGACGGTCCCTACCCAACAGCGGGCTCACAGTCTAGAAGGGGAAGACAGACAACAAAATCAATCAATCGTATTTATTGAGCGCTTACTGTGTGCAGAGCACTGTACTAAGCGCTTGGGAAGTCCAAGTTGGCAACATCTAGAGACGGTCCCTACCCAACAGCGGGCTCACAGTTTAGAAGGGGGAGACGGATAACAAAACAAAACATATTAACAAAAGAAAATAAATAGAAGAGTAAATATGTCCAAGTAAAGTAGAGTAATAAATTCATTCATTCATTCATTCAATGGTATTTATTGAGCGCTTACTGTGTGCAGAGCACTGGACTAAGCGCTTGGGAAGTCCAAGTTGGCAACATCTAGAGGCGGTCCCTACCCAACGGCGGGCTCACAGTCTAGAAGGGGAAGGCGGACAACAAAACAAAACATATTAACAAAAGAAAATAAATAGAATAGTAAGTATGTACAAGTTAAATAAATAGAATAATAAATCTGTCCAAACCTATATCCAGGTGCTGTGGGGAGGGGAAGCAGGTAGGGTGGGGGGGATGGGGAGGAGGAGAGGAAAAAGGGAGCTCAGTCTGGGAAGGCCTCCCGGAGGAGGTGAGCTCTCAGGAGGGCTTGGAAGGGAGGAAGAGAGAGAGTTTGGCGGATGTGCGGAGGGAGGGAATTCCGGCGAGGGGAAGGACGTGGATCGTCCTCTCTCCTCTCTCGGATCCCCCGAGTCCACCTGTGAACAACCCCCACGGCGGTGGGCTATCTGGTTGGCACCCCTCCAGCCGTTAATAATAATAATTATAATAATGGCATTTATTAAGCGCTTACTATGTGCCAAGCACTGTTCTAAGCGCTGGGGAGGTTACCAGGTGATCAGGTTGTCCCATGGGGGGCTCAGAGTCATCCCCATTTTACAGATGAGGGAACTGAGGCACAGAGAAGTGAAGTAAACTTGTAACCTCCCCAGCACTTAGAACAGTGCACATAGTAAGCGCTTTAATAAATGCCATCATTATTTAGAAGGGCCTCAGTTCCCTCACCTGGAAAATGGGGATGAAGACTGTGAGCCCCCACCGTGGGACAACCTGATCACCCTGTAACCTCCCCAGCACTTAGAACAGTGCTTTGCACATAGTAAGCGCTTAATAAATGCCGTCATTATTTAGAAGGGTCTCAGTTCTCTCACCTGGAAAATGGGGATGAAGACTGTGAGCCCCGCCGTGGGACAACCTGATCACCTTGTAACCTCCCCAGCGCTTAGAACGGTGCTTTGCACATAGTAAGCGCTTTAATAAACGCCATCATTATTTAGAAGGGCCTCAGTTCTCTCACCTGGAAAATGGGGATGAAGACTGTGAGCCCCCACCGTGGGACAACCTCACCACCTTGTAACCTCCCCAGCGCTTAGAACGGTGCTTTGCACATAGTAAGCGCTTAATAAATGCCGTCATTACTTAGGAGGGTCTCAGTTCTCTCACCTGGAAAATGGGGATGAAGACTGTGAGCCCCGCCGTGGGACAACCTGATCACCTTGTAACCTCCCCAGCGCTTAGAACGGTGCTTTGCACATAGTAAGCGCTTTAATAAACGCCGTCATTATTTAGAAGGGCCTCAGTTCCCTCACCTGGAAAATGGGGATTAAGACTGTGAGCCCCCCGTGGGACAACCTTCCTTCTTCTAAAATCGTATTTATTGAGCGTTTACTGTGTGCCGAGCACTGTACTAAGCGCTTGGGAAGTCCAAGCTGGCAACATACAGAGACGGTCCCTACCCGACAGATCACCTCGTAACCTCCCCAGCGCTTAGAACAGGGCTTTGCACATAGTAGGCGCTTTGATAAATGCCATCATTATTTAAAAGGGCCTCAGTTCTCTCACCTGGAAAATGGGGATGAAGACTGTGAGCCCCCCGTGGGACAACCTTCCTTCTTCTACAATCGTATTTATTGAGCGCTTACTGTGTGCAGAGCACTGGACTAAGCGCTTGGGAAGTCCAAGCTGGCAAAAGATAGAGATAGTCCCTACCCAACAGATCACCTTGTAACCTCCCCAGCGCTTAGAACGGTGCTTTGCACATAGTAATCAATCAATCGTATGTATTGAGCGCTTACTGTGTGCAGAGCACTGGACTAAGCGCTTGGGAAGTCCAAGTTGGCCACATATAGAGACAGTCCCGACCCAACAGTGGGCTCACAGTCTAGAAGAAGTCTAGTAAGTGCACAGTAATCAATCAATCAATCAATACGATTGATTGATCGAGCTACACGTCCATACCACTCACCCACGGCGCCACTGGAAGGGAAATCCGGGCTAGTGTCGCGACTGTGTTTGGGAAACCCCGTTTTCGTCTCACGGTCGAGGTCCAAGCCTGACAACTGTTTCCAACACAGCTGGGGCGAGACCTTAACTCTCCTCCTCATACGGCAGGGGTTCGCGACGGCAACGGGCCCATTTCCCTTCTAGCCCTTTCAATCAATCAATCAATCATATTTACTGAGCGCTTACTGTGTGCAGAGCACTGTACTAAGCGCTTGGGAAGTCCAAGTTGGCAACATACAGAGACGGTCCCTGCCCGACAGTGGGCTCACAGTCTAGAAGACCACGGCAGGGCTCGGGGCTTGCCCTGATCGCCCTGTAACCTCCCCAGCACTTAGAACAGTGCTTTGCACATAGTAAGCTCTTAATAAATGCCATCATTATTCTTTATTAATGCAACCTGATCGCCCTGTAACCTCCCCAGCGCTTAGAACAGTGCTTTGCACATAGTAAGCGCTTAATAAATGCCATCATTATTAATTATTGCAACCTGATCACCCTGTAACCTCCCCAGCACTTAGGACAGTGCTTTGCACATAGTAAGCGCTTAATAAATGCCATCATTATTACTTATTATTACAACCTGATCGCCCTGTAACCTCCCCAGCACTTACAGCAGTGCTTATTATTACAACCTGATTGCCCTGTAACCTCCCCAGCGCTTAGAACAGTGCTTTGCACAGAGTAAGCGCTTAATAAATGCCATCATTATTACTTATTATTGCAACCTGATCGCCCTGTAACCTCCCCAGCACTTACAGCAGTGCTTATTATTACAACCTGATTGCCCTGTAACCTCCCCAGCGCTTAGAACAGTGCTTTGCACAGAGTAAGCGCTTAATAAATGCCATCATTATTATTTATTATTGCAACCTGATCACCCTGTAACCTCCCCAGCGCTTAGAACAGTGCTTTGCACAGAGTAAGCACTTAATAAATGCCATCATTATTATTTATTATTACAACCTGATCGCCCTGTAACCTCCCCAGCGCTTAGAGCAGTGCTTATTATTACAACCTGATTGCCCTGTAACCTCCCCAGCGCTTAGAACAGTGCTTTGCACATAGTAAGCGCTTAATAAATGCCATCATTATTATTTACTATTACAACCTGATCACCCTGCAACCTCCCCAGCGCATAGAACAGTGCTTTGCACTTAGTAAGCGCTTAATAAATGCCATCATTATTATTTACTATTACAGCCTGATCGCCCTGCAACCTCCCCAGCGCTTAGAACAGTGCTTTGCACATAGTAAGTGCTTAATAAATGCCATCATTATTATTTATTATTACAAACTGATCACCCTGTAACCTCCCCAGTGCTTAGAACAGTGCTTATTATTACAACCTGATCGCCCTGTAACCTCCCCAGCACTTAGAACAGTGCTTTGCACATAGTAAGCGCTTAATAAATGCCATCATTATTATTTATTATTACAACCTGATTGCCCCGTAACCTCCCCAGCACTTAGAACAGTGCTTATTATTACAACCTGATTGCCCTGCAACCTCCCCAGCGCTTAGAACAGCGCTTTGCACATAGGAAGCGCTTAATAAATGCCATCATTATTATTATTACAAACTGATTGCCCTGTAACCTCCCCAGCGCTTAGAACAGTGCTTATTATTGCAACCAGATTGCCCTGTAACCTCCCCAGCACTTAGAACAGCACTTTGCACATAGTAAGTGCTTAATAAATGCCATCATTATTATTTATTATTACAACCTGATTGCCCTGTAACCTCCCCAGCGCTTAGAACAGTGCTTTGCACATAGTAAGCGCTTAATAAATGCCATCATTATTATTTATTACAACCTGATTGCCCTGTAACCTCCCCAGCGCTTAGAACAGTGCTTTGCACATAGCAAGCGCTTAATAAATGCCATCATTATTATTTATTATTACAACCTGATCACCCAGTAACCTCCCCAGCACTTAGAGCAGTGCTTATTATTACAACCTGATTGCCCTGTAACCTCCCCAGCGCTTAGAACAGTGCTTTGCACATAGTAAGCGCTTAATAAATGCCATCATTATTATTTACTATTACAGCCTGATCGCCCTGCAACCTCCCCAGCGCTTAGAACAGTGATTTGCACATAGTAAGCGCTTAATAAATGCCATCATTATTATTTATTATTACAACCTGATCGCTCTGTAACCTCCCCAGCGCTTAGAGCAGTGCTTATTATTACAACCTGATTGCCCTGTAACCTCCCCAGCGCTTAGAACAGTGCTTTGCACAGAGTAAGCGCTTAATAAATGCCATCATTATTATTTATTATTACAACCTGATTGCCCTGTAACCTCCCCAGCGCTTAGAACAGTGCTTTGCACATAGTAAGCGCTTAATAAATGCCATCATTATTATTTATTATTACAACCTGATCGCCCTGTAACCTCCCCAGCGCTTAGAGCAGTGCTTATTATTACAACCTGATTGCCCTGTAACCTCCCCAGCGCTTAGAACAGTGCTTTGCACAGAGTAAGCGCTTAATAAATGCCATCATTATTATTTATTATTACAACCTGATTGCCCTGTAACCTCCCCAGCGCTTAGAACAGTGCTTTGCACATAGTAAGCGCTTAATAAATGCCATCATTATTATTTATTATTACAACCTGATCGCCCTGTAACCTCCCCAGCGCTTAGAGCAGTGCTTATTATTACAACCTGATTGCCCTGTAACCTCCCCAGCGCTTAGAACAGTGCTTTGCACATAGTAAGCGCGTAATAAATGCCATCAGTATTATTTATTATTGCAACCTGATCGCCCTGTAACCTCCCCAGCGCTCAGAGCAGTGCTTATTTTTACAACCTGATTGCCCTGTAACCTCCCCAGCGCTTAGAACAGTGCTTTGCACACAGTAAGCGTTTAATAAATGCCATCATTATTATTTATTATTACAACCTGATTGCCCTGTAACCTCCCCAGCGCTTAGAACAGTGCTTTGCACATAGTAAGCGCTTAATAAATGCCATCATTATTATTTATTACAGCCTGATCACCCTGCAACCTCCCCAGCACTTAGAACAGTGCTTTGCACATAGTAAGTGCTTAATAAATGCCATCATTAGTATATAGTATTGCAACCTGATCGCCCTGTAACCTCCCCAGTGCTTAGAACAGTGCTTTGCACATAGTAAGCACGTAATAAATGCCATCAGTATTATTATTGCAACCTGATCGCCCTGTAACCTCCCCAGCGCTTAGAACAGTGCTTTGCACTTAGTAAGCGCTTAATAAATGCCATCATTAGTATTTAGTATTGCAACCTGATCGCCCTGTAACCTCCCCAGTGCTTAGAACAGTGCTTTGCACATAGTAAGCGCGTAATAAATGCCATCAGTATTATTTATTATTGCAACCTGATCACCCTGTAACCTCCCCAGCGCTTAGAACAGTGCTTTGCACATAGTAAGTGCTTAATAAATGCCATCATTATTATTTATTATTGCAACCTGATCGCCCTGTAACCTCCCCAGCGCTTAGAACAGTGCTTTGCACATAGTAAGCGCTTAACGCCATCATTATTATTTATTATTACAACCTGATCGCCCTGTAACCTCCCCAGCGCTTAGAACAGTGCTTTGCACCTAGCAAGCACTTAATAAATGCCATCATTATCATTATTGCAACCTGATCACCCTGTAACCTCCCCAGTGCTTAGAACAGGGCTTTGCACATAGTAAGCACTTAATAAACGCCATCATTATCATTTATTATTGCAACCTGATCGCCCTGTAACCTCCCCAGCGCTTAGAACAGTGCTTTGCACATAGTAAGCGCTTAATAAATGCCATCATTATTATTATTATTATTGCCAAACGGCGAGGGCGAAGCAATTTGGAGATCGGATCCGGTCCATCCTGGATAGGGTGACAACTGCTCCTCTGAAACTATAAAACGTGTGGTTGTTGAGGCTCCACCTCTTAAATATCGCTCTGCCCGTCTTGGCTGAAGGGGAGTCGTTTCAAATGAAGGAGAGAAGCCGCGTGGCTCAGCGGAAAGAGCCCGGGCTTTGGAGTCAGAGGTCGTGGGTTCAAATCCCGGCTCTGACAACTGTCAGCTGGGTGACTTTGGGCAAGTCACTTCACTTCTCTGGGCCTCAGTTCCCTCATCTGGAAAACGGGGATTGACTGTGAGCCCCAAGTGGGACAACCTGATCACCTTGTAACCTCCCCAGTGCTTAGAACGGCGCTTTGCATATAGTAAGCGCTCAATAAATGCCATTATTATTATTATTAAATAAAGCCCCTCTCTCTTTCTCTCTCTCACACACACACACAAAGACACACCCACACCCAGCCTATATGACTGAGCCCCCCTCCAATATTCATTCATTCAATCATATTTGTTGAGCGCTTACTGTGTGCACAGCACTGGACTAAGCGCTTGGGAAGTCCAAGTCGGCAACGTAGAGAGACGGTCCCGACCCAACAGTGGGCTCACAGGCTAGAATCAATCAATCAATCGCATTTATTGAGCGCTTACTATGTGCAGAGCACTGGACTAAGCGCTTGGGAAGTCCAAGTCGGCAACATATAGAGACGGTCCCGACCCGACAGCGGGCTCACAGTCTAGAATCAATCAATCAATCGTATTTATTGAGCGCTTACTATGTGCAGAGCACTGTACTAAGCCCTTGGGAAGTCCAAGTCGGCAACATATAGAGACGGTCCCTACCCAACAGCGGGCTCACAGTCTAGAAGGGGGAGACGGACAACAAAACAACACATATTAACAAAAGAAAATAAATAGAATAGTAAATCTAAGTAAAATAAATAGAGTAATAAATCTGTACAAACATATATACAGGGGCTGTGGGGAGGGGAAGGAGGTAAGGCGAGGGGGAGGAGGTAGGGACCGTCTCTATCTGCTGCCAACTTGTACTTCCCAAGCGCTTAGTCCAGTGCTCTGCACACAGTAGGCACTCAATAAATACGACTGATGATGATTGATGATGATAAATACGATTGAATGAATGAATGAATGAATTTCCCCTCGTGGGTAGGACTTGGATGCAATCGCAGCCTCGCTGAAGGAGCTGGGTTGCTCCGCTTCCTGACAAATTAGGAAGTGCTTGGCTATTTCCTACAGAAGTCGGAGTTCAATCATTTAATCGTATTTATTGAGCGCTTACTGTGTGCAGGGCACTGTCCTAAGCGCTTGGGAAGTCCAAGTTGGCAACATCTAGAGACGGTCCCTACCCAACAGCGGGCTCACATCCGAAAGGAAGGATTCGTTGAGGCCCGGCTCCCCGAAGAAGGTGTCCTAGGGGACAAAGGAACAGGCAACGAGAGAGAAGCAGCGTGGCTTTGTGGAAAGAGCCCGGGCTTCGGAGTCAGAGGTCGTGGGTTCGAATCCCGCCTCCGCCACTTGTCTGCTGGGTGACCTCGGGCAAGCCGCTTCACTTCTCTGGGCCTCAGTGACCTCATCTGGAAAATGGGGTTGAAGACTGGGAGCCCCACGTGGGACAACCTGATCGCCTTGTATCTACCCTGGCACTTAGAACCGTGCTCGGCACATAGTAAGCGCTTAACAAATACCACAAATTATTATTAAGGCAGAAGAAACAAGAAGCAGTGTGGCCTAGTGGCTAGAGCCTGGGCCGGGGACTCAGAAGGACCTGGATTCTAATCCTGGCTCTGCCACATGTCTGCAGTGTGACCGTGGGCACGTCACTGCACTTCTCTGGCCTTCAGTTCCCTCATCTGGAAAATGGGGATTGAGATTGTGAGCCCCACAACGGACAGGGGCTGTGTCCAACCTGATTGTCCTGCATCTATCCCAGCACTTGGAACAGGGAGAGGAGGGAAGGGAAGGGAAGGGAAGGGAAGGGAAGGGAAGGGAAGGGAAGGGAAGGGAAGGGAAGGGAAGGGAAGGGAAGGGAAGGGAAGGGAAGGGAAGGGAAGGGAAGGGAAGGGAAGGGAAGGGAAGGGAGGGAAGAAGGAAGGAAGGGAGGGAGGGAGGGAGGGAGAGAGGGAAACCAAGAATGGAAAGCAAGGAAGGAAGGAAGGGAGGAAGGGAAGGAGGGAGAGAAACCAAGGAAGGAAGGAAGGGAGGGAGGGAGGGAGGGAAACCAAGAATGGGAAGCAAGGAAGGGGGGAAGGAAGGAAGGGTGGGAGGGAGGGAGGGAGGGAAACCAACAGTGGGAAGCAAGGATGGAAGGGAGGAAGGGAGGAAGGAAGGAAGGAAGGAAGGAAGGAAGGAAGGGAGGGAGGGAGGGAGGGAAGGAAGGAAGGAAGGAAGGAAGGAAGGAAGGAAGGAAGGGAAACCAAGAAAGGCAAGGAAGGAAGGAAGGGAGGAAGGGAAGGAGGGAGGGAAACCAAGGAAGGAAGGAAGGAAGGAAGGGAGGGAGGGAGGGAGGGAAACCAACAATGGGAAGCAAGGATGGAAGGGAGGAAGGAAGGAAGGAAGGAAGAGAGGGAGGGAGGGAAGGAAGGAAGGAAGGAAGGGAGGGAGGGAGGGAGGGAGGGAAGGAGGGGAGGGAGGGAAGGAGGGAGGGAGGGGAGGGAGGGAAACCAAGAATGGGAAGCAAGGAAGGAAGGAAGGGAGGGAGGGAGGGAGGGAGGGAAACCAACAATGGGAAGCAAGGATGGAAGGGAGGAAGGAAGGAAGGAAGGAAGGAAGGAAGGAAGGAAGGAAGGAAGGAAGGGAGGGAGGGAGGGAGGGGAGGGAGGGAAGGAGGGAGGGAGGGGAGGGAGGGAAACCAAGAATGGGAAGCAAGGAAGGAAGGAAGGGAGGGAGGGAGGGAGGGAGGGAGGGAGGAAGGAAGGAAGGAAGGAAGGAAGGAAGGAAGGAAGGAAGGAAAGGAGGGAGGGAGGGAGGGAGGGAGGGAAGGAGGGAAACCAAGAATGGGAAGGAAGGAAGGGAGGGAGGGAAACCATGGAGGAAAGGAAGGAAGGGAGGGGAGGAGGGAGGGAGGGAAACCAAGAATGGGAAGCAAGTGGGAAGGCAAAGAGAGAGAAGAGGCAGAGGTAAATGAAAAGGTGAAATAAAGACCCACTTTGAAAACTCTCGAGATGTTGTTCCCCTAGAAATGACCATTTTTGCCACTCTAAAATTCAATGATGCTACCCTTCCCCGCTTGGTATGAAAAAGTATGGCCCTGATATATTTGGGATCGAGAACTTCTTTGAGTCAATCAATCAATCAATCGTATTTATTGAGAGCTTACTGTGTGCAGAGCACTGTACTAAGCGCTTGGGAAGTCCAAGTTGGCAACATATAGAGACGGTCCCTACCCAACAGTGGGCTCACAGTCTATCTGCGAAGGTATTCCAAAGGGGCACTGCTCACAGAAATTAATTTCATTTAGATCCACAACAAGTACCCGCATACACACCCCAACACTTGAAATGGAGCGTAACCGTGCCAACCTCGACTCATTACGGTGTTTGCGCAAGGAATGTGATCCTTTGCCGGTTGGGAAGCATAAAGAATCCTCAAAGAAATCGGAATTGAGGTATCTAGGAGACTCCAAACAGAACCTAAACTAATCAACTCTGCCACTCGCCAGGAGCCTTTTTTAAAAACAGGTACACGGGGAGGAAAGCTGTTCGGAGCTTGACTTCGGGCTGGATTGCAGTTATTGCGTTTGGGCGATTTTCCACAATCAATCAATCAATCAATCAAATCAATCGTATTTATTGAGCGCTTACCGTGTGCAGAGCACTGTACTAAGCGCTTACAAGCGACGTGACACCCATTTCAGAGGGCGCCGCCTCTGCCGTGGGAGTTTGGTGACGTGTGGTCATTTTTTCAGGTCACTGTCACCTTACTTTCTTCCCGAACGCCTCGACCTTAATTACGGATGAACGGGAATTCCCGGACCTTTAACGGAAAGCGCGAAACCCGGCATTTGAGGAAAAGCCCACCGGAATAATAATAGCTGTGGTGCTTCCTAAGCGCTGACTACGTGCCAGGCACTGTTCTAAGCGCTGGGGGATAAGACTGTGACTGTGAGCCCACTGTTGGGTAGGGACCGTCTCTCAATGTTGCCAACTTTTACTTCCCAAGCGCTTAGTACAGTGCTCTGCACACAGCAGGCGCTCAATAAATACGATCGATTTGATTGACTGAACTGGCGGAGCAGGGACTTGAACCCATGACCTCGGACTCCAAAGCCCAGGCTCTTTCCACTGAGCCACGCTGCTGCTCTAGAGAAAGGACCAGGGAAGGGGAAAGCCAGCAAAGAGGAAGGATGGAAACATCAATCGTATTTATTGAGCGCTTACGGTGTGCAGAGCACTGTACTAAGCGCTTGGGAAGTCCAAGTTGGCAACATATAGAGACGGTCCCTACCCAACAGCGGGCTCACGGTCTAGAACATGTCCCCAAAGAGGGAAAAAAAAAGCCATCTGCACAAACACACACAGACTTACACATGGGAGGGGAGGGGGGTTGTGGAGAATCCTTAAATAATAATAATAATGATAATGATGGCATTTGTTAAGCGCTTACTATGTGCCAAGCACTGTTCTAAGTGCTGGGGGGGGATACAAGGTGATCAGGTTGTCCCACGTGGGGCTCACAGTCTTCATCCCCATTTTACAGGTGAGGGAACTGAGGCTCAGAGAAGTGACTTGCCCAAGGTCACCCGGCTGACAAGTGGCGGAGCCGGGATTCGAACCCGTGACCTCTGGCTCCCAAGCCCGGGCTCTTTCCACCGAGCCACGCTGCTTCATTAAAGGACTACCTCACGCGCGCGCGTGGAGGAAAACGACACTTTGACGTTTCAAAATCCGGTTTCCTGCTCAGACGAGAGATAAATACAGGTTCCACTTTCTTAATTCCCCCCCCCCCCCGGCCCTTCGGCTTTGATAGCTGGGTGAGTCGCCCATTCATTCATTCAATCGTATTTATTGAGCGCTTACTGTGTGCACAGCACTGTACTAAGCGCTTGGGAAGTACAAATCGGCAACATCTAGAGACGGTCCCTACCCAACAACGGGCTCACAGTCTAGAAGGGGGAGACGGACAACAAAACAAAACATGTGGACAGGCGTCATTCGTTCATTCATTCAATCGTATTTATTGAGCGCTTACTGTGTGCAGAGCACTGTACTAAGCGCTTGGGAAGTACAAATTGGCAACCTATAGAGACGGTCCCTACCCAACAACGGGCTCACGGTCTAGAAGGGGGAGAAAGACAACAAAACGAAACATGTGGACAGGCGTCATTCGTTCATTCATTCAACCGTATTTGAGCGCTTACTGTGTGCACAGCACTGTACTAAGCGCTTGGGAAGTACAAGTTGGCAACATACAGAGACGGTCCCTACCCGACAATGGGCTCACAGTCTAGAAGGGGGAGACAGACAACAAAACAAAACGTGTGGAAAGGCGTCATTCATTCATTCATTCAATCGTATTTATTGAGCGCTTACTGTGTGCAGAGCACTGTACTAAGCGCTTGGGAAGTACAAATTGGCAACATCTAGAGACGGTCCCTACCCAACAACGGGCTCACAGTCTAGAAGGGGGAGACGGACAACAAAATGAAACGTGGACCGGTGTCATTCGTTCATTCATTCAATCGTATTTATTGAGCGCTTACTGTGTGCACAGCACTGTACTAAGCGCTTGGGAAGTACAAGTTGGCAACATACAGAGACGGTCCCTACCCGACAATGGGCTCACAGTCTAGAAGGGGGAGACAGACAACAAAACAAAACGTGTGGAAAGGCGTCATTCATTCATTCATTCAATCGTATTTATTGAGCGCTTACTGTGTGCAGAGCACTGTACTAAGCGCTTGGGAAGTACAAATTGGCAACATCTAGAGACGGTCCCTACCCAACAACGGGCTCACAGTCTAGAAGGGGGAGACGGACAACAAAATGAAACGTGGACCGGTGTCATTCGTTCATTCATTCAATCGTATTTATTGAGCGTTTACTGTGTGCACAGCACTGTACTAAGCGCTTGGGAAGTACAAACAGGCAACATATAGAGACAGTCCCTACCTGACAACGGGCTCACAGTCTAGAAGGGGGAGACGGACAACAAAACGAAACATGCGGACAGGCGTCATCCGTTCATTCACTCAATCGTATTTATTGAGCGCTTACTGTGTGCAGAGCACTGTACTAAGCGCTTGGGAAGTACAAATAGGCAACATATAGAGACAGTCCCTACCTGACAACGGGCTCACAGTCTAGAAGGGGGAGACGGACGACAAAACAAAACATGTGGACAGGTGTCATTTGTTCATTCATTCAATCATGTTTATTGAGTGCTTACTGTGTGCAGAGCACTGTACTAAGCGCTTGGGAAGTCCAAGTTGGCAACATAGAGAGACGGTCCCTACCCAACAGCGGGCTCACAGTCTAGAAGGGGGAGAAAGACAACAAAACGAAACATGTGGACAGGCGTCATCCGTTCATTCATTCAATCGTATTTATTGAGCGCTTACTGTGTGCCGAGCACTGTACTAAGCGCTTGGGAAGTCCAAATAGGCAACATATAGAGACGGTCCCTACCCGACAACGGGCTCACAGTCTAGAAGGGGGAGACGGACAACAAAACAAAACATGTGGACAGGCGTCATCCGTTCATTCATTCAATCGTATTTATTGAGTGCTTACTGTGTGCAGAGCACTGTACTAAGCGCTTGGGAAGTACAAATTGGCAACATCTAGAGACGGTCCCTACCCGACAACGGGCTCACAGTCTAGAAGGGGGAGACGGACAACAAAACGAAACATGTGGACAGGCGTCATTCGTTCATTCATTCAATCGTACTTATTGAGCGCTTACTGTGTGCAGAGCACTGTACTAAGCGCTTTGGAAGTCCAAGTTGGCAACATCTAGAGACGGTCCCTACCCGACAACGGGCTCACAGTCTAGAAGGGGGAGACAGACAACAAAACGAAACACGTGGACAGGCGTCATTCATTCATTCATTCAATCGTATTTATTGAGCGCTTACTGTGTGCAGAGCACTGTACTAAGCGCTTGGGAAGTACAAGTTGGCAACGTATAGAGACGGTCCCTACCTGACAACGGGCTCACAGTCTAGAAGGGGGAGACGGACAACAAAACGAAACGTGGACAGGCGTCAAGTCGTCAGAACAAATAGAATTGAGGCTAAATGCACAGGTTAAGCGCTTACTATGTGCCAGGCGCTATTCTTTAAGCGCTGGGGTAGAGACAAGCTAATTCAATCGTATTTATTGAGCGCAAATCCTGGCTCCGCCGCTTGTCAGCTGGGTGGCTTTGGGCAAGTCACTTCACTTCTCTGCGCCTCAGTGACCTCATCTGGAAAATGGGGATTAAGACTGTGACCCCCCCCCAACCTGATCAATCAATCAATCAATCGTATTTATTGAGCGCTTACTGTGTGCAGAGCACTGTACTAAGCGCTTGGGAAGTACAAGTTGGCAACAGATAGAACTGATCACCTTGTAACCTCCCCAGCGCACAGAACAGTGCTTTGCACATAGTAAGCGCTTAACAAATACCAAAATTATTATTATATATATCTATAGATATTCGCTCAGTGCTTAGAACAGTGCTTTGCACATAGTAAGCGCTTAACAAATACCAAAATTATTATTATATATATATATCTGTATTCATTCAGCACTTAGAACAGTGCTTTGCACATGGTAAGCGCTTAATACCAAAATTAGTATTATTATATATATCTGTAGCTATTCATTCAGCGCTTAGAACAGTGCTTTGCACATAGTAAGCGCTTAACAAATACCAAAATAATTATTATTATATATGTATATCTGTAGATATTAATTCAGTGCTTAGAACAGTGCTTTGCACATAGTAAGCGCTTAACAAATACCAAAATTATTATTATATATATATCTGTAGATATTCATTCAGCGCTTAGAACAGTGCTTTGCAGATAGTAAGCACTTAAATACCAAAATTATTATTATATATATCTATAGATATTCATTCAGCGCTTAGAACAGTGCTTTGCACATAGTAAGCGCTTAACAAATACCAAATTATATATATATATTTATATATATATATCTGTAGATATTCATTCAGTGCTTAGAACAGTGCTTTGCACATAGTAAGCGCTTAACAAATACCAACATTATTATTATTATATATCAATAGATATTCATTCAGCGCGTAGAACAGTGCTTTGCACATAGTAAGCGCTTAACAAATACCAACATTATTATATATATCTATAGATATTCAGCGCGTAGAACAGTCCTTTGCACATAGTAAGCGCTTAATAAATGCCATTATTATTATATTATTATTCAATCGTATTTACTGAGCGCTTGCTGTGTGCAGAGCACTGTACTAAGCGCTTATAGATCTACAGATATACGTATCTCTTTAAGATAAAGAGACACATCTGATTTTCTCGTACTGTTTGCAAGTGGGCTGGAAATTTCCCACTGGAGACCGGCACCTTTTCCCACTGGCTCCGCGGACGTGGCCCGGCCCTTATTCCCAGGCAACCATTTGCAAATCCCGTATTCCCTCTCCAGTTCCTGGGAAGGGGCTCTTTGAAAGCCAATATGGTTTCAGTGGAATCTCAAAGCCACACTGCTTCTCATCTATACGTCAAATCCATATGTTTCCAACTTGTCCTTCCCAAGCGCTTAGTCCAGTGCTCCGCACACCGGAAGCGCTCAATAAATACGACTGAATGAATGACTCCCCACAGCACATACGTGTCTATCTGTATATATCTGTAATCATCATCATCAATCGTATTTATTGAGCGCTTACTATGTGCGGAGCACTGTACTAAGCGCTTGGGAAGTACAAATTGGCAACATATAGAGACAGTCCCTACCCAACAGTGGGCTCACAGTCTAAAAGTATTGTTTTATCTATTTGTATTAATGTCTGTCTCCCCTTCTAGACCATGAGCTCGTTGTTGTGTAGGGACCGTCTCTATATGTTTCCAACTTGGACTTCCCAAGCGCTTAGTACAGTGCTCCGCACACCGTAAGCGCTCAATAAATACGATTGAATGAATGACTCCCCACAGCACACATGTATCTATCTGTAATGTATTGTTTTATCTATTTGTATTAATGTCTGTCTCCCCTTCTAGACCATGAGCTCGTTGTTGGGTAGGGACCGTCTCTATATGTTTCCAACTTGGACTTCCCAAGCGCTTAGTACAGTGCTCCGCACACCGAAAGTGCTCAATAAATACGACTGAATGAATGACTCCCCACAGCACATCTGTATATATCTGTAATGTATTGTTTTATCTATTTGTATTAATGTCTGTCTCCCCTTCTAGACCATAAGCTCGTTGTTGGGTAGGGGCCGTCTCTATATGTTGCCAACTTGTCCTTCCCAAGCGCTTAGTACAGTGCTCCGCACACAGGAAGCGCTCAATAAATACGATTGAATGAATGACTCCCCACAGCACACATGTATCTATCTGTAATGTATTGTTTTATCTATTTGTATTAATGTCTGTCTCCCCTTCTAGACCATGAGCTCGTTGTTGGGTAGGGACCTTCTCTATATGTTTCCAACTTGGACTTCCCAAGCGCTTAGTACAGTGCTCCGCACACCGTAAGCGCTCAATAAATACGATTGAATGAATGACTCCCCACAGCACACATGTATCTATCTGTAATGTATTGTTTTCTCTATTTGTATTAATGTCTGTCTCCCCTTCTAGACCATGAGCTCGTTGTTGGGTAGGGACCGTCTCTATATGTTACCAACTTGTACTTCCCAAGCGCTTAGTACAGTGCTCTGCACGCAGTAAGCGCTCAATAAATATGACTGAATGAATGACTCCCCACAGCACACATGTATCTATCTGTAATGTATTGTTTTATCTATTTGTATTAATGTCTGTCTCCCCTTCTAGACCATAAGCTCGTTGTTGGGTAGGGACCGTCTCTATATGTTTCCAACTTGGACTTCCCAAGCGCTTAGTACAGTGCTCTGCACGCAGTAAGCGCTCAATAAATATGACTGAATGAATGACTCCCCACAGCACACATGTATCTATCTGTAATGTATTGTTTTATCTATTTGTATTAATGTCTGTCTCCCCTTCTAGACCATAAGCTCGTTGTTGGGTAGGGACCGTCTCTATATGTTGCCAACTTGTCCTTCCCAAGCGCTTAGTACAGTGCTCCGCACACAGTAAGCGCTCAATAAATACGATTGAATGAATGACTCTCCACAGCACACATGTATCTATCTGTAATGTATTGTTTTATCTATTTGTATTAATGTCTGTCTCCCCTTCTAGACCATAAGCTCGTTGTTGGGTAGGGACCGTCTCTATATGTTTCCAACTTGGACTTCCCAAGCGCTTAGTACAGTGCTCCGCACACAGGAAGCGCTCAATAAATACGATTGAATGAATGACTCCCCACAGCACACATGTATCTATCTGTAATGTACTGTTTTATCTATTTGTATTAATGTCTGCCTCCCCTTCTAGACCATGAGCTCGTTGTTGGGTAGGGACCGTCTCTATATGTTACCAACTTGTACTTCCCAAGCGCTTAGTACAGTGCTCCGCACACCGTAAGCGCTCAATAAATACGATTGAATGAATGACTCCCCACAGCACATATGTATCTATCTGTATCTATCTGTAATGTATTGTTTTATCTATTTGTATTAATGTCTGTCTCCCCTTCTAGACCATGAGCTCGTTGTTGGGTAGGGACCGTCTCTATATGTTGCCAACTTGTCCTTCCCAAACGCTTAGTACAGTGCTCCGCACACCGTAAGCGCTCAATAAATACGATTGAATGAATGACTCCCCACAGCACACATGTATCTATCTGTAATGTATTGTTTTATCTATTTGTATTAATGTCTGTCTCCCCTTCTAGACCATGAGCTCGTTGTTGGGTAGGGACCGTCTCTATATGTTTCCAACTTGGACTTCCCAAGCGCTTAGTACAGTGCTCCGCACGCCGTAAGCGCTCAATAAATACAATTGAATGAATGACTCCCCACAGCACATATGTATCTATCTGTATCTATCTGTAATGTATTGTTTTATCTATTTATCCATGAGCTCGTTGTTGGGTAGGGACCGTCTCTATATGTTTCCAACTTGTACTTCCCAAGCGCTTAGTACAGTGCTCCGCACACCGTAAGCGCTCAATAAATACGATTGAATGAATGAATATGACTTCCATGATATTAAGCAAATCTCCAACGGAAAACCACTTTTCCGTCAAAGAGGGGGGAAAGGAGCCCCCTCTTCTAGACTGGGAGCCCGCTGTCGGCTCTACGTTGCCGACTCGGCCTTCCCGAGCGCTCAGTACAGCGCTCTGCGCACAGTAAGCGCTCAATAAATACGGTCGAATGAATGAAAAAAACCCCCCAAACGTCCCGAAGAAACCTGAATTCGAGGAGCGAAGAGGGGAGGGGGGGCCACGTGGGAGCAACAAAAATACGAGCGGGATTTCCTTTGGGAATGGGAAGGTGGAAAATCCGTCCTCGCCCCGGCTCTAGGTTGGAAGCGCGTCGTGGGAGAGGGAACGCGTCTACCGACCCTGTTGTAATGTTTTCTCCCGAGCGCTCAGCACAGTGCTCGGTGTACGGAAGCCCTCGGAGCACTGTACTAAGCGCTCGGGAAGTACAAGTCCGGCACAACTACCCGACTCCGACAGTTGCCTTGAGCGGCTCTTTCCGGGCCTTGTAAATCCTCAGGAATTGTAGGTATAATAATAATAATAATGGCATTTGTTAAGTGCTTACTACGCGCAAAGCACTGTTCTAAGCGCTGGGGAGGTTCCAAGGTGATCAGGTTGTCCCACGTGGGGCTCACAGTCTTCACCCCCATTTTACAGATGAGGTCACTGAGGCCCAGAGAATAATAATAATAATAATGATAGCATTTGTTAAGCGCTTACTATGTGCAAAGCACTGTTCTAAGCGCTGGGGAGGTTCCAAGGTGATCAGGTTGTCCCACGTGGGGCTCACGGTCTTCATCCCCATTTTACAGATGAGGTCACTGAGGCCCAGAGAATAATCATCATCATCATCATCAATCGTAATTATTGAGCGCTTACTGTGTGCAGAGCACTGTACTAAGCGCTTGGGAAGTACAAGTTGGCAACATAATAATAATGATAGCATAATTATGATAGCATTTGTTAAGCGCTTACTATGTGCAAAGCACTGTTCTAAGCGCTGGGGAGGGTTACAAGGTGATCAGATTGTCCCACGTGGGGCTCACGGTCTTCATCCCCATTTTACAGATGAGGTCACTGAGGCCCAGAGAATAATAATCATCATCATCATCATCAATCGTATTTATTGAGCACTTACTGTGTGCAGGGCACTGTACTAAGCGCTTGGGAAGTACAAGTTGGCAACATAATAATAATGATAGCATAATTATGATAGCATTTGTTAAGCGCTTACTATGTGCAAAGCACTGTTCTAAGCGCTGGGGAGGTTCCAAGGTGATCAGATTGTCCCACATGGGGCTCACAGTCTTCATCCCCATTTTACAGATGAGGGAATTGAGTCCCAGAGAATAATAATAATAATAATGGCATTTGTTAAGCGCTTACTATGTGCAAAGCACTGTTCTAAGGTATCCAAACAGCGGTTGTTATTCTGGCCCTCGTTACGCGCTTACTATGTGCCAGGCACTGTTCTAAGCGCTGGGGCGGAGGCCCGTTAACCGGGTCCCACAGAGGGCTCACCCTCTCATCCCCATTTTACAGAGGAGGTAACTGAGGCACAGAGAACCCCAGCACCTGTATATATGTTTGTACGTATTTATTACTCTATTTTACTTGTACGTCTTTACTATTCTATTTTCATTCATTCATTCAATCGTATTTATTGAGCGCTTACTGTGTGCACGGCACTGTACTAAGCGCTTGGGAAGTCCAAGTTATTTCGTTCCTATGTCTTGTTCGGTTGTCGGTCTCCCCCCGCTAGACCGTGAGCCCGCTGTCGGGTAGGGACCGTCCTAGATGTCGCCGACTTGTACTTCCCAAGCGCTTAGTACAGTGCTCTGCACACAGTAAGCGCTCAATAAGTACGACTGAATGGATACTGTCGATCGATGAGTGGTTCCGAAGATCAGCCGGGGGGAGAAACTGCGGGAACTAGAAGAGCCTGAAAAGGCCTGACCTTGAGGGTGGCCGTGAATCAATCAATCAATCAATCCTATTTATTGAGCGCTTCCTGTGTGCAGAGCACTGTACTAAGCGCTTGGGAAGTCCAAGTTGGCAACCTCTAGAGACAGTCCCTACCCGACAGTGGGCTCACAGTCTAGAAGATGATGCCATCATTATTATTATTATTGATGATGATGGCGTTTAATTAAGCGCTTACTATGTGCAAAGCACTGTTCATCGTTCATCTTCTAGACTGCGAGCCCGTTGTCGGGTGGGGACCGGCTCCATATGTTGCCAACTTGGACTTCCCAAGCGCTTAGTACAGTGCTCTGCACACAGTAAGCGCTCAATAAAGAAGCAGCGTGGCTCAGTGGAAAGAGCCCGGGCTTTGGAGTCCGAGGTCTTGGGTTCAAATCCCAGCTCCGCCGCTTGTCAGCTGGGTGGCTTTGGGCAAGTCACTTCACTTCTCTGGGCCTCAGTTCCCTCATCTGGAAAAGGGGGATGAAGTCTGGGAGCCCCACGTGGGACAACTTGATTAGCTTGTTTCTCCCCCAGCACTTAGAACAGTGCTTTGCACATAGTAAGCGCTTAATAAATGCCATCATTATTATTATTATTGTTATTCTCTGGGCCTCAGTTCCCTCATCTGGAAAATGGGGATTAAGTCTGGGAGCCCCACGTGGGACAACTTGATTACCTTGTATCTACCCCAGCACTTAGAACAGTGCTTTGCACATAGTAAGTGCTTAATAAATGCCATCATTATTATTATTATTATTATTCTCTGGGCCTCAGTTCCCTCATCTGGAAAATGGGGATGAGGACCGTGAGCCCCCCGTGGGACAACCTGATCACCTTGTAACCTCCCCAGCTCTTAGAACAGTGCTTTGCACATAGTAAGCGCTTAATAAATGCCATCATTATTATTACTATTCTCTGGGCCTCAGTTCCCTCATCTGGAAAATGGGGATTAAGACTATGAGCCCCCCCGTGGGACAACCTGATCACCTTGTTCTAAGGTGTTTGTTCTAAGCACCTCCCCAGCGCTTAGAACAGTGCTTTGCACATAGTAAGCGCTTAATAAATGTCATTATTATTATTAATAATAATAAATATTATATTATATTATAATAAATAATTATTATTAATAATAATAAATGCGATTGAATGAAGGAATTTATAAGCGGCGGAGTCGGGATGAGGACTCAGTCCCTCCGGCTCCTGGGCCCTTCGCACTCGGCCCCGCTCCTTCCTCATAATTTCGCCCTTCGCGTTTCCAAAACCCTCCGGACGGACCGACGGATCGATACGAATCAATCAATCGTATTTATTGAGCGCTTACTGTGTGCACAGCACTGTACTAAGCGCTTGGGAAGTACAAGCTGGCAACCGAACAGAAGCAAACGGAAGCAAACCCAACTGAGAAGCAGCGTGGCTCAGTGGGAAGAGCCCCGGCTTCGGAGTCAGAGGTCACGGGTTCGAATCCCGCCTCCACCAGTTGTCAGCTGTGTGACTTTGGGCAAGCCACTTCACTTCTCTGGTACCTCATCTGTAACCATGGGGATTCCCGCCTTACCTCCTTCCCCTCCCCACAGCACCTGTATATATGTTTGTACGGATTTATTACTCCATTTATTGATTTATTTTACTTGTACATGTTTATTCTATTTATTTCATTTTGCTAATTATTTATTTATTTTACTTGTACATATCTATTCTATTTATTTTATTTTGTTAGTATGTTTGGTTTTGTCGTCTGTCTCCCCCTTCTAGACTGTGAGCCCACTGTTGGGTAGGGACCGTCTCCCTATGTTGTCGACTTGGACTTCCCAAGCGCTTAGTACAGTGCTCTGCACACAGTAAGCGCTCAGTAAATACGAATGAATGAAGGAATGACCGTCTCTATATGTTGCCAACTTGTACTTCCCAAGAGCTTAGTAGTCCAGTGCTCTGCACACAGTAAGCGCTCAATAAATACGATTGGATGAATGAATGACAACCTGATCACCTTGTATCTACCCCAGCGCTTAGAACAGTGCTTTGCACATAGTAAGCGCTTATTAAATGCCATTATTATTATTATTATTTAACTGGAAAATCACTTCTCAAACAGCAAATCAAAGACGCGCAGCTCGCCTGAAAACGGGGTCTTGTCGTTTCCTTCCAGGCATACAGACTGAAAGTTCTCATTCATTCATTCATTCCTTCTATTGTATTTACTGAGCGCTTACTGTGTGCAGAGCACTGTACTGAGCGCTTGGGAAGGACAATTCAGCACCAAAGAGAGACCCTCCCTGCCCGCAATGGGCTCACAGTCTAGAAGGGGGGAGACATTCATTCATTCAATCGTATTTATTGAGCGCTTACTGTGTGCAGAGCACTGTACTGAGCGCTTGGGAAGGACAATTCAGCAAGAAAGAGAGAGCCTCCTTGCCCACAACGGGCTCACAGTCTAGAAGGGGGGAGACATTCATTCATTCAATCGTATTTACTGAGCGCTTACTGTGTGCAGAGCACTGTACTAAGCGCTTGGGAAGGACAATTCAGCAATCAATCAAATCAATCAATCAAATCGTATTTATTGAGCGCTTACTGTGTGCAGAGCACTGTACTAAGCGCTTGGGAAGTACAAGTTGGCAACATATAGAGACAGTCCCTACCCAACAGTGGGCTCACAGTCTAAAAGGGGACAAAGAGAGACCCTCCCTGCCCACAACGGGCTCACAGTCCAGAAGGGGAGAGACATTCATTCATTCAATCGTATTTACTGAGCGCTTACTGTGTGCAGAGCACTGGACTGAGCACTTGGGAAGGACAATTCAGCACCAAAGAGAGACCCTCCCTGCCCACAACGGGCTCACAGTCTAGAAGGGGGGAGACATTCATTCATTCAATCGTATTTACTGAGCGCTTACTGTGTGCAGAGCACTGTACCGAGCGCTTGGGAAGGACAATTCAGCAATCAATCAATCGTATTTATTGAGCGCTTACTGTGTGCAGAGCACTGTACTAAGCGCTTGGGAAGTCCAAGTTGGCAACATATAGAGACAGTCCCTACCCAACAGTGGGCTCACAGTCTAAAAGGGGACAAAGAGAGACCCTCCCTGCCCACAACGGGCTCACAGTCTAGAAGGGGGGAGACATTCATTCATTCAATCGTATTTACTGAGCGCTTACTGTGTGCAGAGCACTGGACTGAGCGCTCGGGAAGGACAATTCAGCACCAGAGACCCTCCCTGCCCACAACGGGCTCACAGTCTAGAAGGGGGGAGACATTCATTCATTCAATCGTATTTATTGAGCGCTTATTGTGTGCAGAGCACTGTACTGAGCGCTTGGGAAGGACAGTTCAGCAAGAAACAGAGACCCTCCCTGCCCACAACGGGCTCACAGTCTAGAAGGGGGGAGACATTCATTCATTCAATCATATTTACTGAGCGCTTACTGTGTGCAGAGCACTGTACTGAGCGCTCGGGAAGGACAATTCAGCACCAAAGAGAGACCCTCCCTGCCCACAATGGGCTCACAGTCTGGAAGGAGGGGAGAGTTTCATTCATTCAATCATATTTACTGAGCACTTACTGTGTGCAGAGCACTGTACTAAGCGCTCGGGAAGGACAATTCAGCAACAAAGAGAGACCCTCCCTGCCCACAACGGGCTCACAGTCTAGAAGGGGGGAGACATTCATTCATTCAATCATATTTATTGAGCGCTTATTGTGTGCAGAGCACTGTACTGAGCGCTTGGGAAGGACAGTTCAGCAAGAAACAGAGACCCTCCCTGCCCACAACAGGCTCACAGTCTAGAAGTGGGGGGAGACAGACAGCAAAACACACAACAGGCATCGTTCATTCAATGAGGTTGTCCCACGGGGGGCTCACAGTCTTCACCCCCATTTTACAGATGAGGTCACTGAGGCACAGCGTGGCTCAGTGGAAAGAGCCCGGGCTTTGGAGTCAGAGGTCATGGGTTCGAGTCCCGGCTCTGCCACGTCCGCTGTGTGACCTTGGGCAAGCCGCCTCACTTCTCTGAGCCTCAGTTCTCTCAACTGTAAAATGGGAATTACGGCTGTGAGCCCCACGTTTATCCCCCCAGCGCTTAGAACAGTGCTTTGCACATAGTAAGCGCTTAACAAATGCCGTTATTATTATTATTGAGCTTGAGCTCGTCTCTTCCTTGCTTTCAACCCGCGTGGTGACGCGCCGCGGATTCCGTTTCTAAATCCCTTGAATTCGGGAGGAGGTGAGGAACGGCGGGGGTTTGGGAAACGCTGCTCCGGAAGAGGAAGAAAAATGGTTAGGATCTTTTCCAAGAGGATGACTACAACGGCCGGGGGGGGGGGGGGCCTCCGAATTGGGTTTGGGATGTTGCCTGGATTCTGGGAATCTCCCGGTGAATCACCAGCCGAGTGAGTGTGTTGGGAGGGTGGGAAGAATGACGATGGCATTTATTGAGCGCTTACTATGTGCAAAGCCCTGCTCTAAGCGCTGGGGAGGTGACAAGGTGATCAGGCAGTCTCCCGGTCTTCATCCAGCGTGGCTCAGTGGGAAAAGCCCAGGCTTTGGAGTCAGAGGTCGTGGGTTCGAATCCCGGCCCCACCACAAGTCTGCTGTGTGACCTTGGGCAAGTCACTTCACTTCTCTGAGCCTCAGTTACCTCATCTGTAAAAATGGGGATTAAGACTGTGAGCTCTACGTGGGACAACTTGATCACCTTGTATCCCCCCCAGCGCTTAGAACAGTGCTTGGCACGTAGTAAGCGCTTAACAAATGCCATTATTATTATTATTATTATTATCCCCATTTTCCAGATGAGGGAACTGAGGCCCAGAGAAGTGAAGTGGCTTGCCCAAAGTCGCCCAGCTGACAACTGGGGGAGCCGGGATTTGAACCCACGACCTCTGACTCCAAAGTCCGTGCCCTTTCCACTGAGCCACGCTGCTTGTCTCTGCGTACAATCAATCAATCAATCGTATTTATCGAGCGCTTACTGTGTGCAGAGCACTGTACTAAGCGCTTGGGAAGTACAAGTTGGCAACAACTTGTACAAGTCCACCTTCTAGACTGTGAGCCCGCTGTTGGGGAGGGATGTCTCTGTTGCCTATTTATTTTATTTTGTTAATATGTGTTGTTTTGTTGTCCGTCTCCCCCTTCTATCAATCAATCAATCGTATTTATTGAGCGCTTACTGGGTGCAGAACACGGTACTAAGCGCTTGGGAAGTACAAATTGGCAACACATAGAGACAGTCCCTACCCAACAGTGGGCTCACAGTCTAAAAGGGGGAGACAGAGGACAGAACCAAACATACCAACAAAATAAAATAAATAGGATAGAAATGTACAAGTAAAATAAATAAATAAATAAATAGAGTAATAAATATGTACAACCATATATACATATAGACTGTGTAGACTAGTGTAGACTGTGTGTGTAGACTGTGTAGACTACTGTGTAGACTGTGTAGACTGTATAGACATATAGACACACTTCTAGACTGTGAGCCCGCTGTTGGGTAGGGACCGTCTGTAGATGTTGCCAACTTGGACTTCCTAAGCGCTTAGTCCAGTGCTCTGCACACAGTAAGCGCTCAATAAATACGACTGAATGAATGAATGCCGAATTGTACTTTCCAAGCGCTTAGTACCGTGCTCTGCGCACAGTAAGCGCTCAATAAATACGACTGAGTGAATGTTTTTCCTTAGGACGGGCTCCCCGGGCCGGGGGCGGGGAGAAACAGTCCCAAATCCAACCCCAAAACGGACCTCGAAAGCTCAGCGTGGCTCAGTGGAAAGAGCCCGGGCTTTGGAGTCAGAGGTCATGGGTTCAAATCCCAGCTCCGCCAATTGCCAGCTGCGTGACTTTGGGCAAGTCACTTCACTTCTCTGGGCCTCAATTACCTCATCTGGAAAATGGGGATGAAGACTGTGAGCCCCCCGTGGGACAACTTGATCACCTTGTAACCTCCCCAGCGCTTAGAACAGTGCTTTGCACATAGTAAGCGCTTAATAGATACGATTGAATGAATTTATTTATTTTACTTGTACATATTTATTCTATTTATTTTATTTTGTTAATATGTTTTGTTGTCTGTCTCCCCCTTCTAGACTGTGAGCCCGTTGTTGGGTAGGAACCGTCTCTCTATGTTGCCGACTTGTACTTCCCAAGCACTTAGTACAGTGCTCTGCACACAGTAAGCGCTCAATAAATACGACTGAATGAATGAATAAGTACTATCATTATTACTATTATTATTTTAGACTGTGAGCCCACTGTCAGGTAAGGACTGTCTCTAGATGTTGCCAACTTGGACTTCCCAAGCGCTTAGTCCAGTGCTCTGCACACAATAAGCGCTCAATAGATACGATTGAATGAATGAATGCCGAACTGTACTTTCCAAGCGCTTAGTACCGTGTTCTGCGCACAGTAAGCGCTCAATAAATACGACTGAGTGAATTTTTTCCTTAGGACGGGCTCCCCGGGCCGGGGGCGGGGAGAAGCCGTCCCAAATCAAACCCCAAAATGGACTTCGAAACCTCAGCGTGGCTCAGTGGAAAGAGCCCAGGCTTTGGAGTCAGAGGTCATGGGTTCAAATCCCGGCTCCGCCAATTGCCAGCTGTGTGACTTTGGGCAAGTCACTTCACTTCTCTGGGCCTCAACTACCTCATCTGTAAAATGGGGATGAAGACTGTGAGCCCCCCATGGGACAACTTGATCACCTTGTAACCTCCCCAGCGCTTAGAACAGTGCTTTGCACATAGTAAGCACTTAATAAATATGATTGAATGAATTTATTTTACTTGTACATATTTATTCTACTTCTTTTATTTTGTTAATATGTTTTGTTGTCTGTCTCCCCCTTCTAGACTGTGAGCCCGTTGTTGGGTAGGAACCGTCTCTACATGTTGCCGACTTGTACTTCCCAAGCGCTTAGTACAGTGCTCTGCACACAGTAAGCGATCAATAAATACGATTGAATGAATGAATAAGTACTATCATTATTACTATTATTATTCTAGAATATGAGCCCACTGTTGGGTAGGGACCGTCTCTAGATGTTGCCAACTTGGACTTCCCAAGCGCTTAGTCCAGTGCTCTGCACACAGTAAGTGCTCAATAAATACGACTGAATGAATGAATGCCGAATTGTACTTTCCAAGCGCTTAGTACCGTGCTCTGCGCACAGTAAGCGCTCAATAAATACGACTGAGTGAATTTTTTCCTTAGGACGGGCTCCCCGGGCCAGGGGCGGGGAGAAGCAGTCCCAAATCCAACCCCAAAATGGACCTCGAAACCTCAGCGTGGCTCAATGGAAAGAGCCCGGGCTTTGGAGTCAGAGGTCATGGGTTCAAATCCCGGCTCCACCAATTGCCAGCTGAGTGACTTTGGGCAAGTCACTTCACTTCTCTGGGCCTCAACTACCTCATCTGTAAAATGGGGATGAAGACTGTGAGCCCCCCCCGTGGGACAACTTGATCACCTTGTAACCTCCCTAGCGCTTAGAACAGTGCTTTGCACATAGTAAGCGCTTAATAAATATGATTGAATGAATTTATTTTACTTGTACATATTTATTCTACTTCTTTTATTTTGTTAATATGTTTTGTTGTCTGTCTCCCCCTTCTAGACTGTGAGCCCGTTGTTGGGTAGGAACCGTCTCTATATGTTGCCGACTTGGACTTCCCAAGCGCTTAGTACAGTGCTCTGCACACAGTAAGGGCTCAATAAATACGACTGAATGAATGAATAAGTACTATCATTATTACTATTATTATTCTAGACTGTGAGCCCACTGTCGGGTAGGGACCGTCTCTAGATGTTGCCAACTTGGACTTCCCGAGCGCTTAGTCCAGTGCTCTGCACACGGTAAGCGCTCAATAAATACGACTGAATGAACAAATGAATTCTCGGAGGGAGGCCGAGGACGTCCCGCGGTCAAACAGGAAAGAAAAAAACACCCACGTTCATTCGATGGTTCTCGTGGGTTCTAATTCGATGAGAAGTAGTGTGGCTCAGTGAAAAATAATAATAATAATAATGGCATTTGTTAAGCGCTTACTATGTGCAAACCACTGTTCTAAGCGCTGGGGAGGTTACAAGGTGATCAGATTGTCCCACGGAGTGCTCAAAGTCTTCATCCCCATTTTATAGATGAGGTAACTGAGGCCCAGAGAATAATAATAATAATAATAATGATGATGGCATTTGTTAAGCGCTTTGGAAAGAGCGCTTAAGATCAAAAAGAGCCCGGGCTTTGGAGTCAGTGGTCATGGGTTCAAATCCCGGCTCTGCCAACTGTCAGCTGGGTGACTTTGGGCAAGTCACCTCACTTCTCTGGGCCTCAGTTCCCTCATCTGGAAAGTGGGGATTCACTGTGAGCCCCGCCGTGGGACAACCTGATCACCTTGTATCTAGACTGTGAGCCCACTGTTGGGTAGGGACTGTCTCTATATGTTGCCAACTTGTACTTCCCAAGCGCTTAGTACAGTGCTCTGCACACAGTAAGCGCTCAATAAATAAGATTGATTGATCCCCCCCAGCACTTAGAACAGTGCTTTGCACATAGTAAGTGCTTAACAAATGCCATTATTATTATTATTTACTGAGCACTTACTGTGTGCAGAGCACTGGCCTAAGCGCTAACATTCATTCATTCATTCTCTCAATCGTATTTATTGATCGCTTACTGTGTGCCGAGCACTGTACTGAGCGCTTGGGAAGTCCAAGTTGGCAACATAGAGAGACGGTCCCCACCCAACAGCGGGCTCACGGCTAACAACCAAACCACCGCCATCTCATCCCTACGGAAGCCTGGGAATGATGATGATGATGATGATGATGATGATGGCATTTGTTAAGCGCTTACTACATGCAGAGCACTGTTCTAAGCGCTGGGGAATACAAGGTGATCAAGTTGTCCCACATGGGGCTCACAGTCTTAATCCCCATTTTCCAGATGAGGGAACTGAAGCTCAGAGAAGTGACTTAACCAAGGTCACACGTGGCAGAGCCGGGATTCGGTGGGATTGGAATCCAATCGCCACTTCACGTTCCGCACCGAGACGCCGCGACGGGGACAGATTAAAATCCCAAATCGGGGAATTGCCAATTCCTTCAACACGGCGAGGATTACCGCCGGACAATTTGGTGGGCGCGGGAGGCGAGGTCGGATGACGGAACGAAGCGAGGCTCTCCCGACGATGTTTTTCCTTTTTAAGGCGACTCCGAGGGGACGGCGGTCCGAACGTTCTCAAAAATTGGGGCGCGAAAACGGAAATCCGGCTTCGGTTCGGCATTTACTATTCTACCCAGTGCAAGAGCGAGAATCAATCAATCAGTCGTATTTATTGAGCGCTTACTGTGTGCAGAGCACTGTCCTAAGCGCTTGGGAAGTCCAAGTTGGCAACAAATAGAGACAGTCCCTACCCAACAGTGGGCTCACAGTCTAGAAGGGGGAGACAGAGAACAAAACCAAACATATTAACAGAATAAAATAAATAGAATAGATATGGACAAGTAAAATAAATAAATAGAGTAATAAATATGTACAAACATATATACATATATATAGGGGCTGTGGGGAAGGGAAGGACAACAGTGGGCTCACAGTCTAGAGAAGCAGCGTGGCTCAGTAGGAAAGAGCCCGGGCTTTGGAGTCAGAGGTCGTGGGTTCAAATCCCAGCTCCGCCAACTGTCAGCTGTGTGACTTTGGGCAAGTCACTTCACTTCTCTGGGCCTCAGTTCCCTCATCTGTAAAATGGGGGTTAAGACTGTGAGCCCCACATGGGACAACCTGATCACCCTGTAACTTCCCCAGTGCTTAGAACAGTGCTTGGCACATAGTAAGTGCTTAATAAATGCCATTACTATTAACACCCGAACGGCACAAATGGCAATAAAGGACGGTCAGATGAGAGGGAGAAATAAAATGATCCGGTGCCCACCAAGATGGTATCCAGAAGAAGCCGCGTGGCTCAGTGGAAAGAGCCTGGGCTTTGGAGTCGGAGGTCATGGGTTCAAATCCCGGCTCTGCCAACTGTCAGCTGTGTGACTCTGGGCAAGTCACTTCACTTCTCTGGCCCTCAGTTCCCTCATCTGGAAAATGGGGATGAAGACGGTGAGCCCCCCGTGGGACAACCTGATCACCTCGTGACCTCCCCGGCGCTAAGAACAGTGCTTTGCACATAGTAAGTGCTTAATAAATGCCATTATTATTATTATTAAAGATTAAATGATGGCTTCAAATTTACAACGCACACCACCCTGCTTGTTCATTCATCCATTCATTCAATCGTATTTATTGAGCGCTTACTGTGTGCAGAGCGCTGGACTAAGCGCTTGGGAAGCACAGCTGCGTGCACGATTAAATCGGGGCGTTTTTCAAGGCAACTGAACAAATTGTTCCTATCACCCTTCAAATTTCCCAAGCTCGTGTTTTTCTTAATACATTCACATCGTCCCTATAGGGTTTGGGGCTTTTTTTTCTTTTTCATTGTTATTAGTCAGACCCCTTTTTTAGGTGCCAAAGTTCTAACTCCTTGAGAATTGGAGCTTGCGACGGAAATGATGACAGCTACTTAAAATCTAGCAGACAAAAATAGAGGGCAGACTTGGCAAGGGTTGAAATTTGGGACTATTAAGATCAAGGAATAAATTGCATTATTTCCCGATGGATACCAGACAACGAACGGAAGCAAAGAGGGATTCTGAAATTTTCTGGCATTATGATTTCCCACTTAGACGAAGGGCCCTGACTCATGACATACGTATATGTGTGTGTATATATATTATATATATATATATATATATATATATATATATATATATATATATACACACACGTATATATATATATATACACACACACATATATACACGTATATATATATATATACATGTATACATTTGTTTGTACGTATTTATTACCCAATTTATTTATTTAATTATATTTGTACATATTCATTCCATTTATTTTATTTTGTTAATAGGTTTTGTTTTGTTCTCTGTCTCCCCCTTCTAGATTGTGAGCCCGCTGTTGGGCAGGGACCGCCTCTATATGTTGCCAACTTGGACTTCCCAAGCGCTTAGTACAGTGCTCTGCACACAGTAAGCGCTCAATACGATTGAATGAAGGAATGAATGTCCTTTATATATGTATATATGCCCTGTATATATGTATGTTTGTATGTATTTATTACTCTATTTATTTATTTTATTTGTACATATTCATTCCGTTTATTTTATTTTGTTAATAGGTTTTGTTTTGTTCTCTGTCTCCCCCTTCTAGACTGTGAGCCCGCTGTTGGGCGGGGACCGCCTCTATATGTTGCCAACTTGGACTTCCCAAGCGCTTAGTACAGTGCTCTGCACACAGTAAGCGCTCAATAAATACGACAATGAAGGAATGAATGTCCTGTATATATGTATATATGTCCTGTATATACATATATATGTTTGTACGCATTTATTACTCTATTTTATTTGTACATATTCATTCCATTTATTTTATTTTGTTAATAGGTTTTGTTTTGTTCTCTGTCTCCCCCTTCTAGACTGTGAGCCCGCTGTTGGGCGGGGACCGTCCCTATTATGTTGCCAACTTGGACTTCCCGAGCGCTTAGTACAGTGCTCTGCACACAGTAAGCACTCAATAAATACAATTGAATGAAGGAATGAATGTCCTGTATATATGTATATATGTCCTGTATATATGTATATATGTTTGTACGTATTTATTACTCTATTTTATTTGTACATATTCATTCTATTTATTTTATTTTGTTAATATGTTTTGTTTTGTTCTCTGTCTCCCCCTTCTAGACTGAGAGCCCACTGTTGGGTAGGGACCGCCTCTGTATGTTGCCAACTTGGACTTCCCAAGCGCTTAGTCCAGTGCTCTGCACACAGTAAGCGCTCAATAAATACGACTGAATGAAGGAATGAATCTCCTGTATATATGTATATATGTTTGTATGTATTTATTACTCTATTTATTTTATTTGTACATATTCATTCAATTGATTTTATTTTGTTAATATGTTTTGTTTTGTTATCTGTCTCCCCTTTCTAGACTGTGAGCCCACTGTCGGGTAGGGACCGTCTCTATATGTTGCCAACCTGGACTTCCCAAGCGCTTAGTCCAGTGCTCTGCACACAGTAAGCGCTCAATAAATACGACAATGAATGAGTGAAAGTCACTTGGCTTCTCTGTGCCTCAGTTCCCTCATCTGTCAAGTGGGGATTAAGACTGTGAGCCACGGGACAAGCTGATCACCTTGTATCCTCCCCACCGCTTAGGACAGTGCTTTGCACATACTAAGCGCTGAACAAATACCAAAATTGTGCTTCCCAAGCGCTTAGTACAGTGCTCGGCACACAGTAAGCGCTCAATAAATACGACTGAATGAATGAATGAAAGTCACTTGGCTTCTCTGTGCCTCAGTTCCCTCATCTGTCAAGTGGGGATTAAGACTGTGAGCCACGGGACAAGCTGATCACCTTGTATCCTCCCCAGCGCTTAGGACAGTGCTTTGCACATACTAAGCGCTGAACAAATACCAAAATTATACTTCCCAAGCGCTTAGTACAGTGCTCGGCACACAGTAAGCGCTCAATGAATACGACTGAATGAATGAATGAAAGTCACTTGGCTTCTCTGTGCCTCAGTTCCCTCATCTGTCAAGTGGGGATTAAGACTGTGAGCCACGGGACAAGCTGATCACCTTGTATCCTCCCCAGCGCTTAGGACAGTGCTTTGCACATACTAAGCGCTGAACAAATACCAAAATTGTACTTCCCAAGCGCTTAGTACAGTGCTCTGTACACCGTAAGCGCTCAATAAATACGATTGATTGATTATTATTGCCCCTCAACTTGCACCTACTAGGCGCATAACAAGTCTTTTAGACTGTCTCAGAGTCTTTTAGACGGTGAGCCCACTGTTGGGCAGGGATTGTCTCTATATGTTGCCAATTTGTACTTCCCAAGCGCTCAGTACAGTGCTCTGCACACAGTAAGCGCTCAATAAATACGATTGATGATGATGATGATAACAAGTACCAAAATTATTATTATTATTACTACCCTTCAGCCTTACGTGACAACAAACCACCCTAATTAAGCTTCGTCCCTCGTCCCGTTCCAATAAAGAAAGAACTCGAGGTTATCCCTTTGGCTTTTTCGAACCGCTGTGTCACCTTGGGCGAGTCGCTTCCCCTCTGGGTGCCTCGGTGACCTCATCTGTAAAATGGGCATCGGGATCGTGAGCCCCACATGGGACCCGGACTGCGTCCAACCTGATTATCTTGTCTCTACCCCGGCGCTTAGTACGCTGCCTGCCACATAGGAAGTGCTTAGCAAAAGCGTGGCTCCGTGGAAAGAGCCCGGGGTTCGGAGCCAGAGGTCATGGGTTCTAATCCTGGCTCCACCACTTATAATAACAAAAACAACAACAACAACAATAATAATAATAATAGCCCGGGCTTTGGAGTCAGAGGTCATGGGTTCTAATCCTGGATCCACCAATAATAATAATAATAATAATAATAATAATAATAATAATAATAATAACAAAAACCCATGCTTTGGAGTCAGAGGTCATGGGTTCTAATCCTGGATCCACCAATAATAATAATAATAATAATAATGATAATAATAATAATAAAAACCCATGCTTTGGAGTCAGAGGTCATGGGTTCTAATCCTGGCTCCACCACTTATACTAATAATAATAATAATAATAATAATAATAATAATAGCCCGGGCTTTGGAGTCAGAGGTCATGGGTTCTAATCCTGGCTCCACCACTTATAATAATGATAACAATAATAATAATAATAATAATAATAATAGCCCGGGCTTTGGAGTCAGAGGTCATGGGTTCTAATCCTGGCTCCACCACAATAATAATAATAATAATAATAGTAATAATAATAATAATAATAGCCCGGGCTTTGGAGTCAGAGGTCATGGGTTCTAATCCTGGCTCCACCACAATAATAATAATAATAATAATAGTAATAATAATAATAATAATAGCCCAGGCTTTGGAGTCAGAGGTCATGGGTCCTAATCCTAGCTCCACCACTTTAATAATAATAATAATAATAATAGCCCAGGCTTTGGAGTCAGAGGTCATGGGTTCTAATCCTAGCTCCACCACTTTAATAATAATAATAGTAAGAGCCCGGGCTTTGGAGTCAGAGGTCATGGGTTCTAATCCTAGCTCCACCACTTTAATAATAATAAGAGCCCGGGCTTTGGAGTCAGAGGTCATGGGTTCTAATCCTAGCTCCACCACTTTAATAATAATAATAATAAGAGCCCGGGCTTTGGAGTCAGAGGTCATGGGTTCTAATCCTAGCTCCACCACTTTAATAATAATAATAATAATAAGAGCCTGGGCTTTGGAGTCAGAGATCATGGGTTCTAATCCTGGCTCCGCCACTTGTCAGCTGTGTGACTTTGGGCAAGTCGCTTCACTTCTCTGGGCCTCAGTCACCTCATCTGGAAAATGGGGATGAAGACTGGGAGCCCCACGGGGGACAACCTGATCACCTTGTATCTCTCCCCTGCCAGCGCTTAGAACAGTGCCTTGCTCATAGTAAGCGCTTAACAAATGCCATCATTATTATTACGGTGCCTGGCACCTAGTAAGCACTTACCATAAAAGAACCCAAGCCAAGAACTTATAATGAGCAAGGACCTCCCCCCATCCAAACCAACGTGCGGAAAACCGACTATACAGGACGCCTTCACCACCGACGAAATCAGCCCAAAAGGCGTTGCCCTCCTTTGGGCTCTTTCCCCATCCACCGCAGTGAAGTGGGGGTTGAGCTTTTGAGGAGGGGGATGACTTGCTCGGGAGAGGAGGGGAGGGAAGCTGGAAAATATCCCTCTAATGTGGTCAGCGAAAACTACGGGAGATGCTAAAAGCAAAAACTCCTCACCCTGGGCTTCAAGGCCGTCCATCACATCGCCCCCTCCTACCTCACCTCCCTTCTCTCCTTCTCCATCGCAGCCCGCACGCACCCTCCGCTCCTCTGCCGCTAATCTCCTCACCGTACCTCGTTCTCGCCCATCCCGCCGTCGACCCCCGACCCCCGTCCTTCCCCTCGCCCGGAATTCCCTCCCTCCGCACATCCGCCAAATAATAATAATATTATTATACTTCCCAAGCGCTTAGTCCAGTGCTCTGCACACAGTAAGCGCTCAATAAATACGACTGAATGAATGAATGAAAGTCACTTGGCTTCTCTGTGCCTCAGTTCCCTCATCTGTCAAGTGGGGATTAAGACTGTGAGCCACGGGACAAGCTGATCACCTCCTCCAGGAGGCCTTCCCACACTCAGCCCCCTTTTTCCTCTCCTCCTCCCCATCCTCCCGGCCCTACCTCCTTCCCCTCCCCACAGCATCTGTATATATGTTTGTGCGGATTTATTACTCTATTTTACTTCAATCAATCAAGCAATCGTATTTATTGAGCGCTTACTGTGTGCAGAGCACTGTACTAAGCGCTTAGGAAGTACAAGTCGGCAACATATAGAGACAGTCCCTACCCAACAGTGGGCTCACAGTCTAAAAGGGGGAGACAGAGAACAAAACCAAACATACTTGCACATACTTACTATTCTGTTTATTTTACTTCATCATCAATCGTATTTATTGAGTGCTTACTGTGTGCACAGCACTGTACTAAGGGCTTAACTTTTACTTCTACGTATCTATTCTATTACTTGTACATCTTTACTATTCTATTTATTTTACTTCCACATATCTATTCTATGGATTTTATTTTGTTAATATGTTTTGTTCTGTTCTCTGTCTCCCCCTTCTAGACTGTGTGCCCGCTGTTGGGTAGGGACCGTCTCTAGACATTGCCGACTTGGACTTCCCAAGAGCTTAGTACAGTGCTCTGCACACAGTAAGCGCTCAATAAATACGATTGAATGAATGAATAGGGACCATCTCTATATGTTGCCAACTTGGACTTCCCAAGCGCTTAGTACAGTGCTCTGCACACAGTAAGCGCTCAATAAATATGATTGAATGAGTGAATGAATAGGGACTGTCTCTATATGTTGCCAACTTGGACTTCCCAAGCGCTTAGTCCAGTGCTCTGCACAAAGTAAGCGCTCAATAAATACGATTGATTGACTGATTGATTAATGATGTGCATTTAGCTTTAATTCTATTTATTCTGACGACTTGACGCCCGTCCACATGTTTTGTTTGGTCGTCTGTCTCCCCCTTCTAGACCGTGAGCCCGCTGTTGGGTAGGGACCGGCTCCATATGTCGCCAACTTGGACTTCCCAAGTGCTCAGTCCAGTGCTCTGCACGCAGTAAGCGCTCAATAAATACGACAGAATGAATGAATGAATGCTCCGGCCTCCGGCCCCGCGTCAGCTTGACGCCATGCCAACTTTGTATTTTATTTGTACATATTTATTCTATTTTATTTTGTTAACATGTGTTGTTTTGTTCTCTGTCTCGCCCTTCTAGACTGTGAGCCCGCTGTTGGGTGGGGACCTTCTCTATATGTCACCAACTTGTACTTCCGAAGTGCTTAGTCCAGTGCTCTGCACACAGTAAGCGCTCAATAAATATGATTGAATGAATGCTCCAGCCTCTGGCCCCACGTCAGCTTGACGCCATGCCAACTTTGTATTTTATTTGTACATATTTATTCTATTTATTTTATTAATATGTGCTGTTTTGTTCTCTGTCTCCCCCTTCTAGACTGTGAGCCCGCTGTTGGGTAGGGACCGTCTCTAGATGTCACCAACTTGTACTTCCAAAGTGCTTAGTCCAGTGCTCTGCACACAGTAAGCGCTCAATAAATATGATTGAATGAATGCTCCAGCCTCTGGCCCCGCGTCAGCTTGACGCCATGCCAACTTTGTATTTTATTTGTACATATTTATTCTATTTATTTTATTAATATGTGTTGTTTTGTTGTCTGTCTCCCCCTTCTAGACTGTGAGCCCGCTGTTGGGTAGGGACCGCCTCTAGATGTTGCCGACTTGGACTTCCCAAGCGTTTAGTCCGGTGCTCTGCACACAGTAAGCGCTCAATAAATACGATTAAATGAACGAATGTCCCAAATCCCCGCACGCCTTCCCTGGCGTGTGGCACTCGGGGGCTCCGGCCTCCGGCACGAGCCTCCGCTCCTCCTGACGGACTCTCCATCCCGACGTCTACAACACAGGCCCGAGACTCGGCGGCGTTTATGATGGGAGACGTCATCCTCGATAGAAGAGAGCAAAGGTTGGCCACCCCAAGGCCTTTCGCTTCGACTATGAATTTTCCAAGTTAGGAGAAGCAGCGTGGCATAATAGAGACTTGTTACCCACAAAATGTTGCCAACTTGTACTTCCCAAGCGCTTAGTACAGTGCTCTGCACACCGTAAGCGCTCAATAAACACGACTGAATGAATGAATGAGACAACCCGGGCCTGGGACTCAGAAGGCCCTGGGTTCTAATCCTGCCTCCGCCCCGTGTCTGCCGGGTGACCTTGGGCAAGTCAACTTCACTTCTCCGGGCCTCAGTTCCCTCACGTGCAAAATGGGGGGAAAAAAAAGAGTGCGAGCCCCACGCGGGACGGGGACTGGGTCCAACCTGATTAACTTGTATAATCATAATAATAATTATGGTATTTGTTCATTCATTCATTCAATCATACTTATTGAGCGCTTACTATGTGCAGAGCACTGTACTAAGCGCTTGGGAAGTAACAAGTTGGCGACATATAGAGACGGTCCCTACCCGACAGCGGGCTCACAGTCTAGAAGGGGGAGACAGACAACAAAACATATTAATAAAATAAAATAAGTGGGATAAATAGGTACAAGTAAAATAGAGTAAAACAAGTAAAATTTGTTAAGCGCTTACTATGTGCCAAGCACTGCTCTAAGCGGTGGGGCAGATTCGAGGTAATCAGGTTGTCCCGCGTGGGGCTCAAAGTCTCAATCCCCATTTTACAGACGAGGGAACTGAGGCCCAGAGAAGTGAAGCGACTTACCCAGGGTCACACAGTAGACACGCAGTAGCGCCGGAATTAGAACCCATAACCCCGGCCTCCCGAACCCGGGCTCTTTCCACTAGGCCAGGCTGCAGTGCTTAGAACAGTGCTTGGCATGTTAAGAGTTTAACAAGCCCCCTAATTAAGATTAATTATTAAAAGCAACCCTCTTTCTCACGCAATAGGCTCAAAGGTCTCTGTTTTGAAACCCAAAAAATCTCCCGAGGCTTTCCTGCCGGGCTACAAGATCATAAAACGCCGATGTTTCAAAAAAATGTTCTTAACTTGGGACAGGAGGAAGAAAGACGGTTTCGTTTCCCTGTTTTTCCCCAGGCCGGTGACAGCAAACAATGACATTCAAGCTGCATAATCATAATCATAAGCTGCATAATCATAATCATAAGCATAAATTCTATTTATTTTCTTTTGTTAGTATGTTTGGTTTTGTTCTGTCTCCCCCTTTTCGACTGTGAGCCCACTGGTGGGTAGGGACTGTCTCTATATGTTGCCCACTTGGACTTCCCAAGCACTTAGTACAGTGCTCTGCACACAGTAAGCGCTCAATAAATACGATCGATGATGATGATGATAATCATAATAATAATAATGGCATTTATTAAGCGCTTACTATGTGCAAAGCACTGTCCTAAGCGCTGGGGAGGTTACAAGATGATCAGGTTGTCCCACGGGGGGCTCTCAGTCTTCATCCCCAATTTCCAGATGAGGGAACTGAGGCCCAGAGAAGTGAAGTGACTTAATAATATGATTTAATAATATCTAACAATCGTATTATAGTTTAAAATTTAAAATAATGTTATTAATCATATTTCATTTTATTTCATGCTATAATAATAATAATGGCATTTATTAAGCGCTTACTATGTGCAGAACACTGGTCTAAGCGCTGGGGAGGTTACAAGATGATCAGGTTGTCCCACGGGGGGCTCTCAGTCTTCATCCCCATTTTCCAGATGAGGGCACTGAGGCCCAGAGAAGTGAAGTGACTTAATAATATGATTTAATAATATCTAACAATTGTATTACAGTTTAAAATTTAAAATAATGTTATTAATCATATTTCATTTTATTTCATGCTATAATAATAATAATAATGGCATTTATTAAGCGCTTACTATGTGCAGAACACTGTTCTAAGTCCTGGGGAGGTTACAAGGTGATCAGGTTGTCCCACGGGGGGCTCCCAGTCTTCATCCCCATTTTCTAGATGAGGGAACTGAGGCCCAGAGAAGTGAAGTGACTTAATAATAAGATTTAATAATATTTAACAATTGTAGTATATTTTAAAATTAAAAATAATGTCATTAATCATATCATTTTATTTCATGTTATAATAATAATAATGGCATTTATTAAGCGCTTACTATGTGCAGAGCACTGTTCTAAGCGCTGGGGAGGTTACAAGGTTATCAGGTTGTCCCATGGGGGGCTCCCAGTCTTCATCCCCATTTTCTAGATGAGGTCACTGAGGCCCAGAGAAGTGAAGTGACTTGGCCCAAGTCACCCAGCTGACAACTGGCAGAGCCGGGATTTGAACCCATGACCTCTGACTCCCAAAGCCCGGGTTCTTTCCACTAAGCCACACTGCTTCTCTATGTGCAAAGCACTGTTCTAAGCGCTGGGGAGTTTACAAAGCGATCAGGTTGTCCCACAGGGGGCTCTCAGTCTTCATCCCCATTTTCCAGATGAGGTCACTGAGGCCCAGAGAAATGAAGTGACTTAATAATATTATTGAATAATATTTAACAATTGTATTATATTTTAAAATTTAAAATAATGTTATTAATCATATTTCATTTTATTTCATGTGCATTTATTAAGCGCTTAGTATGTGCAGAAGACTGTTCTAAGCGCTGGGGAGGTTACAAGGTGATCAGGTGGTCCCATGGGGGGCTCACAGTTTTCACCCCCATTTTTCACATGAGGTCACTGAGGCCCAGAGAAGTGAAGTGACTTAATAATAAGATTTAATAATATTTAACAACTGTATTATATTTTAAAATTAAAAATAATGTCATTAATCATATTTCATTTTATTTCATGTTGTAATAATAATAATAATGGCATTTATTAAGCACTTACTATGTGCAGAACACTGTTCTAAGCACTGGGGAGGTTACAAGGTTATCAGGTTGTCCCACGGGGGGCTCCCAGTGTTCATCCCCATTTTCTAGATGAGGGCACTGAGGCCCAGAGAAGTGAAGTGACTTAATAATAAGATTTAATAATATTTAACAATCGTATTATATTTTAAAATTAAAAATAATGTCATTAATCATATTTCATTTTATTTCATGTTATAATAATAATAATAATAATAATAATAATAATAATAATAATGGCATTTATTAAGCGCTTACTAGGTGCAGAACACTGTTCTAAGTGCTGGGGAGGTTACAAGGTGATCAGGTTGCCCCACGGGGGGCTCTCAGTCTTCATCCCCATTTTCTAGATGAGGGAACTGAGGCCCAGAAAAGTGAAGTGACTTAATAATAAGATTTAATAATATCTAACAATTGTATTATATTTTAAAATTTAAAATAATGTCATTAATCATATTTCATTTTACTTCATGTTATAATAATAATAATAATGGCATTTATTAAGCGCTTACTATGTGCAGAACACTGTTCTAAGCGCTGAGGAGGTTACAAGGTGATCGGGTTGTCCCACGGGGGGCTCCCAGTCTTCATCCCCATTTTCCAGATGAGGTCACTGAGGCCCAGAGAAGTGAAATGACTTGCCCCAAGTCACCCAGCTGACAACTGGCGGAGCCGGGATTTGAACCCATGACCTCTGACTCCCAAAGCCGGGGCTCTTTCCACAGAGACACGCTGCTTCTCTAGCACAACGCTCTAGAGCAGAGGGTGTCCAATTTTACATTCTACGATTTTTAAGCCGGGTGGAAAAGGTCGTATGGGTCCGTAGAAAGGAAGGAAAAATGATTTCCGTGCAAGAAAAAATCCACCAAAGTGGGAAAAGCGCGTCCGTGTGTGTGTCGGGGGGTGGGAGGGAAGAGTGGAATAAAATGATTTCAGGGGGATTCTTCCAAAACAAGAGGAAAATGTCCAATAACTTGCTCTGTGTCTTTTGGAGGTGAGTTTAGAAAAGGAGCCAGGCTTAAATTGCATCTAAATTGCCATTTACAACTTCATATTTTATTTCGTCGTCCGTCTCCCCCTTCTAGACTGTGAGCCCTTTGGTGGGTAGGGACCGTCTCTCTTAATAATCAATCAATCAATCAATCGCATTTATTGAGCGCTTACTATATGCAGAGCACTGGACTAAGCGCTTGGGAAGTACAAATTGGCAACATATAGATAAATTTATATGTTAAAACATATGTTTTTATAAAATATAAAATATATATAATATATAAAATATAGTATATAATATATAAAATACATATAATATATAAAATATAGTATATAATATATAAAATGCATATAATATATAAAATATAATGTATATTATAAAAATATAATATATAAATATATTTTAACTATAAAATATATGTTTATAATAAATTAATAAATGCCATTATTATTATTGTAACATGAAATAAAATGAAATATGGTTAATAACATTTTAAATTTTATAATATAACACAATTGTTGGATAGTATTAAATCATATTATTAAGTCACTTCACTTCTCTGGGCCTCAGTGACCTCATCTGGAAAACGTTGCCGACTTGGACTTCGGTAAATATGCATATGTGTTTGTACGTTATTTATTACTCTAATTTGGACATATTTATTCTGTTTATTTCATTTTGTTAATATGTTTTCTTTTGTCGTCTGTCTCCCCCTTCTAGACTGTGAGTGAGAATAATTGTAGTGTTTAAGTTTTAAGTGTTTTCTGTGTGTCAAACATGCTAAGTGCTGGGGTAAATATAGCACAATCAGATCAAACTGGGCCCCTGGCCCACAGTCTAAGAGGGAGGGAGGACCGTATTTAGTCCCCATTTAACAGATGAGGAAACTGAGGCTAGGGACGTTACCTGATTTAGCCGAGCACACAGCAGCCATATATTTGTACCTATTTATTACTCTACTTATTTCTTTTACTTGTCCATATCTATTCTATTTATTTTACTTTGTTAGTATGTCTGGTTTTGTTCTCTGTCTTCCCCCCTTTTAGACTGTGAGCCCACTGTTGGGTAGGGACTGTCTCTATATGTTGCCAACTTGGACTTCCCAAGCGCTTAGTACAGTGCTCTGCGCACCGTAAGCGCTCAATAAATATGATTGATTGATTGATTGTGAGCCCGCTGTTGGGTAGGGACCATCTCTAGATGTTGCCAAATTGGACTTCCCAAGCGCTTAGTACAGTGCTCTGCACATAGTAAGCGCTCAACAAATATGACTGAATGAATGAACTTCCCAAGCGCTTAGTCCAGTGCTCTGCACACAGTCAGCGCTCAATAAATACGACAATGAATATAATAACATGCTTCATCAGACCGGTGATCCATCCAGCCCAGTATGCTTTGGGACGAAACCAACAAGGGATGCTTAAAGTGTAAACTCCTTGAGGCCAGAGATCAGATCTACCAGCGCTTAGAACAGTGCTCAGTGCTTAGAACAGTGCTTTGCACATAGTAAGCGCTTAATAAATACCAACATTATTATTATTATTATTATTATTATCACTGTCTAATGTCACCATCCCCAACTTTTAAAACCATCTCTGCACCCAGAAGGCACTCAGATAATAATAATAATAATAATGATGGCACTTATTAAGCGCTTACTATGTGCAAAGCGCTGGGGAGGTTACAAAGTGATGAGGTTGTCCCACGGGGGCTCACAGTCTTCATCCCCATTTTACAGATGAGCTAACTGAGGCCCAGAGAATAATAATAATAATAATAATGGCATTTGTTAAGCGCTTACTACGTGCAAAGCACTGTTCTAAGCGCTGGGGAGGTTACAAGGTGATCAGGTTGTCTCACGTGGGGCTCACAGTCTTCATCCCCATTTACAGATGAGCTAACTGAGGCCCAGAGAAGAATAATAATAATGGCATTTGTTAAGCGCTTACTATGTGCAAAGCACCGTTCTAAGTGCTGGGGGGGTTACAAGGTGATCAGGTTGTCCCATGTGGGACTCACAGTCTTCATCCCCATTTTACAGATGAGCTGAGGCCCTGAGAATAATAATAATAATGGCATTTGTTAATAATAATAGTAATAATAATGGTATTTATTAAGTGCTTACTATGTGCAAAGCACCGTTCTAAGCGCTGGGGAGGTTACAAGGTGATCAGGTTGTCCCACGGGGGGCTCACAGTTTTCATCCCCATTTCACAGATGAGCTAACTGAGGCACAGAGAAGTTAAGTGGCTCAGTGGAAAGAGCATGGGCTCTGGAGTCACAGGTCATGGGTTCAAATTCCGACTCTGCCAATTGTCAGCTGTGTGACTTTGGGTAAGTCACTTCACTTCTCTGGGCCTCAGTGACCTCATCTGGAAAATGGGGATTAAGACTGTGAGCCTCCAGTGGGACAACCTGATCACCTTGTAACTCCCCCGGTGCTTAGAACAGTGCTTTGCGCACAGTAAGCGCTTAATAAAGGCTATTATTATTATTATTAATTGACTTGCCCAAAGTCACCCAGCTGACAATCGGCAGAGCCGGAATTTGAACCCACGACCTCTGACTCCAAAGCCTGGGTTCTTTCCACTGAGCCACGCTGCTTCTCTTCATCTTGAAATACTCCTGAGGATGATGACTGGCTTGTATCTACCCCAGCGTTCAATACAGTGCCCGGCACTTAGTAAGCGCTTAACAAATGCCCTAATTATCAGCAGAAGCGGTATTTGAGCATTTGCAACATACAAGGCACTGTGCTAAGCGCTCAGGACAGTACAATATTACAGAGATGGCCAGCACGTTCCCTGCCCTTACTCAACTGACAGTCTAAGAGGTAGAAAGTGATCGCTAAATTGTGCTCTGCATACAGTAAGCGCTCAATAAATACGATTGAATGAATGAATTGTATGTACTTATTACTCTATTTTACTTGTACATATTTGTTCTATTTATTTTATTTTGTTAATATGTTTTGTTTTGTTGCCCGTCTCCCCCTTCTAGACCGTGAGCCCGCTGTTGGGTAACGACCGTCTCTCGATGCTGCCGACTTGGACTTCCCAAGCGCTTAGTACAGTGCTCTGCACACAGTAAGCGCTCAATAAATACAACTGAATGAATTGTATGTATTTATTACTCTATTTTACTTGTACATATTTATTCAATTTATTTTATTTTGTGAATATGTTTTGTTTTGTTGTCCGTCTCCCCCTTCTAGACTGTGAGCCCGCTGTTGGGTAGCGACCGTCTCTATATGTTGCCAACTTGGACTTCCCAAGCGCTTAGTACACTGCTGTGCACACAGTAAGCGCTCAATAAATATGATTGAATGAATTGTACGTATTTATTACTCTATTCATTTTACTTGTACATATTTATTCTATTTATTTTATTTTGTTAATGTTTTGTTTTGTTGTCCGTCTCCCCCTTCTAGACTGTGAGCCCACTGTTGGGTAGCAACTGTCTCTCTATGTTACCGACTTGGACTTCCCAAGCGCTTAGTACAGTGCTCTGCACACAATAAGCACTCAATAAATACGATTGAATGAATGAATTGTACGTACTTATTACTCTATTTTACCTGTACATATTTATTCTATTTTTTTTTTTGTTAATGTTTTGTTTCATTGTCCATCTCCCCCTTCTAGACTGTGAGCCCGCTGTCGATGTTGCCGACTTGTACTTCTCAAGCGCTCAGTACAGTGCTCTGCACACAGTAAGCGCTCAATAAATACGACTGAATGAATGAATTGTACGTATTTATTACTCTATTTATTTTACTTGTACATATTAATTCTATTTATTTTGTTAATATGTTTTGTTTTGTTGTCTTTCTCCCCCTTCTAGACCGTGAGCCCGCTGTTGGATAGGGACCGTCTCTATCTGTTGCCAACTTGGACTTCCCAAGCGCTTAGTCCAGCGCTCTGCACACAGTAAGCGCTCAATAAATACGATTGAATGAAAATTGTACGTATTTATTATTCTATGTTACTTGTACATATTTATTCTATTTATTTTATTTTGTTAATATGTTTTGTTTTGTTGTCCGTCTCCCCCTTCTAGACTGTGAGCCCGCTGTTGGGTGGGGACTGGCTCTCTATGTTGCCGACTTGGACTTCCCAAGCGCTTAGTACAGCGCTCTGCACACAGTAAGCGCTCAATAAATACGACTGAATGAATGAATGGAATATTGTTTAATAGTTTAAATATTAAGGTTTTCCCCGATTAATCCCTCTTTTCCCCAACTCCCTCTCTCTTCTGCGTCATCATTTGGGCCTTTACCCTCGAAGACCTCGACTTCCCACCTTCCGCCTCTCAGCACTTAGGTGCCTATCTGTATTTTCATGGCATTGTCCTCTCCCAATAGGCACATCAGAAGCGCTCAATAAATACCACCGATAATAATAATAATAATGTTGGTACCTGTTAAGCGCTCACTATGTGCCAAGCACTGTTCTAAGCGCTGGGGGAGATACAAGGTAATCAGGTTGCCCGGGGAGGGATTCTATCATATCGTCTTCTCCCAAGGGTGCTCTGCGCACATTACGTGCTCGGTAATAATAATAACAATAAAATAATAATAATAATAATAATGTTGGTATTTGTTAGGCGCTTACTATGTGCCAAGCAGTGTTCTAAGCACTGGGGAGGGATAAAGGGAATCAGGTTGTCCCACGTGGGGCATTATTATTATTCCATTATTGACTTCAAAATACCATTATTATTATTATTTCAGACCCGCGCTCTATCTACCAGGCCATAATAATAATAATGATGATGGCATTTATTAAGCGCTTACTATGTGCCAAGCACTGTTCTAAGCACTGGGGGAGATACAAAGTAATCAGGTTGCCCGGGGAGGGATTCTATCATATCATCGGGGGGGGGGATAAAGGGAATCAGGTTGTCCCACATGGGGCATTATTATTATTCCATTATTGACTTCCAAATACCATTATTATTATTTCAGACCCGCGCTCTATCTACCAGGCCATAATAATAATAATGATGATGGCATTTATTAAGCGCTTACTACGTGCCAAGCACTGTTCTAAGCGCTGGGGGAGATACAAAGTAATCAGGTTGCCCGGGGAGGGATTCTATCATATCGTCTTCTCCCAAGGGTGCTCTGCACACATTACGTGCTCAGTAATAATAATAATAAGGATAAAAATATAATAATAATAATAATAATAATAATGTTGGTATTTGTTAGGCGCTTACTATGTGCCAAGCAGTGTTCTAAGCACTAGGGAGAGATAAAGGGAATCAGGTTGTCCCACATGGGGCATTATTATTATTCCATTATTGACTTCCAAATACCATTATTATTATTTCAGACCCGCGCTCTATCTACCAGGCCACAATAATAATAATGATGATGGCATTTATTAAGCGCCTACTATGTGCCAAGCACTGTTCTAAGCGCTGGGGGAGATACAAAGTAATCAGGTTGCCCGGGGAGGGATTCTATCACATCATCGGGGGGGGATAAAGGGAATCAGGTTGTCCCACATGGGGCATTATTATTATTCCATTATTGACTTCCAAATACCATTATTATTATTTCAGACCCGCGCTCTATCTACCAGGCCATAATAATAATAATGATGATGGCATTTATTAAGCGCTTACTACGTGCCAAGCACTGTTCTAAGCGCTGGGGGAGATACAAAGTAATCAGGTTGCCCGGGGAGGGATTCTATCATATCGTCTTCTCCCAAGGGTGCTCTGCACACATTACGTGCTCAGTAATAATAATAATAAGGATAAAAATATAATTATAATAATAATAATGTTGGTATTTGTTAGGCGCTTACTATGTGCCAAGCAGTGTTCTAAGCACTAGGGAGAGATAAAGGGAATCAGGTTGTCCCACATGGGGCATTATTATTATTCCATTATTGACTTCAAAATACCATTATTATTATTTCAGACCCGCGCTCTATCTACCAGGCCACAATAATAATAATGATGATGGCATTTATTAAGCGCTTACTATGTGCCAAGCACTGTTCTAAGCGCTGGGGGAGATACAAAGTAATCAGGTTGCCCGGGGAGGGATTCTATCATATCATCGGTGGGGGGGATAAAGGGAATCAGGTTGTCCCACGTGGGGCATTATTATTATTCCATTATTGACTTCGAAATACCATCATTATTATTATTATTTCAGACCCGCGCTCTATCTACCAGGCCATAATAATAATAATAATGATGGCATTTATTAAGTGCTTACTATGTGCCAAGCACTGTTCTAAAGCGCTGGGGGAGATACAAAGTAATCAGGTTGCCCGGGGAGGGATTCTATCATATCGTCTTCTCCCAAGGGTGCTCTGCACACATTATGTGCTTGGTAATAATAATATGCAATTTTTGCCCTGCTTCTGGTCCCTTTTGTTTCTGTTTTCTTTACTTTAACCGCGATATTTGTTCAGCGCGATGTGCCAGACGCTGTACTGAGAGCTGGGTAGGTACAAAATAAGCAGGCCGGACACAGTCCATGTCCCCTGTGCGGCTCACGGTTTTGCTCTCCATTTTACAGGTGAGGCAACTGAGGCACGGAGAAGTGAAAGGGCTCGCCCACGGTCAGGCGGAGACGAGAGGCGGAGCCCGGAGGAGGACCAGCGACTTATTGACTTCCATCATTCATTCAATTGCATTTATTGAGCGCTTACTGTGTGCAGAGCACTGTACTAAGCACTTGGGAAGTGCAAGTTGGCCACAGATAGAGCCGGTCCCTGACTTCCATTATTCATTCATTCATTCAATCGTATTTACTGAGCGCTTACTGTGTGCAGGGCACTTTACTAAGCGCTTGGGAAGTACAAATTGGCAACATATAGAGACGGTCCCTGACTTCCATTATTCATTCATTCAATCGTATTTACTGAGCGCTTACTGTGTGCAGAGCACTGTACCAAGCGCTTGGGAAGTGCAAGTTGGCCACATATAGAGCCGGTCCCTGATTTCCATTATTCATTCAATCGTATTTATTGAGCGCTTACTGTGTGCAGGGCACTTTACTAAGCGCTTGGGAAGTGCAAGTTGGCAACATATAGAGATGGTCCCTGACTTCCACTATTCATTCATTCAATCATATATATTGAGCACTTACTGTGTGCAGGGCACTTTACTAAGCGCTTGGGAAGTGCAAGTTGGCAACATATAGAGACGGTCCCTGACTTCCATTATTCATTCATTCAATCATATTTACTGAGCGCTTACTGTGTGCAGAGCACTGTACTAAGCGCTTGGGAAGTGCAAGTTGGCCACATATAGAGACGGTCCCTGACTTCCATTATTCATTCATTCAATAGTATTTACTGAGCGCTTACTGTGTGCAGAGCACTTTACTAAGCGCTTGGGAAGTGCAAATTGGCAACATATAGAGACGGTCCCTACCCAACAACGGGCTCACAGTCTAGATTATTATTATTAATTATTATTATTATTCCATTACTGACTTCCAAATACCATTATTATTATTTCAGACCCGCGCTCTACCCACCAGGCCATGATAATAATAATAATGATGGCATTTATTAAGCGCTTACTATGTGCAAAGCACTGTTTTAAGCGCTGGGGAGGTTACGAGGTCATCAGGTTGTCCCACGGGGGGCTCACGGGCTTCATCCCCATTTTACAGATGAGGGAACTGAGGCCCAGAGAAGTGAAGTGACCCAGCTGACAAGTGGCGGAGCTGGAATTTGAACCCACGACCTCTGACTCCAAAGCCCAGGCTCTTTCCACTGAGCCACGAACGGCCATGCCGTTTATCCTATTTATTTTATTTTTGTATTTATTTATTTTATTTTGTTAGTATGTTTGGTTTTGTTCTCTGTCTCCCCCTTTTAGACTGTGAGCCCGCTGTTGGGTAGGGACCGTCTCTATATGTTGCCAACTTGGACTTCCCAAGCGCTTAGTCCAGTGCTCTGCACACAGTAAGCGCTCAATAAATACGATTGATTGATTGATTGATTGATTGATCCTATCTCTCCGATCATCCTGTGGCCTTACGCTCCCGGTGAACTTTTTTCTAGCTATGGAAAAAAATAAAATCAAATGTCTAGAAATCCAGAACAGCAAAACCCCATAAGCTACGGAGAATGGCCGCGCACCGGCTTCTCTCAAGTAATCTGTTAGCAAAATGGAAATGCAAAAGATCGCTCGGACTAGAATCGGGCCTGAATTTTGGGGTTAATTTAAGGACTACTTAAATTTAAGGAATTTAAATAATAATAATAATAATAACGGTATTTATTAAGCGCTTACTACGTGCAAAGCACTGTTCTAAGCGCTGGGGAGGATGCAAGGTGATCAGGTTGTCCCATGTGGGGACTCACAGTCTTCATCCCCATTTTATTTCAATTTTAAAGAATACTCAAGTTGAACTCCGGCCAGTCGCCCGAAGCATCGTGACTCTACGTGGAAAAGATCATCCTCATCATCAATCGTATTTATTGGGCGCTTACTGTGTGCAAAGCACTGTACTAAGCGCTTGGGAAGTACAAATTGGCAACATCTAGAGACAGTCCCTACCCAACAGTGGGCTCACGGTCTAAAAGGGGGAGACGGAGAACAAAACCAAACATACTAACAAAATAAAATAAATAGAATAGATATGGACAAGTAAAATAGAGTAATAAATCTGTACAAACATATATCCATATATACAGGTGCTGTGGGGAAGGGAAGGAGGTAAGATGGGGGGGATGGAAAAGATGGGAATTGGGTCTCCGCCGTTCGAGCCGGAAGTCCTTGGGGTTTGTGGTGCTTGTTTGTGAATGAAGTCGGGAATTTTTACGGATTTGACGCGACTCGGAATTTCGCTTTTGCCGCTCCCGAAAGAATGCAAGCTCATCTTCCCCCCTCCAAAACGCCAACCACTTCTAACGAGGCTTCTGAACGGGAAGAGTTTTGGAAAAGCCATTTTTCCAACCTTCCTGAAGACCCCCCCGCCCCGGGGAGGTCCCCGCTATCTTCGGATTGGCTTTGAGACCCTCTTTTAAATCCCATTTTCATCCATTTTTATTCCCAGAACCGCGATTCCTTGTTCATCGAATACCTCAAATTATTTTGAGGTGTGACTTTGGGCAAGTCACTTCCCCTCTCTGGGCCTCAGTTCCCTCATCTGTAAAACGGGGATGAAGACCGTGAGCCCCCCGTGGGACAACCTGATCACCTCGTAACCTTCCCGGCGCTTAGAACGGTGCTTTGCACATAGTAAGCGCTTAATAAATGCCATCATTATTATTATTATTTTCCCTTGTTGCAAAATGCAGTCTTTTCTGTGAAATACACAACCTCCAGAAATTGAACGAGCTGTTGCCAAGTTCATCTGGAGAAGCAGCTTGGCTCAGTGTAAATCAATCAATCAATCAATCAATCGTATTTATTGAGCGCTTACTGTGTGCAGAGCACTGTACTAAGCGCTTGGGAAGTACAAGGTGGCAACACATAGAGACGGTCCCTACCGACCAGTGGGCTCACAATCTAAAAGGGGGAGAAAGAGAACAAAACCAAACATACTAACAAAATAAAATAAGTAGATTAGATATGTACACGTAAATAAATAGAGAAATAAAGCCCAGGCTTTGGAGTCGGAGGTCATGGGTTCAAATCCCGGCTCCGCCAACTGTCAGCTGGGTGACTCTGGGCAAGTCACTTCACTTCTCAGAGAAGCAGCGTGGCTCAGTGGAAAGAGCCCGGGCTTTGGAGTCGGGGGTCATGGGTTCAAATCTTGGCTCCGCCACTTTTCAGCTGTGTGACTTCGGGCAAGTCACTTCACTTCTCTGGGCCTCAGTTCCCTCATCTGTAAAATGGGGATGAAGACTGTGAGCCCCAAGTGGGACAACCTGATCACCTTGTAACCTCCCCAGCGCTTAGAACAGTGCTTTGCACATAGTAAGCGCTTAACAAATGCCATCATTATTATTATTCTCTGGGCCTCAGTTACCTCATCTGGAAAATGGGGATGAAGACTGTGAGCCCCCCGTGGGACAACCTGATCATCATCATCAATCATATTTATTGAGCGCTTACTATGTGCAGAGCACTGTACTAAGCGCTTGGGAAGTACAAATTGGCAACATATAGAGACAATCCCTACCCAACAGTGGGCTCACAGTCTAAACCTGATCACCTTGTAACCTCCCCAGCGCTTAGAACAGTGCTTTGCACATAGGAAGCACTTAATAAATGCCATCATCATTATTATTATTATTATCTGGGTGGTGATTCGGCCTCCAACGGAGGACGGCGGGGGGGAGGTGAGATTCCAAGCAGGAGACGCCTAGGCCGACTAGGAGCTTCGCCTAGTGGGCAGAGCCCAGGCCCGGGAGTCGGAGGACCTGGGTTCTAATCCTGCCTCCGCCAACTGCCTATGCTGTGGGACCCCGGGCACGTCACTTGTTTTCTCTGGGCCTCAGTTCCCTCATCTGTAAAATGGGGATTCCGCGCCCGTCCTCCCCTCCCGCTTAGACCGTGAGCCCCAAATGGGATGACACGGCGTCTGACCTGATTAGCCTGTGATGATAATAATGATGGCATTTATTAAGCGCTTACTATGTGCAAAGCACTGTTCTAAGCGCTGGGGAGGTTACAAGGCGATCTGGTTGTCCCACGGGGGGGCTCACAGTCTTCATCCCCATTTTACAGATGAGGGAACTGAGGCCCAGAGAATAATAATAATAATAATAATGGCATTCGTTAAGCGCTTACTATGTGTAAAGCACTGTTCTAAGCGCTGGGGAGGTTACAAGGTGATCAGATTGTCCCACGGGGGGCTCACAGTCTTTATCCTCATTTTACAGATGAGGTAACTGAGGCCCACAGAATAATAATAATAATAATAGCATTTGTTAAGCGCTTACTATTTGCAAAGCCCTGTTCTAAGGGCTGGGGAGGTTACAAGGTGATCAGGTTGTCCCACGTGGGGCTCACAGTCTTCATCCCCATTTTACAGATGAGGGAACTGAGGCCCAGAGAATAATAATAACAATGGCATTTGTTAAGTGCTTACTATGTGCAAAGCACTGTTCTAAGAGCTGGGGAGGTTATAAGGTGATCAGGTTGTCCCACGTGGGGCTCACAGTCTTCATCCCCATTTGACAGATGAGGTAACTGAGGCCCAGAGAATAATAATAATAATAATGGCATTTGTTAAGCGCTTACTATTTGCAAAGCACTGTTCTAAGCGCTGGGGAGGTCACAAGGTGATCAGATTGTCCCACGTGGGGCTCACAGTCTTCATCCCCATTTTACAGATGAGGTCACTGAGGCCCAGAGAATAATAATAATAATAATAATGGCATTTGTTAAGCGCTTACCATGTGCAAAGCACTGTTCTAAGCACTGGGGAGGTTACAAGGTGATCAGATTGTCCCACGTGGGGCTCACAGTCTTTATCCCCATTTTACAGATGAGGTAACTGAGGCCCAGAGAATAATAATAATAGCATTTGTTAAGCGCTACTATGTGCAAGGCACTGTTCTAAGTGCTGGGGAGGTTACAAGGTGATCCGATTGTCCCACGGGGGGCTCACAGTCTTCATCCCCATTTTACAGATGAGGTCACGGAGGCCCAGAGAATAATAATAATAATAATAATAATAACAATAATAATGGCATTTGTTAAGCGCTTACTACATGCAAAGCACTGTTCTAAGCACTGGGGAGGTTACAAGGTGATCAGATTGTCCCACGTGGGGCTCACAGTCTTTCATCCCCATTTTACAGATGAGGTAACTGAGGCCCAGAGAATAATAATAATAATAATAATGGCATTTGTTAAGGGCTTACTATGTGCAAAGCCCTGTTCTAAGCACTGGGGAGGTTACAAGGTGATCAGATTTTCCCACGTGGGGCTCTCAGTCTTCATCCCCATTTTACAGATGAGCTAACTGAGGCCCAGGGAATAATAATAATAATAATGGCATTTGCTAAGCACTTACTACATGCAAATCACTGTTCTAAGCGCTGGGGAGGTTACAAGGTGATCAGGTTGTCCCACGTGGGGCTCACAGTCTTCATCCCCATTTTCCAGATGAGCTAACTGAGGCCCAGAGAATAATAATAACAATAATAATGATGGCATTTATTAAGCGCTTACTAGGTGCAAAGCACTGTTCTAAGCGCTGGGGAGGTTACAAGGTATCAGATTGTCCCACGTGGGGCTCACAGTCTTCATCCCCATTTTACAGGTGAGGTAACTGAGGCCCAGAGAATAATAATAATAATAATGGCATTTGTTAAGCGCTTACTCTGTGCAAAGCACTGTTCTAAGCGCTGGGGAGGTTACAAGGTGATCAGATTGTCCCACGTGGGGCTCACAGTCTTCATCCCCATTTTACAGATGAGGGAACTGGGGCCCAGAGAATAATAATAATGACGGCATTTGTTAAGCGCTTACTACGTGCAAAGCGCTGTTCTAAGTGCGGGGCAGCTTATAAGCTGATCAGGTTGTCCCATGTGGGGCTCCCCGTCTTCATCCCCATTTTACAGATGAGGGAACTGAGGCCCAGAGAAGTGAAGTGACTGGCCCAAAGTCACCCAGCTGACACGTGGCGGAGGCAGGATTTGAACCCGTGCCCTCTGACTCCAAAGCCCGGGCTCTTTCCACTGAGCCGCCCTGCTTCTCTACCCTGTAGCCTGTATCGACCCCAGCGTGTAGCTTAACACGCAGGGAGCACTTGATGGATGCCACCATCCTCGTCGCTACTACTACGGACCTCCGTCAGATTCTTCGGGGCTCGGGGAGACCCAAGGAATTTCTTCCCCTCAAGACCCAACTTGTTCTTCCCAAGCGCTTAGTACAGTGCGCTGCACACAGTAAGCGCTCAATAAATACGACTGATTGATTGATTGACTCCGGACGGTGACCCCGGCGGGCGTGAAGGGAGAGACAAAGAAGGGGAGAAACTGAGGCGGGGAGGAGAACGGCCTAGCGGCTAGACCACAGGCCCGGGGGTGCCAAGGCCCTGGGTTCTAACGCCGCCACCGCCGCCACGTGTCTGCTGTGTGACCCTGGGCAAGTCCCTTCATTCATTCATTCATTCAATCGTATTTATTGAGCGCTTACTGTGTGCAGAACACTGTACTAAGCGCTTCAGAAGTCCAAGTTGGCAACATCTAGAGACGGTCCCTACCCGACAGCGGGCTCACAGTCTAGCAGGGGGAGGCAGACAACAAAACAAGACATAGTAACGAAATAGAATAGTAAATACGTACAAGTAAAATAGAGTAATAAATACGTACAATCGTATATAATAATGATAGCACTTATTAAGCGCTTACTACGTGCAAAGCACTGTTCTAAGCGCTGGGGAGGTTACAAGGTGATCGGGTTGTCCCACGGGAGGCTCCCAGTCTTCATCCCCATTTGACAGATGAGGTCACCGAGGCCCAGAGAAGTGAAGTGACTTGCCCCAGGTCACACAGCTGACAACTGGCAGAGCTGGGATTTGAACCCACAACCTCTGACTCCAAAGCCACTTCTCTGCGCCTCAGTTACCTCCTCTGTAAAACGGGGATGGGAGCGTGAGCCCTCTGCGGGACCTGATTAACTGGCCTCCACCCCAGCGCTCAGAACAGTGCCGGACACATAGTAGGCGCCTAACGAGGACCATAATGATAACCATTGTTTGGATACCTACAATTCCCGAGGATTTACGGGGCCCGGAAAGAGCCGCTCAAGGCAACCGTCGGAGTCGGGCAGTTGTGCCAGAACGTTCCGACTTGTACTTCCCAAGCGCCTAGTACAGTGCTCTGCACACAGGAAGCGCTCAATAAATACGACTGAATGAACCGGTGACTCCTTTTTGCCCCTCCGCACTCAGCCGGACCATTAAGCCGGGGGGAACGAGGAATCCCTTCCGTGTACTGAGATCCTTCGATCACTCACGGGATGCCCCACGAAGCCCATTCCCATCCCCCAGGTTTCAAACGACCGGCCTCCCATTCCGGAATCCTGCGGCCTCCCATCCCGGAATCCTGCGGCCTCCCATTCCGGAACCCTGCAGGCCTCCCATTCCGGAACCCTGCAGGCCTCCCATTCCGGAACCCTGCGGCCTCCCATTCCGGAATCCGGCGACATTCTAAGGAAAGGAATCTTCCCGGGTCCAACGATCTCGGCCCCCTTAACATCGCGGCTACTTGCCTGACGCCCCCGCGCCCCCCAAAAAGTCGTTTCTCAGACCCCGTTTCATTCCGTCGGCGCTTAACCGCGTGCAGAGCACCGTACTGAGCGCCCGGGAGAGGACGAGGCGACGCCAAAACGGCCACGTTCCCCCTTCCCACGACGGGCGTCCGTCCTAGAAGCTGAACCTCTTCTACTTTGGATCCGTCCCTTCCCAAGTCGACTTCCCAAGTCGAAAGGACTGTACTGAGCGCCCGGGAGAGGACGAGGCGACGCCAAAACGGCCACGTTCCCCCTTCCCACGACGGGCGGCCGTCCTAGAAGCCGAACCTCGTCTACTTTGGCCCCGTCCCTTCCCAAGTCGAAGGTACTGTACTGAGCGCCCGGGAGAGGACGAGGCGACGCCAAAACGACCACGTTCCCCCTTCCCACGACGGGCGGCCGTCCTAGGAGCTGAACCTCTTCTACTTTGGATCCGTCCCTTCCCAGGTCGAAAGTTTCCTGGGGGGGGCCAGTCCCGCGAAGGAGGTGATGCCAACCTATCCCGGGAATTTTTAACCTTTCCATTTGGCACACAGACCGGTTCCCCCTCCGGATCGCTCGCTCCGCTCAGAAAGGCGCTCACCAGAGCCTACGTAGTCCGCGTTTCCTGAGGAGATAATCTCACAATCCGCACGCTCCGAGTTTACATTCTTCCTGCCCTCAACCCACTATATATATATATTTTATCCCGACCGGCTGTGGAGACGGATGGTATCTTAAATCCCGTCTGCGGCTGGGGGAGGGCCCCAAATTCCCAAAATTTTGACCAGACAGTATCACTCGCGGTCCGTCTCCAGGTGTCCGAGACAAAGCATTAGGACGGAAGGCCACAGGCGCGAAGCCTCGTCGGGGAAAGAGGAGGCCGCCCTTCCCGACACGGTGCGAGGAAAATGGGATTTTGTCGGGAGACTTGGGAGGATAAAGGGTCGGGAATAAACCATCTCGACTGAGCTGGAGACGAACTGCAGTTCTGCATTCACCAGTAGGTAAAATGGGGCACACACACACAAAAAAAGGAAAAGAGATAAAAGGAGTCCACCGCAAACATCAAGGAGATGGGGGGGGAAAATGACATAATGTGATTGTAATTAAATTACAGATCGGCTTCGAATCCAACCGTTTCTTCTCCTGCTCCGGCCCGCTCCCACGGTTTCGGACGGGCGGAAGGCCCCCCGAGACGCAACCCGTTGGACGCCCATTCCCGGATCGTCCTTCGACCAAACCATTTTTCCCGTCCGCCTCTTCTCCCGCCCGAGTGTCAACCGGGGGAGCGGCGGACGACACCCAAGACGTCGCACAAAAGGAACACCCAAAATGCCCCTTTTCCCCAAGAACCACCATTTAGAGACCCCGATTCTTGGGGATTTCCAGCCAACGGGGCCCGCGTCCCGTCGGGCTCCGCAACCGTGGGGTTTCTGGAAGAGGGTCTCGGTGGGGTGTGGGGGGAAATGAGGAATGGAACTAGTTTCGGGGGTGACCGCCGAATGATGGTGACCCCCGAGAGGGCCCCTCTGGAGGAGGTGGTTTTTGAGGGGGGGTCGAGGCGGCCTTCGCAGGCCATCAAGAGGAAAAAATTCCAAGGCCGCCCAGTGGGTCCGACCTGCAAAATGTCTCCTGACGATCTCCTTCAGACAACAACGCTGCGAAGAGGGGTGCGGGCAAGACCCTTCCCCCTGGCTGGGCCTCTGGGAGGAAAATCCCCTCTTTGGACAGGCCTGGGAGGAAGGGGACCCCCCTCTTTTGGCCGCCCCCCCAACAAGGGAGGACAGGCTCGGCCAGACAATGGTGGGGCCTGGGCCTTGGGCCCGCCTGACACACACATACACCCCCACACTGCGCACACGCACAGTGGGCCTGGATTCCCGGGGGGCTGGAGGTTGGGGGGGGTCCTGGGGGGGGGGGGAGGAAGAGGAAGGAGGGGGCCGCCCAGCTGTCTGCGGCCCCAACCAAGGGGTGGGAGGAGGAGGAGGAGGAGAAGGAGGAAGGAGGGAGGGGATGGGGGCTGCGGGCCCCTGGCTGGGGGGCTGCTTTCTCTCTCTCTCTCTCTTTTTTTTGGGGGGGGGGTCGGGAACCAAAGCTGGGCAGCCACACTGCGCAGCAAACGGCGGACGGGAGCCGCCCCCCCCCCCTTCCTCCTCCAACGGGCCCCGTGACTGGGGGGAGGGGGGAGAAATGGGGGTGGGGGCAGGAAAAAGGAGGGTGGGGGGAAGGAAAAGGGGGTGGGGGGAAGAAGGTGGGGAAAGGAAAAGGGGTGGGGGAAGGAAAAGGGAGTGGGGGGAATGGAGTGGGGGGAAGAAGGTGGGGGAAAGAAAAAGGGGGTGGGGGAAGAAAAAAGGGGGGAAAGAAGGTGGGGGAAGAAAAAAGGGGGTGGGGGCAAAGAGAAGGGGGGAAGTAAAAGAAGGTGGGGGCAGAAAAGGTAGAAAGAAGAAAGGGGGTGGAAGAAGGAGGTGGGGGACAGAAAAAGGAGGTGGGGGGACAGAAAAAGGAGGTAGGGGACAGAAAAAGGAGGTGGGGGGACAGAAAAAGGAGGTGGGGGGACAGAAAAAGGAGGTGGGGGGACAGAAAAAGGAGGTGGGGGGACAGAAAAAGGAGGTGGGAGGAAAGAAAAAGGAGGTGGGAGGAAAGAAAAAGGAGGTGGGAGGAAAGAAAAAGGAGGTGGGGGACAGAAAAAGGAGGTGGGGGGAAAGAAAAAGGAGGTGGGGGGAAAGAAAAAGGAGGTGGGGGCCAGAAAAAGGAGGTGGGGGCCAGAAAAAGGAAATAAGGAAAAGAAAAAGAAGGTGGGGGGAGAAGCAGCCCCCTCCCCCTCTTGGTGACTTCCCCTTGTCCCCCCGCCTTGGGCGCCCCCCTTTCTTCTCCGGGCCCGCGACCCCCAAAACGAACAAAGCGGGCGACCGCGCCGAGGCTGGCACGGGGACGGGGACCCCCCAAAACCGAGGGGGGGGAAGGGAGGGGGGGAGGAAGGAAGGAAGGGGAGCACAGGCCGCAGGCCCAGAGGCCTTGGCGGCGGCGGGGGGGGGGGGGACACAAGGGAAGGGGGGGGGGCCCCCCCAAACCGGCTCGCGGCCTCACCCCGCTCCCCGGCGTTGTTCCCCTCCTGAGGCGGCGGCGGCGGCTGCTGAGGAGGAGGAGGAGGAGGAAGAGGAGGAGGAGGCGGTGGCGGAGGAGGCGGAGGAGGAGGCGGCGGCGGAGGAGGAGGAGGAGGAGGAGGCCCCTGTTGTGGCTGCTGCTGTTGTTGCTGCTGCTGTTGTTGTTGTGGCGGCGGTGGTGGTTGCTGTTGTGGTGCCGCTTGTGGCGGCGGCGCCGGTTGTGGCGGCGGCGGCTGCTGCTGCTGCTGCTGCTGCTGCTGCTGCTGCAGCGGTCTTGGCCTGGACACTCGCCTGGGTCTCCGGTGGGCGGCTCGGACGGAGTTCATTTGCCGGGCTGAGGCGACGACGCCGGGCCGGACCGGACCGGGCGGGACGGGGGAAACTGAGGCCCCGCGACGACCGGCGCGGGCGGAGGAGGGCGAGGGGAGGGGAAAGGGGGGAGGGAGGGAGGGAGGGAGGGGGACCGACGGAGGGAGGGATGGGAAGGAGGGAGGGAGCGGGGCCGCCCGGCTTTCCCCCCGCACACGGAGCTCGCCCTGGAATTTTTTCCTCCTCCTCCTCCTCCTCCTCCTCCTTCTTCTTCTTCTTTTTTTTTCTTTTTTTTTTTTTTTAATCCCAGGATGGGGGAGGAGCCGCCTGTGGGGATCCTCCTTCCCTCTCTTCCCCCCCCAACCCCGTCTGGGGGGTGTGAGGAAAGAAAATGGGGGGGAAAAAATGGGGTCGGTTCCGCCTTCTTAAAGGAGCTGTCCTCCCGGCGCCGGGCCCCGGGCCGCCCCGCCCGGCTGGGCTGTCGATCACGCGGCGGAGGGGGAGGCCGCGGCCAATGGGAGCCGCCGGGGGGGAGGCGGGATCTAGGCGGCGGCCAATGGCGGGGCGGGGGCGCCTGTCAGTCATTCTCGGAGGCCGGGGGGAGGGAGGCAGGGGGCGGAGACCGGTCCGCAGCCAATAGGAGCCGCCGGGGGGGAGGCGGGATCTGCGCCGCGGCCAATAGCGGGGCGGGGGTGCCTGTCAATCATTCTTTCCCCTTGGGGGGGAGAGGCAGGAGGGAGTCAGAGGGCGGAGCCCGGCCCGCAGCCAATAGGAGCCGCCGGAGGGGAGGCGGGATCTACGCGACGGCCAATAGCTGGGCGGGGGCGCCTGTCAGTCATTCTCGGAGTCAGGGGGGGAGGGAGTCAGGGAGCGGAGACCGACCCGCAGCCTATAGGAGCCGCCGGGGGGGAGGCGGGAGCTGCGCGGCGGCCAATAGCGGGGCGGGGGCGCCTGTCAGTCATTTCCTCCACTTCTTGGGGGGAGACGCAGGAGGGAGTCGGAGGGAGTCAGAGGGCGAAGCCCGACCCGCAGCCAATAGGAGCCGCCGGAGGGGAGGCGGGATCTACGCGACGGCCAATAGCTGGGCGGGGGTGCCTGTCAATCATTCTCGGCTGGGGGGGGAGTCAGGGGGCGGAGACCTCCCCGCAGCCAATAGGAGCCGCTGGAGGGGAGGCGGGATCTGCGCGGCGGCCAATAGCGGGGCGGAGCTGCCTGTCAGTCATTCCCTCCCCTTCGGGGGGGGGGTAGGAGAGGCAGGAGGGAGTCGGAGGGCGGAGCCCGATCCGCAGCCAATAGGAGCCGCCGGCGGGGAGGCGGGATCTGCGCGGAGGCCAATAGCTGGGCGGGGCTGCCTGTCAATCATTCTCGGCTGGGGGGGGGAGGGAGTCAGGGGGCGGAGACCTCCCCGCAGCCAATAGGAACCGCCGGAGGGGAGGCGGGATCTGCGCGGCGGCCAATAGCGGGGCGGGTCTGCCTGTCAGTCGTTCCCCCCCTTCGTGGGGGGGGAGAGGCAGGAGGGAGTCAGAGGGCGAAGCCCGACCCGCAGCCAATAGGAGCCGCCGGAGAGAAGGCGGGATCTACGCGACGGCCAATACCTGGGCGGGGGTGCCTGTCAATCATTCTCGGCTGGGGGAGGGAGTCAGGGGGCGGAGACCTCCCCGCAGCCAATAGGAGCCGCCGGGAGGGAGGCGGGATCTGCGCCGCGGCCAATAGCGGGGCGGGGGTGCCTGTCAGTCATTTCCTCCACCTCGGAGGGGGAAGACGCAGGAGGGAGTCAGAGGGTGGAGCCCGACCCGCGGCCAATAGGAGCCGCCGGAGGGAAGGCGGGATCTACGCGACGGCCAATAGCTGGGCGGGGGTGCCTGTCAATCATTCTCGGCGGGGGGGGAGGGAGAAGGGGGCGGAGACCGATCCGCAGCCTATAGGAGCCGCCGGAGGGGAGGCGGGATCTGCGCGGCGGCCAATAGCGGGGCGGAGCTGCCTGTCAGTCATTTCCTCCACTTCTTGGGGGGAGACGCAGGAGGGAGTCGGAGGGAGTCAGAGGGCGAAGCCCGACCCGCAGCCAATAGGAGCCGCCGGAGGGGAGGCGGGACCAATAGCGGGGCGGAGATGCCTGTCAATCATTCCCTCCCCTTCGGGGGGGAGACGCAGGAGGGAGTCGGAGGGAGTCAGAGGGCGGAGCCCGGCCCTCAGCCAATAGGAGCCGCCGGAGGGGAGGCGGGATCTACTTGGTGGCCAATAGCGGGGCGGGGATGCCTGTCAATCATTCTCGGCTGGGGGAGGGAGTCAGGGGGCGGAGACCTCCCCGCAGCCAATAAGAGCCGCCGGAGGGGAGGCGGGATCTGCGCGGTGGCCAATAGCGGGGCGGGGCTGCCTATCAATCACTCGGTCGGTCCCACCATCCCCTTCGGCTGGGGGGAGAGGATAGATGGACGGGAGGGAGTCGGGGCGGAGCTCGACCCGCAGCCAATAGGAGCCGCCGGCGGGGAGGCGGGACCAACGCGGCGGCCAATAGCGGGGCGGGGATGCCTGTCAATCATTCTCTCCCCTTCGGGGTGGGGGGGAGAGGCAGGAGGGAGTCAGAGGGTGGAGCCCGACCCGCAGCCAATAGGAGCCGCCGGCGGGGAGAATCTGCCTGTCAGTCACTCGGCCCCTCCCTCCCCTTCGGCGGCAGGGAGTCAGAGGTTGGAGCCCGATCCGCAGCCAATAGGAACCGCCGGTGGGGAGGCGGGACCAACGCGGCGGCCAATAGCGGGGCGGAGCTGCCTGTCAATCACTCGGTCGGTCCCTTCCCCTTCGGCTGGGGGGAGAGAAGATGGACGGGAGGGAGGGAGTCAGGGGGCGGAGCCCGACCCGCAGCCAATAGGAGCTGCCGGAGGGGAGGTGGGACGCTATGCGGCGCCCAATAGCGGGGCGGAACTGCCTGTCAGTCATTCCGTCTCCTTCATTGGGGGGAGGTGGGAGGGAGTCAGGGGGCGGAGCCTGATCCGCAGCCAATGGGAGCCGCCGGCGGGGAGGCGGGACCACAGCGGCAGCCAATAGCGGGGCGGAGCTGCCTGTCAGTCACGCGGTCCCTCCCTTCCCTTCGGCGGGAGTCAGGGGGCGGAGCCCGCCCCGCAGCCAATAGGAGCCGCCGGCGGGGAGGCGGGCTCTACGCGGCGGCCAATAGCGGGGCGGATCTGCCTGTCAGTCATTCCCCTCCCCTTCAGTGGGTGGAGCCCGGCCTGCAGCCAATAGGCTCCACCGGCAGGGAGGCGGGACCTACGCTGCGGCCAATAGCGGGGCAGCTCAGCCTGTCAGTCACTCCCTCCCCTTCGGCGGGAGGGAGTCAGGGGGCGGGGCCCGACCGGCAGCCAATAGGAACCGCCGGCAGGGAGGTGAGATCTACGCGGCAGCCAATAGCGGGGCGGAGCTGCCTGTCAGTCACTCGGTCCCTCCCTTCCCTTCGGCGGGAGGGAGTCAGAGGGCGGAGCCCACAGCACAGCCAATAGGAACCGCCGGCGGGGAGGCGGGACCTACGCGGCGGCCAATAGCGGGGCAGCTCTGCCTGTCAGTCACTCGCTCACCTTCAGCGGGGGTGGAAAGGCGGACGGGAGGGAATCAGGGGGCGGAGCCCACGCCGCAGCCAATAGGAACCTCCGGTCGGGGGGCGGGCTCTACGCGGCGGCCAATAGCAAGGCAGATGTGTCTGTCAGTCACTCGCTCCCCTTCGGCGGGGGGGCGGATAGGCGGGCTGGAGGGAGTCAGGGGGCGGAGCCCACACCACAGCCAATAGGAACCGCCGGCGGGGAGGCGGGACCTACGCGGCGGCCAATAGCGGAGCAGCTCTGCCTGTCAGTCACTCGCTCCCCTTCGGCGGGGGTGGAAAGGCGGACGGGAGGGATTCAGGGGGCGGAGCCCACGCCGCAGCCAATAGGAACCTCCGGCGGGGGGCGGGCTCTACGCGGCGGCCAATAGCGGGGCAGCTCTGCCTATAAGTCACCCGCTCCCCTTCGGGGGGGGGGGGGTGTATAGACGGACGGGAGGGATTCAGGGGGCGGAGCCCACGCCGCAGCCAATAGGAACCTCCGGTCGGGGGGCGGGACCTACGCGGCGGCCAATAGCGGGGCAGCTCTTCCTGTCAGTCATCAGCTCCCCTTCAGCGGGGGGGGCGGAAAGGCGGACGGGAGGGATTCAGGGGGCGGAGCCCACGCCGCAGCCAATAGGATCCGACGACAGGGAGGCGACCTTCCGCGGCGGCCAATGGCGAGGCCGCTTTCATCGGAGGGAAGAGGAGGAGGGCGGGGAGGGGGGTGAGACTCTCGAAGCGGGGGCCGCTGGGCCAATCAGCGCCCGGGGCTCTGACGTCATAGGGAAAGGGGATTAAGCCGCTCCTTTCTCCCCCCCCCCCCCAAAAAAGTTGTTTTTTTGTGGTTTTTTTGTTTTGTTTTAGAAAACAGCAACAGAAAGATCTTGGATTTAACCGGGGCTTAGATGTCAAGTTCAGAGAAAAAGCTGCAGCTGCCATTGAATTGGGTTCCAGGGAAAAGGCTGCAGGTTCATTCATTCATTCAACCGTATTTATTGAGCGCCTACTGTGTGCAGAGCACTGGACTAAGCGCTTGGGAGAGGACAAGTTGACATTTAGAGACGGTAGGTTGCATGGCTGGGCGACAGAATTGCATGCACCAATGCAGCAAGGAGCTGCAGCTGCCCCTGAATTTTATTCTAAGGGAAAGGCTGCATGGTTGGAGGGGGAGCAGAGCTGCGATGCACCCATGCAGCAAGGAGCTGCAGCTGCCACTGAACTCGGTTCCAGGGGAAAGGCTGCGGGCTGCATGGCTGGGGGACCGAGCTGCGAAGCACCAATGCAGCAGGGAGTTGCACCTGCTCCTGCACATGGTTCCAGGGAAAAGTGTGCAGGCTGCATGGTTGGAGGGGGAGCAGAGCTGCGATGCACCCATGCAGCAAGGAGCTGCAGCTGCCACTGAACTCGGTTCCAGGGGAAAGGCTGCGGGCTGCATGGCTGGGGGACCGAGCTGCGAAGCACCAATGCAGCAGGGAGCTGCACCTGCTCCTGCACATGGTTCCAGGGAAAAGTGTGCAGGCTGCATGGCTGGGCGACCCGGCTGCAATGCAACAGTGCAGCAAAGGAGCGGCAGCTGCCACTGAACTTGGCTCCAGGCAAAAGGTTGCATGGGTGGGGGGCCGAGCAGCGATGCACCAATGCAGCGAGGAGCTGCACCTGCTCCTGCACATGGTTCCAGGGAAAAGTGTGTAGGCTGCATGGCTGGGGGACCGAGCTGTGATGCACCAATGCAGCAAAGGAGCGGCAGCTGCCACTTAACTTGGTTCCAGGTAAAAGGCTGCATGGCTGGGGGACTGAGCTGCGATGCACCAATACAGCAAGGAGCTGCAGCTCCCACTGAACTTGGTTCCAGGGAAAAGGCAGCAAGGTTGGGCAACAGAGCTGTGATGCACCAATGCAGCTGCGGCTCCCACTGAACTTGGTTCCAGGGAAAAGGCAGCAAGGTTGGGCGACAGAGCTGCGATGCACCAACGCAGCAACGAGCTGCAGCTGCCGCTGAACTCCGTCCCAGGGAAGAGGCTGAATGGCTGGGGGGCAAAGTTGTGATGCACTGATGCAGCAAGGAGTTGCAGCTGCCACTGAACTCGGTTCCGGGGAAAAGGCTGCGGGATGCGTGGCTGGGAGACAAAGCTGCGATGCCCCAATGCAGCAAGGAGCTGCACCTCCTCCTGAACACGGCTCCCGGAAAATGTTTGCAGGCTGCGTGGCTGGGGACAGGGATGTGGGACACCAATGCGGCAAGGATCTGCAGCTGCACCTGTTCCTAAACGTGGTTCCAGGGAAAAGTGTGCAGGCTGCATGGCTGGGGGGCCGAGCTGCGATGCACCAATGCAGCAGTGAGCTGCAGCTGCCACTGAACTTGGTTCCAGGGAAAAGGCTGCAAGGTTGGGCGACAGAGCTGCGATGCACCAGTGCAGCAAAGGAACTGCAGCGGCCACTGAACTCGGCTCCAGGGAAAAGGCTGCAGGTTGCATGTCTGGGGGGGACCGAGCTGTGATGCACCAGTGCAGCGAGGAGGTGCGGTTGCCACTGAACATGGTTCCAGGGAAAAGGCTGCATGGCTGGGGGACAGAGTTGCAATGCACCGATGCAGCAGGGAGCTGCACCTGCGTCTGAACATGGTTACATGAAAAAGTCTGCAGGCTGCATGGCTGGGGGGAGGAGCTGCGATGCACCAGTGCAGCAGGAAGGAGCAGCGACGACGGCAATCGCTTAGTACAGTGCCCTGCACACAGTAAGCGCTCAATAAGTACGATTGAATGGATGAATGATGGCAGCAGCAGCAGCAGCAGCTCGGAGTTTAGGATCACAGTGCTTGGCACATAGGAAGCGCATAATAATAATAATAATAATGGCATTTATTAAGCACTTCCTATGTGCAAAGCACTGTTCTAAGCGCTGGGGAGGTTACGAGGTGATCAGGTTGTCCCACGGGGGGGCTTACAGTCTTCATCCCCATTTTCCAGATGAGGGAACTGAGGCTCAGAGAAGTGAAGTGATTTGCCCCAAGTCCCACAGCTGACAATTGGCGGAGCTGGGATTTGAACCCATGACCTCTGACTCCAAAGTCCGGGCTCTTTTCCACTGAGCCACGCTGCTTCTCTGTAAATGCCATCATTATTATTATTGTATCTCCCCCAGAGCTTAGAACAGGGCTTGGCACATAGTAAGCGCTTAACAAATACCATTATTATTATTATTATTATTATTATTATTATTATTATTATTATTATTCTGGCCTGAAGAAATGAGGGACTTCTGTGGGTGTGTGCGAGAGGGCGGACGTCGAAAGAGGAGGGAGGAAAATGTGGGCTACACAGTGGCAAGCGCTTAGTACAGTGCTCTGCACCCAGTAAGCGCTCAATAAATACGATTGAATGCATGAATGGCATTAGCCACATGTCTGCTGTGTGACCTTGGGCAAGTCACGTAACTTCTCTGAACCTCAGTTCTCTCATCTGTAAAATGGGGATTAAGACTGTGAGCCCCCCGTGGGACAACCTGATCGCCTTGTATCCCCCCCAGCGCTTAGAACAGTGCTCTGCACAGAGTAAGCGCTTAACAAATGCCATCATTATTATTATTAGTAGTAGTAGTAGTAATGGTGGCATCGGTTAAGCACTTACTAGGTGCCATTCATTCATTCAGTCGTATTTATTGAGTGCTTACTGTGTTAAGAACACTGGACTAAGCGCTTACTATGTGCCAAGCACTGTTCTAAGCGCTGGGGGGATACAAGATAATCAGGTTGTCCCACATGGGGCTCACAGTCTTCATCCCCATTCATTCATTCATTCATTCGTATTGAGCTGTTACTGTGTGCAGAGCACTGTACTAAGCGCTTGGGAAGTCCACCTTGGCAACATCTAGAGCCGGTCCGTACCCAACAGTGAGCTCACAGTCTAGAAGGGGGAGATGGACAACAAAGCAAAACATATTAACAAAATAAAATAAATAGAATAAATCTGTACAAGTAAATAAATAGAGTAGTAAATATGTACAAACAGATATACATATATATACATTTATTCAGTGGTATTTACTGAGTGCTTACTGTGTGCAGAGCACTGTACTAAGCGCTTGGAAAGTCCAAGTTGGCAACATCTAGAGATGGTCCCTACCCAACAGCGGGCTCACAGTCTAGAAGGGGGAGACAGAGAACAGAACATATTAACAAAATAAAATAAATAGAATAAATATGTACAAGTAAAATAGGGTAATAAATATGTACAAACAGATATACATATTCATTCATTCATTCAATCGTATTTATTGAGCGCTTACCGTGTGCAGAGCACTGGACTAAGCGCTTGGGAAGTCCAAGTTGGCAACATCTAGAGACGGTCCCGACCCAACAGTGGGCTCACAGTCTAGAAGGGGGAGACAGACAACAAAACAAAACGTGTTAACAAAATAAAATAAATAGAATAAATATGTACAAGTAAAATAGAGTAATAAATATGTACAAACATATATACAAAATTTACTTCTATTTATTCTGATGACTTGCCACCTGTCCACATGTTTTGTTTTGTTGCCGACTTGGACTTCCCAAGCGCTTAGCACAGTGCTCTGCACACAGTAAGCGCTCAATAAATATGACTGAATGAATGAAAGAATGAATTATCTGGTGTCTACAGCACTTAACAAGTACCATTTAAAAGAAAAAAGTGTATCATAGGTCCAAGGGCTTCCTGTCTATCCTGAGTTACTTTTTAATTTGGTTTATTCAAGTTTTCATAATAATAATAATAATAATAATAATAATTGTGGTATTTGTTAAGCGCTTACTATGTGCAAAGCACTGTTCTAAGCGCTGGGGAGGATACAAGGTGATCAGGCTGTCCCATGTAGGGCTCACAATCTTCATCCCCATTTTCCAGATGAGGTCACTGAGGCCCAGAGAAGTGAAGTGACTTGCCCAAAGCACTGTTCTAAGCGGTGGGGAGGATACAAGGTGATCAGGTTGTCCCACGTGGGGCTCACGATCTTCATCCCCATTTTCCAGATGAGGGAACTGAGGCCCAGAGAAGTGATGTGACTTGCCCAAAATACTGTTCTAAGCGCTGGGGAGGCTACAAGGTGATCAGCCTCAGTTCCCTCATCTGTAAAATGGGGATTAAAAACTGTGACCCCCCCCCATGGGACAACCTGATCATCTTGTAGCCTCCCCAGCACTTAGAACAGTGCTTTGCACATAGTAAGCGCTTAATAAATGCCATCATTATTATTATTAGTATTATCAGGTTGCCCCACATGGGGCTCACAATCTTCATCCCCATTTTCCAGATGAGGGAACTGAGGCCCAGAGAAGTGAAGTGACTCGCCCAAAGCACTGTTCTAAGCGCTGGGGAGGCTACAAGGTGATCAGGTTGTCCCACGGGGGGCTCACAATCTTAATCCCCATTTTCCAGATCAATCAATCAATCAATCGTATTCATTGAGCGCTTACTATGTGCAGAGCACTGTACTAAGCGCTTGGGAAGTACAAATTGGCAACATATAGAGACAGTCCCTACCCAACAGTGGGCTCACAGTCTAAAAGGGGGAGACAGAGAACAAAACCAAACATACTAACAAAATAAAATAAATAGAATAGATATGTACAAATAAAATAGAGTAATAAATATGTACATACATATATACAGGTGCTGTGGGGAAGGGAAGGAGGTAAGATGGGGGGGATGGAGAGGGGGGCGAGGGGGAGAGGAAGGAAGGGGCTCAGTCTGGGAAGGCCTCCTGGAGGAGGTGAGCTCTCAGCAGGGCCTTGAAGGGAAGTCACCTCACTTCTCTGGGCCTCAGTGACCTCATCTGCCGAATGGGGATAAGACTGTGAGCCCCATGTGGGACAGGGACTGTGTCCGGCCTGATTAGCTTGTCTCTACCTCAGCGCTTAAAGAATAGCGCCTGGCACATAGTAAGCGCTTAACATGTGCATTTCGCCTCAATTCTATTTGTTCCGACGGCTTGACGCCTGTCCACATGTTTCGTTTTGTTCTCCGTCTCCCCCTTTTAGACTGTGAGCCCACTGTTGGGTAGGGACTGTCTCTATATGGTGCCAATTTGTACTTCCCAAGCGCTTAGTACAGTGCTCTGCGCATAGTAAGCGCTCAATAAATACGATTGATGATGTGAGCCCGCTGTTGGGTAGGGACCGTCTCTCGATGTTGCCAACTTGTATTTCCCAAGCGCTTAGTACAGTGCTCTGCACACAGTAAGCGCTCAATAAATACGATTGAATTGAACTGAATTTGCTTGTATCCACCCCAGCGCTTAGTACAGTGCCTGGCGCATAGTAAGGGCTTAACAAATACCACAGTTTATTATTATCATTATTATAGTTAGCTCTTAACACATACCATGGATGAATGAATGAATGAAGGGATGGATGAATGAATGAAGGGAAGGATGGATGAATGAATGAAGGGATGGATGAAGGGATGGATGAATGGATGGACAGTGCTCTGCACACAGTGAGCGCTCAATAAATACGATTGATTGATGGATGGACGGATGAAGGGATGGATGAATGGAAGGATGAATGAATGGATGGATTAATGAATGGATTAATGAATGGGTGGATGAATGAATGGATGGATTAATGAATGGATTAATGAATGGGTGGATGAATGAATGAAGGGATGGATGGGTGGATGAAGAAATGGATAGATGGATGAATGAATATATGTATATATGTTTGTACATATTTATTACTCTATTTATTTTACTTGTACATATCTATTCTATTTATTTTATTTTGTTAGTATGTTTGGTTTTGTTCTCTGTCTCCCCCTTTTAGACTGTGAGCCCGCTGTTGGGTAGGGACCGTCTCTATATGTTACCAACTTGTACTTACCAAGCGCTTAGTGCAGTGCTCTGCACAGAGTAAGCGCTCAATAAATACGATTGATGATGATGAATGAATGAAGGGATGAATAAATGGATGGATGGATGAATTCATTGTCATATTTATTGAGCGCTTCCTGGGTGCAGAGCACTGTACTAAGCGCTTGGGAAGTACAAACCGGCAACATGAATGGATGCAGCGTGGCTCAGTGGAGAGAGCCCGGGCTTTGGAGTCAGGGGTCGTGGGTTCAAATCCCAGCTCCGCCACTTGTCAGCTGTGTGACCTTAGGCAAGTCACTTAACTTCTCTGGGCCTCAGTTCCCTCATCTGGAAAATGGGGATGAAGACTGTGAGCCCCACGTGGGACAACCTGATTATCTTGTATCTACCCCAGTGCTTAGAACAGTGCTTGGCACATAGTAAGCGCTTAACAAATACCAACATTATTATTATAATTATGAATGAAGGGATGGATGAATGGATGGATGAAAAGATGAAGGAAAGGATGGATGGATGGATGAATTCATTCAATGCTATTTATTGAGCGCTTACTGGGTGCAGAGCACTGTACTAAGCGCTTGGGAAGTACAAGCCGGCAACATGAATGAATGGATGGATGGATGAAAGGATGAAGGAAGGGATGGATGAAAGGATGGATGGATGGATGAATTCATTCAATGGTATTTATTGAGTGCTTAGTGGGTGCAGAGCACTGTACTAAGCGCTTGGGAAGTACAAGCCGGCAACATGAATGAATGGATGGATGGATGAAAGGATGAAGGAAGGGATGATGGATGGATGAATTCAGTGGTATTTATTGAGCGCTTACTGGGTGCAGAGCACTGCACTAAGCGCTTGGGAAGTACAAACCGGCAACATGAATGGATGAATGAAGGGATGGATGAATCGATGGATGAAAAGATGAAGGAAGGGATGGATGGATGAATTCATTCAATGGTATTTATTGAGCGCTTACTGGGTGCAGAGCACTGCACTAAGTGCTTGGGAAGTACAAACCGGCAACATGAATGGATGAATGAAGGGATGGATGAATCGATGGATGAAAAGATGAAGGAAGGGATGGATGGATGAATTCATTCAATGGTATTTATTGAGCGCTTACTGGGTGCAGAGCACTGGACTAAGCGCTTGGGAAGTACAAACCGGCAACATGAATGAATGGATGGATGGATGAAAGGTTGAAGGAAGGGATGGATGGATGAAAGGGGCGAAGGAAGGGATGGATAGATGGATGAATTCATTCAGTGGTATTTATTGAGCACTTACTGGGTGCAGAACACTGTACTAAGCGCTTGGGAAGTACAAACCGGCAACATGAATGAATGGGTGGATGGATGAAAGGATGAAGGAAGGGATGGATGGATGGATGAATTCAGTGGTATTTATTGAGCGCTTACTGGGTGCAGAGCACTGAACTAAGTGCTTGGGAGGTACAAACCGGCAACATGAATGAATGGATGGGTGGATGAAAGGATGAATGAATGGCTGGCTGAATGAATGAATGAATGGATGGATGGATGGATTTTAGACTGTGAGCCCACTGTTGGGTAGGGACTGTCTCTATATGTTGCCAATTTGTACTTCCCAAGCGCTTAGTACAGTGCTCTGCACACAGTAAGCGCAGCGTGGCTCAGCGGAAAGAGCATGGGCTTGGGAGGCAGAGGTCGTGGGTTCGAATCCCACCTCCCCCACCTGTCTGCTGTGTGACCTTGGGCAAGTCACCTCACTTCTCTGTGCCTCAGTTCCCTCATCTGGAAAATGGGGAGTAAGACTGTGGGCCCCACGGGGGACAACCTCATCTCCTTGCGTGTTCCCCCCCCCCCCAGCGCTTAGAACAGTGCTTTGCACATAGTAAGCGCTTAACAAATACCAACATTATTATTATTATTATTATTATCAATAAATACGATTGATGATGATGATGATGAATGAATGGATGGTCCCAGGGGCAGGGGCGGCCCTGGGCCACTAGATGGCGCTGTGTCCGCAGGCTCCCTCTGCTCCCCATCAATCAATCAATCAATCAATCGTATTGATTGAGCGCTTACTATGTGCAGAGCACTGTACTAAGCGCTTGGGAAGCACAAATGGGCAACATATAGAGACAGTCCCTACCCACCAGTGGGCTCACAGTCTAAAATACTGTCACCGCCCCCCCCCCCCCACCTACTGCTTACTAGGCGCCATTCATTCATTCAGTGGTATTTATTGAGCGCTTACTGTGTGCAGAGCACTGTACTAAGCGCTTGGGAAGCCCAAGTTGGCAACATCTAGAGACGGTCCCTACCCAACAGCGGGCTCACAGTCTAGAAGGCGCCAGCCACACTGTACTGAGCGCCAAGGTGGTGGTGGGGGAGGGGGAAGGGACCAGCAGAGTGAGATGGACACAGGCCCTGTCCCCCCAGGGGCTCGCACCCTCCATCCCCATTTTGCAGATGAGGAAAACAAGGCCAGAGAATGATGATAATAATAATAATAATAGCATTTGTCAATGTTGGGTAGGGACTGTCTCTATATGTTGCCAATTTGTACTTCCCAAGCACTTAGTACAGTGCTCTGCACATTGTAAGCGCTCAATAAATATGATTGATTGATTGATTAAGCGCTTACTATGTGCAAAGGACTGTTCTAAGCGCTGGGGAGGTTACAAGGTGATGGGGTTGTCCCCGGGGGGGCTCACAGTCTTCATCCCCATTTGACAGATGAGGGAACTGAGGCCCAGAGAAGTGAAGTTCTGATCTCGTCTGGACATCTCTATATGTTGAGATGTTGAGACAGGGACCGTCTCTGTATGTTGCCAATTTGTACTTCCCAAGCGCTTAGTACAGTGCTCTGCACATAGTAAGCGCTCAATAAATGCGATTGATGATGATGATGGTGATGATGATGATAATAATAATAGCATTTGTTAAGCGCTTACTATGTGCAAAGCACTGTTCTAAGCGCTGGGGAGGTTACAAGGTGATGAGTTTGTCCCACGGGGGGCTCACAGGCTTCATCCCCATTTGACAGATGAGGGAACTGAGGCCCGGAGAAGTGAAGTGACTTGCCCAAGCTCACACACAACAGACATGTGGCGGAGCCGGGATTCGAACCCATGACCTCTGACTCCAAAGCCCGGGCTCTTTCCACTGAGCCACGAGAATACTACTACTTCTACTACTAATAATAATAATAATGATGGCATTTGTTAAGCGCTTACTATGTGCAAAGCACTGTTCTAAACACTGGGGATACAGGGTGATCAGGTTGTCCCACGTGGGGCTCACAGTCTTCATCCCCATTTTCCAGATGAGGGAACTGAGGCTCAGAGAAGTTAAGTAACTTGCCCAAGGTCACACAGCAGACGTGTGGCGGAGTGGGGATTCGAACCCATGACCTCTGACTCCAAAGCCCGGGCTCTTTCCACTGAGCCACGCTGCTTCACTAATAATAATGATGGCATTTGTTAAGCACTTACTGTGTGCCAAGCACTGTTCTAAGCGCTGTGGGGGGGGATACGAGGTGATGAGGTGGTTGTCCCGCGTGGGCTCACAGTCTTCATCCCCATTTTACAGATGAGGGAACTGAGGCTCCGAGAAGTGAAGTGACTTGCCCAAGGTCACACAGCAGACATGTAGTGGAGCCGGAATTCGAACCCATGACCTCTGACTCCAAAGCCCGGGCTCTTTCCACTGAGCCACACTGCTTCTACTACTACTACTAATAATAATAATAATAACTAATAATAATAATAATGATGATGATATTTGTTAAGTGCTTACTATGTATGAGTTGGACACAGCCCCTTTCCTATACGGGGCTCACAGTCTCCATCCCCATTTTGCAGATGAGGAAACTGAGGCCCAGAGAATTCATTCATTCAGTCGTATTTATTGAGCGCTTACTGTGTGCCGAGCACTGTACTAAGCGCTTGGGAAGTACAAGTTGGCAACATATACAGACGGTCCCTACAATGATAATAATAATAATAATGGTATTTTTTAAGCACTTATTGTGCTTACTGAACGCTGGGGTGGGTATTCATTCATTCAGTCGTATTTATTGAGTGCTTACTGTGTGCCGAGCACTGTACTAAGTGCTTGGGAAGTACAAGTTGGCAACATACACAGACAGTCCCTACAATGTTAATAATAATAATGGTATTTTTTAAGCACTTACTGTGCTTACTGAACGCTGGGGTGGATATTCATTCATTCAGTCGTATTTATTGAGCGCTTACTGTGTGCAGAGCACTGTACTGAGCGCTTGGGAAGTACAAGTTGGCGACATATACAGACGGTCCCTACAATGATAATAATAATGGTATTTTTTAAGCACTTACTGTGTGCCAGGCACCGTACTGAACGCTGGGGTGGATATTCATTCATTCAGTCGTATTTATTGAGCGCTTACTGTGTGCCGAGCACTGTACTGAGCGCTTGGGAAGTACAAGTCGGCAACATACACAGACGGTCCCTACAATGATAATAATAATGGTATTTTTTAAGCACTTACTGTGCTTACTGAACACTGGGGTGGATATTCATTCATTCAGTCGTATTTATTGAGCGCTTACTGTGTGCCGAGCACTGTACTGAGCGCTTGGGAAGTACAAGTTGGCAACATACACAGACGGTCCCTACAATGATAATAATAATAATGGTGTTTTTTAAGCACTTATTGTGCTTACTGAACGCTGGGGTGGGTATTCATTCATTCAGTCGTATTTATTGAGCGCTTACTGTGTGCCGAGCACTGTACTGAGCGCTTGGGAAGCACAAGTTGGCAACATACACAGACGGTCCCTACAATGATAATAATAATAATGGTATTTTTTAAGCACTTACTGTGTGCCAGGCACTGTACTGAACGCTTGGGTGGATATGAACATATTGAGTTGGACCCGGGCCCTGTCCTCCATGGGGCTCACGGTCTCCATCCCCATTTTGCGGATGGGGAAACTGACGCCTAGAGAATGGTAGTGTACGGGGCTCTGCACACAGTAAGCGCTCAATAAATGCGATTGATTGATTGATTATGATAATAATAGTAATAAGAATGGTATTTTGAAGCACTTACTGTGTGCCAGGCACTGTACTGAACGCTGGGGTGGATATGAACATATTGAGTTGGACCCGGGCCCTGTCCTCCATGGGGCTCACAGTCTCCATCCCCATTTTGTGGATGGGGAAACTGAGGCCTAGAGAATGATAATGTACGGTGCTCTGCAGACAGTAAGCGCTCAATAAATACGATTGATTGATAATGATAATAATAGTAATAAGAACTGTATTTTTCATCATCATCATCAATCGTATTTATTGAGCGCTTACTATGTGCAGAGCACTGTACTAAGCGCTTGGGAAGTACAAATTGGCAACACAAAATTGGTATTTTTAAGCACTTACTGTGTACCAGGCACTGTACTGAACGCTGGGGTGGATATGAACATATTGAGTTGGACCCGGGCCCTGTCCTCCATGGGGCTCACAGTCTCCATCCCCATTTTGTGGATGGGGAAACTGAGGCCTAGAGAATGATAGTGTACAGTGCCTGCACATAGTAAGCGCTCAGTAAATATGATTGATTGATTGATTGATAATGATAATAATAGTAATAAGAGCGGTATTTTTCATCATCATCATCAATCGTATTTATTGAGCGCTTACTATGTGCAGAGCACTGTACTAAGCGCTTGGGAAGTACAAATTGGCAACACAAAATTGGTATTTTTAAGCACTTACTGTGTACCAGGCACTGTACTGAACGCTGGGGTGGATATGAACATATTGAGTTGGACCCGGGCCCTGTCCTCCATGGGGCTCACAGTCTCCATCCCCATTTTGTGGATGGGGAAACTGAGGCCTAGAGAATGATAGTGTACGGTGCTCTGCACACAGTAAGCGCTCAGTAAATACGATTGATTGATAATGATAATAATAGTAATAAGAACGGTATTTTTAAGCACTTACTGTGTGCCAGGCACTGTACTGAACGCTGGGGTGGATATGAACATATTGAGTTGGACCCGGGCCCTGTCCTCCATGGGGCTCACGGTCTCCATCCCCATTTTGCGGATGGGGAAACTGAGGCCTAGAGAATGATAGTGTACAGTGCCTGCACATAGTAAGCGCTCAGTAAATACGATTGATTGATTGATTGATAATAATAATAGTAATAAGAACGGTATTTTTAAGCACTTAACTGCGTGCCAGGCACTGTACTGAACGCTGGGGTGGATATGAACATATTGAGTTGGACCCAGGTGCTGTCCTCCATGGGGTTCACAGTCTCCATCCCCATTTTGTGGATGGGGAAACTGAGGCCTAGAGAATGATAGTGTACGGTGCTCTGCAGACAGTAAGCGTTCAATAAATACGATTGATTGATTCATTATGATAATAATAGTAATAAGAACGGTATTTTTAAGCACTTACTGTGTGCCAGGCACTGTACTGAACGCTGGGGTGGAGATGAACATATTGAGTTGGACACGGGCCTTGTCTTCCATGGGGTTCGTAGCCCGGGGGGAGTCCAGGACCGTCTCTCTGTGTTGCCAATTTGTACTTCCCAAGCGCTTAGTACAGTGCTCTGCACATAGTAAGCGCTCAATAAATACGACTGATGATGATGATGATGAGGTGGTGAATGCCCCGTTGTCCTGGCACAGCGAGGGCCTTGTTCGGCCGGCCCGGCCCGGCCCGCGACGTCCCAACAAAGCGTCCGCGCCAGGCCCCGGCCGTGGGTGAAAGCCACCATTGTGCCCCTGTTGCCCTGACCTCGGGGCGCTCAGTACATCCCCCCACCCCGTCCATCTCGGTCACTTACTAATAATGGCATTTGTAAAGCGCTCACTTCCCGGAGCCTCGGTTCGCTCATCTGTAAAATGTAAGTAAGTAAGTAAGTAAATGTAGTAAGCGCTTAATAAATGCCGTCATTATTATTATTATTATAGTAAGTGCTTAATAAATGCCATTATTATTATTATTGTTATTCTCTGGGCCTCAGTTCCCTCATCTGTAAAATGGGGATTAAGACTGCGAGCCCCCCCGTGGGACCACCTGATCACCTTGTGAACTCCCCAGCGCTTAGAACGGTGCTTTGCACATAGTAAGCGCTTAATAAATGCCATCATCATTATTATTATTATAGTAAGTGCTTAATAAATGCCATTATTATTATTATTGTTATTCTCTGGGCCTCAGTTCCCTCATCTGTAAAATGGGGATTAAGACCGTGAGCCCCACGTGGGACAACCTGATCACCTTGTGAACTCCCCAGCGCTTAGAACAGTGCTTTGCACATAGTAAGCGCTTAATAAATGCCATCATCATTATTATTATTATTACAGTAAGTGCTTAATAAATGCCATTATTATTATTATTATTGTTATTCTCTGGGCCTCAATTCCCTCATCTGTAAAATGGGGATTAAGACCGTGAGCCCCACGTGGGACAACCTGATCACCTTGTGAACTCCCCAGCGCTTAGAACAGTGCTTTGCACATAGTAAGCGCTTAATAAATGCCATCATTATTATTATTATAGTAAGTGCTTAATAAATGCCATTATTATTATTATTATTGTTATTCTCTGGGCCTCAGTTCCCTCATCTGTAAAATGGGGATGAAGACCGTGAGCCCCCCCGTGGGACCACCTGATCACCTTGTTAACCTCCCCAGCGCTTAGAACGGTGCTTTGCACATAGTAAGCGCTTAATAAATGCCATCATTATTATTATTATTATAGTAAGTGCTTAATAAATGCCATTATTATTATTATTGTTATTCTCTGGGCCTCAGTTCCCTCATCTGTAAAATGGGGATGAAGAACGTGAGCCCCCCGTGGGACAACCTGATCACCTTGTTAACCTCCCCAGCACTTAGAACGGTGCTTTGCACAGAGTAAGCGCTTAATAAATGCCATCATCATTATTATTATAGTAAGTGCTTAATAAATGCCCTTATTATTATTATTGTTATTCTCTGGGCCTCAGTTCCCTCATCTGTAAAATGGGGATGAAGACCGTGAGCCCCCCCGTGGAACCACCTGATCACCTTGTTAACCTCCCCAGCGCTTAGAACGGTGCTTTGCACATAGTAAGTGCTTAATAAATGCCATCATTATTATTATTATTATAGTAAGTGCTTAATAAATGCCATTATTATTATTATTATTGTTATTCTCTGGGCCTCAGTTCCCTCATCTGTAAAATGGGGATGAAGACCGTGAGCCCCCCGTGGGACAACCTGATCACCTTGTTAACCTCCCCAGCGCTTAGAACGGTGCTTTGCACAGAGTAAGCGCTTAATAAATGCCATCATCATTATTATTATAGTAAGTGCTTAATAAATGCCCTTATTATTATTATTGTTATTCTCTGGTCCTCAGTTCCCTCATCTGGAAAATGGGGATGAAGACCGTGAGCCCCCCGTGGGACAACCTGATCACCTTGTGAACTCCCCAGCGCTTAGAACAGTGCTTTGCACATAGTAAGTGCTTAATAAATGCCATCATCATTATTATTATTATAGTAAGTGCTTAATAAATGCCATTATTATTATTATTGTTATTCTCCGGGCCTCAGTTCCCTCATCTGTAAAATGGGGATGAAGACCGTGAGCTCCCCGTGGGACCACCTGATCACCTTGTTAACCTCCCCAGCGCTTAGAACAGTGCTTTGCACATAGTAAGCGCTTAATAAATTCCATCATTATTATTATTATTATTATTATTACTAAGCGCTTGGGAAGTCCAAGTTGGCAACATATAGAGGACGGTCCCTACCCGACAGCGGGCTCACGGTCTGGATGAGCCCACTGTTGGGTAGGGACCGTCTCTATGTGTTGCCAATTTGTACTTCCCAAGCGCTTAGTACAGTGCTCTGCACATAGTAAGCGCTCAATAAATACGATTGATGATGATGATGATGATGGAAGGGGGAGACGGACGACAAAAAACATGGAGACGGGTGTCAAAACTGTCACAATAAATAGAATTATAGCTCTATGCACACCGTTAACAAAATAATGGGATGGAAAGAGGAAGGATTTAGGAGCCGTGAAATCTGGAGAAGCAGCGCGGCCTCATCATCATAATCAGTCGTATTTATTGAGCGCTTCCTGTGTGCAGAGCACTGTACTAAGCGCTTGGGAAGTCCAAGTTGGCAACACATAGAGACGGTCCCTACCCAACAACGGGCAGTACCGCAATTAGTATTATTATCATTATCACTAAGTCGCTTAACTTCTCATCTGTAAAATGGAGATTATTCATTCATTCAATCATATTTATTGAGCGCTTCCTGTGTGCAGAGCACTGTACTAAGCGCTTGGGAAGTCCAAGTTGGCAACACATAGAGACGGTCCCTACCCAACAACGGGCAGTACCGCAATTAGTATTATTATCATTATCACTAAGTCACTTAACTTCTCTGTGCCTCAGTTACCGCATCTGTAAAATGGAGATTAGTCATTCATTAAATCATATTTATTGAGCGCTTCCTGTGTGCAGAGCACTGTACTAAGCGCTTGGGAAGTCCAAGTTGGCAACATATAGAGACGGTCCCTACCCAACTATCAATCAGTTGTATTTATTGAGCGCTTACTGTGTGCAGAGCACTGTACTAAGCGCTTGGGAAGCCCAAGTTGGCAACACATAGAGACGGTCCCTACCCAACAACGGGCAATACCACAATTAGTATTATTATTATTATCACTAAGTCACTTAACCTCTCTGTGCCTCAGTTACCGCATCTGTAAAATGGAGATTAGTCATTCATTCAATCATATTTATTGAGCGCTTCCTGTGTGCAGAGCACTGTACTAAGCGCTTGGGAAGTACAAGTTGGCAACATCTAGAGACGGTCCCTACCCAACAACGGGCAATACCACAATTAGTATTATTATTATTATCACTAAGTCACTTAACTTCTCATCTGTAAAATGGAGATTATTCATTCATTCAATCATATTTATTGAGCGCTTCCTGTGTGCAGAGCACTGTACTAAGCGCTTGGGAAGTCCAAGTTGGCAACATCTAGAGACAGTCACTACCCAACAGTGGGCTCACAGTCTAAAAGGGGGAGACAGGGAACAAAACCAAACATATTAACAAAAGAAAATAAATAGAATTGCAAGGGGACGCGGCAGGGGCTGCTCCCCGATGAAGCCCGCTTCCTGCTCTTCCTAGAGGAAAAGTGTTCAGCAAATTTCTGTGAAATGTGACGTAAGGAAAAAAACACTCAGGATTTGGACGGGAAGGCTCTGGAAGGGTTCCACTTTTCCAAGAAGGCCGAAATGAGGACAGGGAAAGGAAGTCCCTTTGACTTCCTTGGAAGGCAGATGCTTGGCCACTTTTACGGCGTAAGGGGCCCTTCCGCCCACAGTGCCCGCTACAACATCTAGGATGAGATGGGAGCGGAAGAAATAATAATAATAATCATCATCATCAATCGTATTTATTGAGCGCTTACTATGTGCAGAGCACTGGACTAAGCGCTTGGGAAGTACAAATTGGCCACATCTAGAGACAGTCCCTACCCAACAGTGGGCTCACAGTCTCAAAGGGGGAGACAGAGAACAAAACCAAACATACTAACAAAAGAAAATAAATGGAATAGATATGTACAAGTAAAATAACTAAATAAATAATAATAATAATGATCATCATCATCAATCGTATTTATTGAGCGCTTACTATGTGCAGAGCACTGTACTAAGCGCTTGGGAAGTACAAATTGGCAACATCGAGAGACAGTCCCTACCCACCAGTGGGCTCACACTCTCAAAGGGGGAGACGGAGAACAAAACCAAACATACTAACAAAATAAAATAAATAGGATAGATATGGACAAGTAAAATAACTAAATAAATAATAATAATAATAATAATGATCATCATCATCATCAATCGTATTTATTGAGCGCTTACTATGTGCAGAGCACTGGACTAAGCGCTTGGGAAGTACAAATTGGCAACATCTAGAGACAGTCCCTACCCAACAGTGGGCTCACAGTCTCAAACGGGGAGACAGAGAACAAAACCAAACATACTAACAAAATAAAATAAATAGAATAGATATGGACAAGTAAAAGAACTAACTAAATAATAATAATAATAATAATAATAGTGATCATCATCATCATCATCAATCGTATTGAGCGCTTACTATGTGCAGAGCACTGTACTAAGCGCTTGGGAAGTACAAGTCGGCAACATATCGAGATAGGCCCTACCCAACAGTGGGCTCACAGTCTAAAAGGGGGAGACGGAGAACAAAACCAAACATACTAACAAAATAAAATAAATAGAATAGATATGGACAAGTAAAATAACTAAATAAATAAATTAATAATAATAATAATAATAATGGCATTTGTTAAGCGCTTACTATGTGCAGAGCACTGTTCTAAGAACCGGCGGGGGGGGGGGGCGGGGGGCTCACAATCTTTTAATCCCCATTTTCCAGATGAGGGAACTGAGGCTCAGAGAAGTGACTCGCCCAAGGTCACACAGCAGACATGGCGGAGTGGGGATTTGAACCCATGACCCCTGACTCCAAAGCCCGGGCTCTTTCCACTGAGAAATGTGAAGAAACTGAAGAAATATGAAGAATTCCACTGAAGAAATATGTTGCCAATGTGTACTTCCCAAGCGCTTAGTCCAGTGCTCTGCACATAGTAAGCGCTCAATAAATACGATTGATGATGATGATGATGATGAGAAGCGCTTACTATGTGCCAAGCGCTGTTTCTAAGCGCCGGGGGAGATACAAGTTGATCGGGTTGTCCCAGGGGGGCTCACCTGATTCATTCATTCATTCATTCAGTCGTATTTATTGAGCGCTTACTGTGTGCAGAGCACTGGACTAAGCGCTCGGGAAGTCCAAGTTGGCAACATATAGAGACGGTCCCTACCCGACAGCGGGCTCACAGTCTAGAAGGGGGAGACAGACGACAAAACAAAACATATTAACAAAATAAAATGAATAGAATAAATATGTACAAATAAAATAAATCAATAAATAGAGTAATAAATCCGTACAAACATATATACGTCTATACAGGAGCTGTGGGGAGGGGAAGGAGGTAAGGCGAGGCGGGGGGATGGAAAGAGCCCAGGCTTGGGAGTCAGAGGTCGTGGGTTCTAATCCCGGCTCCGCCACCTGTCTGCTGTCCCTTGGGCAAGTCATTTAACGTCTCTGTGCCTCAGTTCCCTCATCTGCAAAATGGGGATGAAGACGGTGAGCCCCCCGTGGGACAACCTGATCACCTTGTATCTACCGCAGCACTTAGAAACAGTGCTTGGCACATAGTAAGCGCTTCACAAATGCCATCTTTTTTTTTATTGTTCCTCCTGGCCTCAGTTCCCTCATCTGCAAAATGGGGATGAAGACGGTGAGCCCCCCGTGGGACAGCCTGATCACCTTGTATCTACCCGAGCGCTTAGAAACAGTGCTTGGCACATAGTAAGCGCTTCACAAATGCCATCTCTTTTTTTTATTGTTCCTCCTGGCCTCAGTTCCCTCATCTGCAAAATGGGGATGAAGACGGTGAGCCCCCCGTGGGACAACCTGATCACCTTGTATCTACCCCAGCACTTAGAAACAGCGCTTGGCACATAGTAAGCGCTTCACAAATGCCATCTCTATTTTTTATTGTTCCTCCTGCCCTCAGTTCCCTCATCTGCAAAATGGGGATTCAATCCCCGTTCTCCCTCCTACTTAGATTGTGAGCCCCATCCATGGGGGACCTGATAATAATAATAATAATAATAATGATGGCATTTATTAAGCGCTTACTATGTGCACTGTTCTAAGCACTGGGGAGGTTACAAGGTGATCAGGTTGTCCCACGGTGGGCTCACAGTCTTAATCCCCATTTTACAGCTGAGGTAACTGAGGCACAGAGAAGTACACCCGTCCACATGTTTTGTTTCGTTGTCCATCTCCCCCTTCTAGACTGTGAGCCCGCTGTTGGGTAGGGACCGTCTCTATATGTTGCCGACTTGGACTTCCCAAGCGCTTAGTACAGTGCTCTGCACACAGTAAGCGCTCAATAAATACGATTGAATGAATGAATCATCATCATTATTATTATTACCTCATCCTTACTCATCTGGAAAATGGGGATTGAGACTGTGAGCCCCACTTGGGACAGGGACTGTGTCCAATTCACTTTGCTTGTATCCATCCCAGCGCTTAGTACAGTGCCTGGCACCTAGTAAGGGCGTAAAAAGCGCCGTGATTATTATTATTATTACCAACTCGCTTTTCTGTTCAGCCTAGCGTGGTATAATTCATTCATTCATTCATTCATTCAATCGTATTTATTGAGCGCTTACTGTGTGCGGAGCACTGGACTAAGCGCTTGGGAAGTCCAAGTTGGAAACATATAGAGACGGTCCCTACCCAACAACGAGCTCATGGTCTAGAAGGGGGAGACAGACATTAATACAAATAGATAAAACAATAAATTACAGATATATACAGATGTGCTGTGGGGAGTCATTCATTCAATCGTATTTATTGAGCGCTTACTGTGTGCGGAGCACTGTACTAAGCGCTTGGGAAGTCCAAGTTGGAAACATATAGAGACGGTCCCTACCCAACAACGAGCTCATGGTCTAGAAGGGGGAGACAGACATTAATACAAATAGATAAAACAATAAATTACAGATATATACAGATGTGCTGTGGGGAGACATTCATTCAATCGTATTTATTGAGCGCTTACTGTGTGCGGAGCACTGTACTAAGCGCTTGGGAAGGACAAGTTGGAAACATATAGATTTGACATATAGATGAAAAGCAGTGTGGCTTTGAGATTCGACTGAAACCCGGGATAGGTCGTTTTTACGCGTCGGAAATCCAGCAATATCTAGAGATTGTAAACAGGGAATATCGCTTTGTGAATGAACTCGTGGTTTTTATTATTATTATTATTTTTCAAATAAATTGGTAAAGGAAATCTCCAGAGCTGGAGGTAATATTGAGCTGAACGATTTGAGGGTCGTTTAAAAAATGGGGAGAGCGAGGTCCATCTCTCTCTCTCTCTAGTAACAAAGAGGAATCACTCTAATAGAAGATGAAAATAACCAGAAAGCAAACAGAATATGCTATTAATAGAGTCTTTCATTATCTAGTGGGCCCTAATGGAGAAAACTATCTGAGCAATTGTTGCTCTTAACTATCGAAGGCCTACGGACGGTAAAAAAAAAAAAATTAGCCTCTTCATTTTCTGGTTGAAAAGATCACCGTGAAAAAAGAAAAAGAAAATCCCCTGCCAGCCAGTGGGAGTCCATGCTGATTTATTGTAAATGTATTGTAAAATATATTGTATTATATGTTGTGTACAATGTATTGTATTGTTATGTATTGTAAATGTATTGTAAATTTAGTGGGAGTCCATGCTTACTTATTGTAAATGTATTGTAAAATGTATTGTATGTTGTATACAATGTATTGTGTTCTTATGTGTTGTAAATTTAGTGGGAGTCCATGTTTATTCATTGTAAATGTATTGTAAAATGTATTGTATGTTGTATACAATGTATTATGTTCTTATGTATTGTAAATGTATTGTAAATTTAGTGGGAGTCCATGCTTATTGTAAATGTATTGTAAAATGTATTGTATGTTGTATACAATGTATTGTATTATGTATTGTAAATGTATTGTAAATTTAGTGGGAGTCCATGCTTATTTATTGTAAATGTCTTGTAAAATGTATTGTATGTTGTATACAATGTATTGTGTTCTTATGTATTGTAAATGTATTGTAAATTTAGTGGGAGTCCATGCTTATTTATTGTAAATGTATTGTAAAATGTATTGTATTTTGTATACAAGGTATTGTGTACATATGTATTGTAAATATATTGTAGATTTAGTGGGAGTCCATGCTTATTTATTGTAAATGTATTGTAAAATGTATTGTATGTTGTATACAATGTATTGTGTTCTTATGTATTGTAAATGTATTGTAAATTTAGTGGGAGTCCATGCTTATTTATTGTAAATGTATTGTAAAATGTATTGTATTGTATGTTGTATACAATTTCATTCATTCAGTCGTATTTATTGAGCACTCACTGTGTGCAGAGCACTGTACTAAGTGCTTGGGAAGCCCCAGTTGGCAACATATAGAGACAGTCCCTACCCAACAGTGGGCGCACAGTCTAGAAGGGGGAGACAGAGAACAAAACCGAACATACTAACAAAATAAAATAGAGTAGATATGTACAAGTAAAATAAATAAATAAATAGAGTAATAAATATGTACAAATATATATATATATATATATATATATATACAGGTGCTATGGGGAAGGGAAGGACAACAGTGGGCTCACAGTCTAGAAATGTATTGTATTATGTATTGCAAATGTATTGTAAATTTATTGATATATGTTGCCAAGTGACTAACCCAAAGTCACACAGCTGATGAGTGCTTAGTCCAGTACTCTGCACACTGTAAGCGCTCAATAAATACGATTGAATGAATGAATGAGTGGCGGAGGCGGAATTAGAACCCACGACCTCTGACTCTGAAGCAGCGTGGCTCAGTGGAAAGAGCCCGGGCTTTGGAGTCCGAGGTCATGGGTTCAAATCCCAGCTCTGCCACTTTTCATTCATTCAATCGTATTTATTGAGCGCTTACTGTGTGCAGAGCACTGTACTGAGCGCTTGGGAAGTATAAGTTGTTAACATATAGAGACGGTCCCTACCCGACAGTGGGCTCACAGTCTAGAGTCTTGTCAGCTGTGTGACTTTGGGCAAGTCACTTCACTTCTCTGGGCCTCAGTGACCTCATCTGGATAATGGGGATGAAGACTGTGAGCCCCCCGTGGGACCACCTGATCACCTGGCAACCTCCCCAGCGCTTAGAACAGTGCTTTGCACATAGTAAGCGCTTAACAAATGCCAACGTTATTATTATTATTAGAAGGGGGAGACAGACAAAACAAAACATATTAACAAAATAAAACAAATAGAATAAATATGTACAAATAGGCACTTCATCATCATTATTATTATTATTTTTCATTCAATCGTATTTATTGAGCGCTTACTGTGTGCAGAGCACTGTACTAAGCGCTTGGGAAGTCCAAGTTGGCAACGTCTAGAGACGGTCCCTACCCAACAACGGGCTCACAGTCTAGAAGGGGGAGACGGACGACAAAACAAAACATGTGGACGGGTGGCAAGTCATCGGAATAAATAGAAGTAAAGCTAGATCATCATCATCAATCGTATTTATTGAGCGCTTACTATGTGCAGAGCACTGTACTAAGCGCTTGGGAAGTACAAATTGGCAACATATAGAGACAGTCCCTACCCAACAGTGGGCTCACAGTCTAAAAAGGGGAGACGGAGAACAAAACCAAACATACTAACAAAATAAAATAAATAGAATAAGTATTTATTATTTACAAATAAATAAATTAAAATAAAATAAATTAAATAAACACATAAATTAAATACATAATTATAATAATATTAATACATAAATTAAAGTACAAATAAATTAAACAGAGTAAAAAAATATGTACAAACATATATACATATATATATACATAGATGCACATTGACAAAATAAATAGGTCATTCATTCATTCAATTGTATTTATTAAGCGCTTACTGTGTGCAGAGCACTGTACTAAGCGCTTGGAAGGTACAATTCGACAACAGAGACAATTCCTACCCATTAACACAGTCTTTTAGACTGTGAGCCCACTGTTGGGTAGGGCCTGTCTCTACATGTTGCCAACTTGGACTTCCCAAGCGCTTAGTCCAGTGCTCTGCACACAGTAAGCGCTCAATAAATACGATTGATTGATTGATTAACGGGCTCACAGTCTAGAGAAGCAGCGTGGCTCAGTATCAAGAGCCCGGTTGTAACTTTAATTCTATTAGTCCAGTGCTCTGCACACAGTGAGCGCTCAATAAATCCGATTAAATGAATGACTACCTGAGATTGCCCCTCATTTCTACAATTCATTCAATTGTATTTATTAAGCAATTACTGTGTGCAGAGCACTGTACTAAGCGCTTGGAAGGTACAATTCGACAACAGAGACAATTCCTACCCATTAACACAGTCTTTTAGACTGTGAGCCCACTGTTGGGTAGGGCCTGTCTCTATATGTTGCCAACTTGGACTTCCCAAGCGCTTAGTACAGTGCTCTGCACACAGTAAGCGCTCAATAAATCAATCAATCGTATTTATAAATACGATTGATTGATTAACGGGCTCACAGTCTAGAGAAGCAAAGTGGCTCAATATGAAGAGCCAGGTTGTAACTTTAATTCTATTAGTCCAGTGCTCTGCACACAGTGAGCGCTCAATAAATCCGATTAAATGAGTGACTACCTGAGATTGCCCCTCATTTCTCAGCCCAAGGCCGAGCCTTTCAAGTGATGTTTCCAAAGATTTCCACCACTCAGGGGGGATTTAATGGTGTTTCAAATGACACCAACTCCCAATTTAGCATCTTAATAAAGTTCCCAAGGCCCGGGAGTGATGTCCCCCTCTGTTTTTCACCCTTGGTGTGAAAGTGTTACCCTTGTAAATAAAGTGTCTTCCGTTTTCATTAGGCCTTTCCAAATAATTAACAGCCTTTCCAAATAATTAACTCAACAAATACGATTGAGGATAATTAACACCCAGGGGCAGGGAGTCAACATTAAGGGGAAGTAAATCAACCAAAACAAACCCAAAAGTTCAGGCAGAGCAGGCTGCCAAGTGGGTCATTAAAAAGACATAAATAGATGTAAACATGCCCCCATTTACACATCCAAAGAAAACACTTCATCCTCCTCCCCACATTTAGCACATCCAAAGGAAAACACTCCACCCTCCCGTCTCTATGTGTTGCCAATTTGTACTTCCCAAGCGCTTAGTACAGTGCTCTGCACATAGTAAGCGCTCAATAAATACGATTGATGATGATGAGCCTCCTCCCGCTTCTGAGACGTTTATAGGAAAATAACTCTTATCAGGACCGAGAGGATCAAACAAATCAATCAATCGTATTTATTGAGCGCTTACTGTGTGCACAGCACTGTACTAAGCGCTTGGGGAGTACAAGTTGGCAACATATAGAGACGGTCCTTACCCAACAGTGGGCTCACAGTCTAAAAGGGGGAGACAGAGAACAAAACCAAACATGCTAACAAAATAAAATAAATAGAATAGATATGTACAAGTAAAATGAATGAATATATAGAGTAATAAATATGTACAAACATATATACATATATACAAATCCCAAGAAAGGAAAGACAAGGAGCGAACACACACACACACACAGAGTAAGCGCTCACTAAATACGATTGAATGAATGAATTTATTTATTTCACTTGTACGTATTTATTTTATTTTGTTAGTATGTTTGGTTTTGTTCTGTCTCCCCCTTTTAGACTGTGAGCCCACTGTTGGGTAGGGACTGTCTCTATATGTTGCCGACTTGGACTTCCCAAGCGCTTAGTCCAGTGCTCTGCACACAGTAAGCGCTCAATAAATACGATTGAATGAATGAATTTATTTATTTCACTTGTACGTATTTATTCTATTTATTTTATTTTGTTAATGTGCTTTGTTTTGTTGTCTGTCTCCCCCTTCTAGACTGTGAGCCCATTGTGGGGTAGGAACCGTTTCTCTATGTTGCCAACTTGGACTTCCCAAGCGCTTAGTACAGTGCTCTGCACACAGTAAGCGCTCAATAAATACGATTGATTGATTGATTGATTAGTACAGTGCTCTGCACACAGTAAGCACTCAATAAATTCGATTGAATGAACGAATGAATGAATGAAGAAGCAGAAAGTTAGTCCTGGCTTTTAACTGGTCAAATCCTTTTTTTAAAAAATGGTGTTTGTTGATAATGATGGTATCTGTTAAGCGCTTACTATGTGCCAAGCACTGTTCTAAGCGCTGGGGAGGTTACAAGGTGATGAGGTTGTACCCCGGGAGGGCTCCCAGTCTTCATCCCCATTTGACAGATGAGGGAACTGAGGCCCAGAGAAGTGAAGTGACTGGCCCGAAGTCACACAGCTGACAATAAGCGCTTAGTACAGTGCTCTGCACACACTAAGCGCTCATTAAAGACGACTGAATGAATTGGCGGAGCTTGGATTTTAGACTGTGAGCCCACTTTTGGGTAGGGACCGTCTCTATATGTTGCCAACTTGTACTTCCCAAGCGCTCAGTACAGTGCTCTGCACACAGTAAGCGCTCAATAAATACGACTGAATGAATTGGCGGAGCTTGGATTTGAACCCACGACCTCTGACTCCAAAGCCCGGGCTCTTTCCACTGAGCCACGCTGCTTCCTGATGAACTTGTCTCCAGATCTTGGCCTATTAACAAAAACGGCAGTGAATAATAATAATAATCATGTTGGTATCTGTTAAGCGCTTACTTTTCTATACTGTGAGCCCGCTGTTGGGTAGGGACCGTCTCTATATGTTGCCAACTTGGACTTCCCAAGCGCTCAGTACAGTGCTCTGCACACAGTAAGCGCTCAATAAATACAATTGAATGAATGAATGGATTTGAACCCATGACCTCTGACTCCAAAGCCCGGGCTCTTTCCACTGAGCCACGCTGCTTCTCCAGATCTTGGCCTATTAACAAAAACGGCAGTGAAAAATAATAATAATAATAATGTTGGTATTTGTTAAGTGCTTACTATGTGCCAAGCACTGTTCTAAGCGCCGGGGGGGGATACAAGGTGATCAGATTGTCCCACGTGGGGCTCACAGTCTTCATCCCCATTCTCCAGATGAGGGAACTGAGGCCCAGAGAAGCGAAGTGACTGGCCCAAAGTCACACAGCTGACGAGTGCTTAGTCCAGTGCTCTGCACACAGTAAGTGCTCAGTAAATGCTCAGTAAGTGCTCAGGAAGCAGCGTGGCTAGGAAGCAGCGTGGCTCAGTGGAAAGAGCATGGGCTTTGGAGTCAAAGGTCGTGGGTTCGAATCCCAGCTCCGCCAATTGTCAGCTGTGTGACTTTGGGCCAGTCACTTCACTTCTCTGGGCCTCAGTTCCCTCATCTGTAAAATGGGGATGAAGACTGTGAGCCCCTCATGGGACAACCAGATTACCTTGTATCTACCCCAGTGCTTAGAACAGTGCTTTGCACATAGTTAAGCGCTTAACAAATACCAACATTATTATTATTATTAAATACGATTGATTGATTGATTGTAAGTGCTCAATAAATACGATTGAATGAATGAGTGGCAGAGACGGAATGGGAACCCACGACCTCTGACTCTGAAGCAGCGTGGCTCAGTGGAAAGAGCCCGGGCTTTGGAGTCCAAGGTCGTGGGTTCAAATCCCGACTCTGCCACTTTTCATTGAATCATATTTATTGAGGGCTTACTGTGTGCAGAGCACTGTACTAAGCGCTTGGGAAGTACAAGTTGGCAACAGATAGAGACGGTCCCTACCCGACAGTGGGCTCACAGTCTAGAGTCTTTTCAGCTGTGTGACTTTGGGCAAATCACTTCACTTCTCTGGGCCTCAGTGACCTCATCTGGAAAATGGGGATGAAGACTGGGAGCCCCCCGTGGGACCACCTGATCACCTGGTAACCTCCCCAGCGCTTAGAACAGTGCTGTGCACATAGTGAGCACTTAATAAATGCCATCGTTATTATTATTATTATCATTCTCTGGGCCTCAGTGACCTCATCTGGAAAATGGGGATGAAGACTGTGAGCCCCCCAAGGGACAACCTGATCACCTTGTGACCTCCCCAGTGCTTAGAACAGGGTTCTGCACATAGTAGGCCCTTAATAAATGCCATTATTATTATTATTATCATTATTATTAGTATAAAATGAAATATGATTAGTAGCATTATTTTTAATTTTAAAACATAACACGATTGTTAAATATTATTAAATTATATCAACAGAATATAAAATGAAATATAATAGATAATGAAATAGACTATAAAATAATACAAATGAAATTAAATGAAACATAATGAATATTAACTGAACTATAACATCATTAAATGTTGAATTATTTGAAAAGACTATAAAATGAATTAGAATGTAAAATGAAATACAATAAAATGAAATAGTGAAATATAATTAACCATAATAAAATGACTTAACATGAAATTAAATGAAATATAATTATCATTATTATTTTTAAATTGTGAAATATATTATTAAATATTGAATTATATTAAAATATTATAAAATGAATTATAATATAACATTAAATACAATAAAATGAAATATAGTGAAATATAATTAACGATCTCATTCTATTTAAATTATTGAATAGGATACTATTATTAAATATTCAATTATATTAAAAGAATAGAACATGAAATGAAATATATGAAATGAAATAAAATGAAATATGATCAATCATATTATGTTTCAATGATTAAATAGAATAGCAGCATTAAATAGTTTTAATTAATAATATCATTCTATTTAAATTACTAAATAGGATACTATTCTTAAATATTAAATTATACTAAAATAATATAACATGAAATGTAACATGAAATGAAATAAAATGAATATGATTAATCATATTCTATTTTCATTATTAAATAGAATAGCATTATTAAATAGTATTGAAGATATTCAACTTATATAAACTGAAATATAATTAACAATAGCATTCTATTTAAATTATTAAATAGGATACTCTTCTTAAATATTCAATTATATGAAAAGAATGGAACATGAAATGAAATATATGAAATGAAATACAATGAAAAATGATCAATCATTCTATTTCAATTATTAAATAGAATAGCATTATTAGTTTTAATTAATATCATTTTATTTAAATTACTAAATAGGATACTATTCTTAAATATTAAATTATATTAAAAGAACAGAACATGAAATGAAATAAAATGAATATGATCAATCATCTCATGCTATTTCAATTATTAAATAGAATAGCCTTATGAAATGGTATTGAATGATATTAAACTTATATCAAATGAAATATAATTAACAATAGCAGTGTTAAATAGTTTTAATATCATTCCATTGAAATGACTAAAGAGGATACTATTCATTAGTTTTAATATCATTCTATTTAAATGACTAAATAGGATACTATTCTTAAATATTAAATTATATCAAAAGAATGCATGAAATGAAATAAAATATGATCAATCATCTTATGCTATTTCAATTATTAAACAGAATAGCCTTATGAAATAGTATTGAATGATATTAATCTTATATCAAATGAAATATAATTAACAATAGCAGTGTTAAATAGTTTTAATATCATTCTATTGAAATGACTAAATAGGATACTATTCTTAAATATTAAATTATAGTAAAATAGAACATGAAATATAGCATGAAATGAAATAAAGTGAATATGATCAATCATGCCATTTCAATTATTAAACAAAATAGCCTTATGAAATAGTACTGAATGATATTAAACTTATATCAAATGACATATAATTAACAATAGCAGTATTAAATAGCTTCAACATCATTCTATTTAAATGACTAAATAGGATACTATTCATTAAATAGTTTTAATATCATTCTATATAAATGACTAAATAGGATACTATCCATTAAATAGTTTTAATGTCATTCTATATAAATGACTAAATAGGATACTATTCATCAAATAGTTTTAATGTCATTCTATATAAATGACTAAATAGGATACTATTCATTAAATACTTTTAATATTCTATTTAAATGACTAAATAGGATACTATTCATTAAATAGTTTTAATGTCATTCTATTTAAATGACTAAATAGGATACTATTAATTAAATAGTTTTTATATCATTCTATTTAAATGACTAAATAGGATACTATTCGTTAGTTTTCATATCATTCTATATAAATGACTAAATAGGATACTATTCCTTAAATACTTTTAATATCCTTCTATTTAAATGACTAAATAGGACACTATTCATTAAATAGTTTTCATATCATTCTATATAAATGACTAAATAGGATACTATTCATTAAATAGTTTTCATATCATTCCATATAAATGACTAGGATACTATTCATTAAATAGTTTTCATATTCTATTTAAATGACAATAGGATACTATTCTTAAATTTTCAATTATATCAAAAGAATAGAACATGAGACAAAACGCATATGATCAATCATCTTATGCCATTTCAATGATTAAATAGAATAGCCTTATGAAATAGTATCGACTGCTATTAAACTTATATCAAACGAAAGCAAGGCCAGGCCCTCTCCCGAGCAGAGCCGGGGGGGGCGCGGGCGGGCGCCCGCGAAGGGAACAGCCGGCTGTTCCAGCGCCCCGCCCCCTGCCGCCGGGTTGACCACTCCCGAGAGCCTCCGCGCGGCCGCCGCGCTCTCATTGGCTGCCCGGGCGGCCGGGCGGGGCCTCCGCCCTCTCATTGGCTGCTCCGGCGGGGGCCGCCCTCCCATTGGCTGCCCCGCCGTCCGGGCGCGGCCCATCTCTTTTCCCGCTTCCTTTCCTGTCAGCTCCCCCCTCCCGCCCTTTTTCACTTCCCGGACGGTGCCACGCCCCGAGCTCCCCCCCCCTCCCTCCGCCTGATGGACTCGTCCGCCCCTTCGTTCTCCAAGCGGCCGGGCGAGTCCATTCGGCGGGAAAGGGGGGGAAGGGAAGGAATTGAGGGCGGGGCTGCTCGGGGGGGCGCCGCGTTGCCATGGCAGCGGTGGGGACGGGGCGGGGGAGGCGGGGCCGGAGCTGCGGGACGTTGCATTAGGTTGCAAGAGGTTGCATTGGGCTGCAGGACGTTGCATTGGGCTGCAGGAGGTTGCAACTGGTCCTGGCCCTATTGCACACCCTCCCCCCTCCAGCTGCACGCGCTTGACGGTAAGATCCCCCCCCCCCCACACACAGGGGTTTCGGTGGAGGGGCGTCCAGTAGCGTCCCTGGCTCTGTATGGGACCCTTCTTGGCTTTTTTTTTATATTATTATTTAATCCCGATTATGGGGGTGGGTCTGGAGCGGTGCACCGCCCCCCCGGGGTCAGAGGTCGCGGAGGCCTGGACGGTTTTCTGTTGTTGGCACTGCCCCCCTCCCAGCGCTTAGCGCAGTGCTCTGCACATAGTAGGCGCTCAATAAATAGGACTGCATGAGGGAATAGGCCTTTTCCGGAAAGGTGGGGGGAGGGAGGGTCCCCAGTGGCAGCCACATGGGAGGAGGAGGAAGAGGAAGAAGAAGAGGCCTTTGCACCCTGCTGCTGCTGCTGCTGCAGCTGCTGCATGTGTCCGAGCCCGGCTGGGAGAGGGGGGGCTTCCCCCTCAAACTGGGGGTCCCCATCCTCAGCCCCCTTCCCCTCCTCTTCCTCCTCCTCCTCCTCCTCCTCTTGCTTCCCCCATGGGGGTGACAGACACGTGGCCGCCGAAGGCCGCAGAGGACGACCCCTTCTCATCCCAGAATCGGGCTTGGGACCCCCAGGTCCACGCACAAAGCCCCCAGATCCACCCCCAGGACCCCAGCCCCACGCCCAGGACCCCCAGATCCACCCCCAGGCCCACACCCAGGACTCCAGAGCCACGCACAAGACCCCAGCCCCACGCCCAGGACCCCCAGATCCACCCCCAGGCCCACACCCAGGACTCCAGAGCCACGCACAAGACCCCAGCCCCACGCCCAGGACCCCCAGATCCACTCCCAGGACCCCCAGACCCACACACAAGAACCCAGCCCCACTCCCAGGACCCCCAGACCCACGCCCAGGACCCCAGGTCCCCTCTCAGGACCCCCAGCCCCACGCACAAGGCCCCAGACCCACACCCAGGACCCCTGGATCTACCCCCGGACCCACGTCCAGGACTCCAGACCCACGCACAAGGCCCCAGATCCACACACAGGACCCCAGGTCCACACACAGGACCCCCAGACCCACGCACAAGACCCCAGACCCACGCCCAAGACCCCCAGGCCCACGCCCAAGGCCCCAGACCCACGCTCAGGACCCTAGACCCAAGCACAAGACCCCAGACCCACACCCAGGACCCCCAGACCCACGCCCAGAACCCCAAGGTCCACCCCCAGGCCCACACCCAGGACCCCGGACCCACTCCCAGGTCCACTCCCAGGCCCCCAGACCCACGCACAAGATCCCAGGCCCGCACACAGGACCCCCAGACCCATGCCCAGCACCCCCAGATCCACCCCCAGGCCCACTCCTAGGACCCCAGACCCACGCGCAAGACCCCAGGCCCCCCCCCCACAGGACCCCCAGGCCCACGCCCAGGACCCCCAGACCGATGCACAAGGCCCCAGGTCCACGCACAGGACCCCAGACTCACTCTCAGAACCCCCAGATCCACCCTCAGCCCCACACCCAGGACCCCCAGACCCACGCACAAGGCCCCAGATCCACACACAGGACCC